>NW_020954585.1:42676594-42703422 GCF_900497805.2 Vombatus ursinus
AGAGAGAGAGAGAGAGAGAGAGAGAGAGAGAGAGAGAGAGAGAGAGAAGAAAGGAACTAGAAATGAAGGAGACAAGCAAAGAGAAAGTTACCCATATAGACAAAGGAAGAAAGAAAAAGGAGACAGAGGGAGAGAGACTGACAGAGAAAGACAAAGAGAAGCGAAAGAGAGAGGAGAGGCAGAGGAAGAAAGGGAGATGAGAGAGAGGGGAGAGGGAAATGAGAAAGGAGAAAAAGAAGAAAGAAAGAGGAGAGAGCAAGAAAGAGAAAGAGAAGAGAAAAAGAGAGGTGAGAGAAAAAAAGAGAAGAATGAGAAAGAGATGAAGGAGAGAGAGGAGAGGGAGAGGAAGAAAGGGAGGAGAGAAAGAGGGAGGAGAGGGAAATGAAAGAGGAGAGAAAGAGGAAAGAGAGAGGTGAGAGGAAAAAGAGAAGAGGAGAGAGAGATGAGAGACAGAGATAGAGACAGACACAGACACAGAGAGGAGAGAGAGGCTCAGTGGGTTTTAGAGTCAATGTCAGCCACATTCTATGTCAGAAGTATCACCTGTTACTGTATAGCCCGTTGAAATGTCAGTTAGCTGATTCATCGCTGTTAACAGCTCTTTAGCTAGATTAATCCTTAAACTATTGAGGTCCAGTGGCCAATGGCACCTCCAGAGCAGCTCATCAGGGTAGAGACTATACTCTGGCCAAGACATCAGTGACTGTTAACAGCACTCAAAAGCCAGCTAACATCAAACCGAGGACTTTGAACCAGAGCTTGCCCATGGCCATGCTCCCAAGTTCACGTGGAGGAGATGCAAGCACTCCTGCCATGGAGAATAATAACAGAGCCTATTTTTCAATGAAGAAGCAAATTTTGTGGTCTTCAAGGTTCAAGTTCCCAGTGGTCTATGTTCCTCATTTCCCTTATTCCCTGTTTCTCAAGCTCCTAGTCCTCTAGAAAGACTCCCCAAATATCAGCCCCTGGACGGCCTATTGACGGACTGCATACCCATTCCATGGGCTTGTTGGTAAGGCCCCCAGACCGATCCTACTTTTGTTTCTGAAAGAAAGGGACAATTAGTCATTCTTTAAATTAACCTACATAGGGGGCAACTAGGTGGTGCAGTGAATAGAGCACCAGCCCTGAAATCAGGAGGACCTGAGTTCAAATCTGGCCTCAGACCAAACACTTGACACTCGCTAGCGATGTGACCCTGGGCAAGTCACTTAACCCCAATTGCCAATAAATTAACCTACATTTTTACAAGGCTTCATATTTGACAAAATTTACAACCTTAAAAACCTCTGAAGCTAAAGAACTCTAAAGGTTTTTAAAGCTTACCTCCATGTGAGGCAGGTACACTCAGCTATTATTGATCACCCTTTGACCAAAGTTTTAACTTAGTACCTGTGGCCTGTTGTAATTGCTCAGAGACTATTGCAGATTCTGACGCCTCAGAATGCCATAAATACCACCACCCACTCCTACAGAGATGGAAGAGGTTGGGGACAAGGAGGGAGCTTCCACTGCTGTCCTGAGCAGTAGCTTCTCCGGCTGCCCATCCGGCCAGAGGCTCCAAGCCTGGAAGGAAGCGATGACTGGAGGAGGAGAATCAGTGGTTTAAACAATAGCTGAGCCAGAGGCTACTACCTTTATACTAGTCATTGAGACACTCCCTTGTCGCCCCCTCCCAAAATAAAAAATTTACAGGTAAATGGTAAGCTTTCTGGCCCAATTATATCAGGACTTTCCCTCCTACCAGGCCAGTAGGCTCCCTAAAATCTAAAGCTAGGGATTAGGCTATCTCCTGGGCCATGCCCCTCCTGACTACAGGCAACACCTTGCTGGCCAGCTTGAAAAATTCACCAGGAAATTACCAAACCATTCATGGACCTGGGGAGACAGATGATACTTACCTCTCCTGCCACTCTAGGAGGAGCTACTAGCAATAAAGGTGACATTCTAAGCCTGGTGCCATTGGCCAGAAGGAACACCATATGCCATCCAAGTGCAACTTCATCATCAAAACCAAAGCTGTCTTTACTCAGATCAAAAGTTATCACCAACAAATTCAGAGAGAGCTAGTCCATGTCCAATTCAATTTCTGTGTCCCATATACCTGAGTTGAAAGAATAGCAAGGCAGACATTATCACTTAAAACCCTAAATTTGGAGCCCTGGAGGAGGAGACCCTCTCTATTGCTATTTCTGAGGCAAAAAAAACTTGGCAGCCACACTATTCCAGCTGAGATCATAACAAACTTACAGTGAAACAAGGAGCTAGATGGTGCAGGGGTTAGAGCACTAGGGGAGGAGTCAGGAAGGCCTAAGTTCAAATCCTACCTCAAATATTTACTAGCTAGATAACCATGGGCAAATAACTTAGTTTTTCTGAGCCTCAGTTTCCTCATATGCAAAATGAGGGAGTTGGATTCAATAGCAATTTAGATAACCAGTGATGAGGTTTGCTACCTACTTCCTTACAGAAAAGTGATGGACCCAAGATGCAGTATATAAACAGACATATAAACATTTTCAGACATGGCCACCATGGGAATTTGGTTTCTTGACTATGCATATTTATTTGTAATAATAATTTTTTTTTTAATTGGGTGTGAGTGGGAAGGAGAAAGAGGATAAGGATAAGGTAATCAAAAAGAAACCAAAGGTCATTGAATTTTTTTAACGCACAGAACAGAACAGAAAGAGAGTCAGAAATTATCGCAAGCAAGACAACTTTGAAAGACACATTGCATTTATTACATATTATGTCTCAATATATCATATACATTATATCATGTACATTAATATATCATATACATTAATTTAATACAGTATAATTTTGTATTTGTTATATATTTATTACAGTACTTTTTTAAGAAAAGCAAGCCATAAATAAGAAAGTTGCAATTATGTGTACAATCTTTTTTTTTCCAGTTCTACTATGTAATTTAAAAGGTCCCATTTTATTTGGTATTTTTCAACTTCAGAACAAAAATGAATAATTTTTTTATAAACTCCCTTCACCAGAATAAATAAATAAATAAACTCCCCTCACCAAGTATCCTCAGCCATGATGTAAAGACAAAAGGCATTAATGCGACTTTTAAAAAGTCTTTGACCACCATCAATGGAGAATTCATCATGAGTGGGATACTATACATTTGTTTACATTTATACCCACCCCTTTGAGGATGAAAAAACAGAAGAGTGTAAGGTTATAAGGGTAACCCTGCACATTTGTAAACTGGGAGTGCTGCCAATATTGAGTATGACCCGATGGCAGCATGCAGAGACCTACGGAGCCTGTGCCTGAACAAAGGCTGATAAAGACACCCCCAAGAGCCTTGTCATACATAGCCCTGAACAGCCTACTTCCATGGATTTTATAACCAATTTGCTCCCATATTAGGCATCCTCCCTAGAATGGCATATTTCTTCCTTGCTCAGAACTCTCACTGTAATTAGAGATGCCCTCCCTGTTCCTGCAATGGATCTTCCATCTCCTCAGGCCTGAGTATATTGCTCTGGGCCATGGTTCTTATTTTCTACCCTATTAGCAACCTTACAGGTTAAAATACACCACTTCGCACCCCCAATGTATGGAAAACTGGAGTCCTAGAGCTCAGTTTCTTAAATCTATTTTGTGTTATGGATCCCTCTAGCAATCTGGTGAAGCCCACGGACCCATTGTCAGAATACTGTTTTTCAATGCATAAAATAAAACATCAGATTACAAATGAAGCCAATCATATTGAAATATAGTTATTAAAATATTTTAAAAAACAAATTCAAAGACCCCCTGAAATCTGTCAGGATG
Organism: Vombatus ursinus; assembly: GCF_900497805.2. Lineage (NCBI taxonomy): Eukaryota > Metazoa > Chordata > Mammalia > Diprotodontia > Vombatidae > Vombatus > Vombatus ursinus. The sequence continues at coordinate 42,680,399 of NW_020954585.1, forward strand.
AGGTGTCCATGAACCCTTGGTTGAGAACTTTTACCCTAGAACAACCTCAAGTTTTCTATTTCTCAACAACAGTACAATTGGCTTTTCTTATTAACCACCAAGAAATTTTTTCTTCAACAGCTTTATGCATATCTACACCCAGAAGAAACCTTTTTTTCTGAATTAGACTCCACTCTCTGTTGTTCCCTATATGTACTTACTTTCTGAACCACAGTCCCTATAGTTAACCACCACTTTGGAGGCGTTAGAAGCTGGGAGGGCAGTTTTACAACCCACTCTGCATAGAACCAAGGCCCTCAGTAACTGGATACCTGCTGAGCCCTTGCAGATAGGGGATAAGGCACAGATAGCTACAAAACCTGTAAAATCTAACCATACCACCAAGAAACAAGAAGAAAACTCCATCAGGCCCTTCTGGATTCCAAAAGAAATGTTACCCTTCTGAATGGCGAACAGCTTTGAGTTCAAGTCATAACAATTGGGGAAATCCCCAGGTGGGGAAGAGGATAGGAACAGATAATATTCCCAGAACTAAACTGAGTCTATTACCAGGGTAAAGGGGGGGAAGGAGGGGTGGAGGAGAGAGGGCAGAAAGAGTTGGGGATTTATATACAAGGGTTGAGATAGGCAGGTAAACAGATATTGTTCAGAATCCAAAGCTGAGAGATTCTACCAAAGTTTAAGAAAACAAAATGTGGTGACATAGAGTTGGTATTTTGTCTGAACTCAAAAGCTTAGGTCTTTCTGTTTTGGTAGCTTAAATGCCCCCACCCGAACTTTGAGGGCCCTTCATCCCCACGGGTCCAGTGACAAATCCACACCCACATTTTGCAGACTCAGACCTATATCCCCCATATTTCCATTTTTTCTCATTTCCAATTCCCTGTGTTCCAATTTCCCTTCAGTCTTGGCCCCTAACCTCACTGAAACAGTCCCTAAATATGGAGCCCTGGACTGAATTATTGACTTAGAATCTACATACCCATTTCACAGCATTTTTACTAATGATCCTGGACTGATTCTCTCTTTATCTCTGTCACACCATAGAGACCACTATTTACACTAGGCTGATCTTCTTAGCATCCCTCTGGGAGTGACTATGGTTCCCTTTAGCCAAGATTCACTTTTAGTCCCTGTGAAACTTGGTAATGATTCAGGAATGACTGTGTACTCTGATATACTCTGATACTCCATCTCTGTTGTAAAGTCTGATGAAATGCAGGTAACTGGCCTCATGATGGATAAATCCACCCTAATTGTGCTGTTTCCTTCAAACAGCACTGTCTAAGCTGCTTACAACTACAAGCTAAAAGAGGCTTTTACCAAAGCATTTCAGGAGTTCCTTTATGCATAAAGGAGATTTTTTAAAATTTTCTTAAACAACCAGTCACTAAACTGTAATGAAGCTACCTAGACAAACTATAAAGGTGAACCTCATAATTTTATAGGTGGCTGGCCATTTGATGAAAGCAACTGAAAAAACACAGGGAATTTCTAATAATTGGGTGGCTGAAGGATCAATCCCCCCACCTACCCCACAGAGGCATTTGACAAGCAAGGGTCAGCTCTGAGAAAAGCTTCACTCTTCACTTTTTCCTTTGTATCTCTTAGAGAATGAAGCAAATAGGGGAGGAGATTTAGCTCTCCTCTCCTTCCCCATAAGGAATGGTGTTTTATAGTAGAAGCAATAGCAGTGTCCAGTGGAGCAGGGGGCCAGCTTTACCACTGAATTGAATGACGACATTAAGAAGAGTTGAGAATACAAGTCCTGAAGCCACATCCTTCTTGAGAGATGGCAGGCTCCAGAGCCAAGAGCCCTACTGGGCCCCCACATGGGTTACATTTCTTTCCAAATGAGCATAGCAGCAGCTAGGCCCAGATTTCAGCTGAGCCCAAAGCTGAAGACCAAAAATAAGCATCAGAACCATAAACCCCCCAGATCTGTGCCCAGGGAGGCCAGCAAAGTGATTCACTCACCAGAGAGGCCACATCTCATCAAAGCAGCACAAAGACATCACAAGAAGACATCTAGGGATGTCAGCGGTATAAGCTGCCTTGCCCATATGTATTCCCTACAGGTGTTCCTCTCCACTTGGAAACTCTCTGAGATTCTGATCTTTCCCTTGCTGATGTGAACATTTGTGGAAGAATGTACCCCATGTTTTATGGGGAGATGTTTTGTTACTATTTTTCTTACCATACAGTTTCAGTAAATGGCTCTACTTTGAGCTACTTGTGTCTTCTGGCTAACTGTCAAAAGGTAAACACATCAGTCAGGGATGGTGAACCAGAATTTTAAGAGTACAGACCCACAAATTACTTTGAACCTAGAATAATCTCATAGGGAACCCAACCTGTGAGTGCAAGGTGGGGGAAGGAAGTAACCCAAAGAAGCACTATAAATACATGTATATATAATATATATAATGCATATGTATGAAACAGAAATTAACTTTATTTATTAATAATTCAAGGTGAATGAATGTAACCAGTCCACACACATTAAGACCCATAAGATATAAGGACATCTGCATGTGTTGTAACTGACAGAGCATTAACATTTTAAAACATTTTCATGAAAATATTTGATTTTATGCCAAGGCTTTAAACTCTACTAAAAATTCTAAAATTCTAAATTCCACTAAAAATACATTTGAAAGATATAAACATAATTGACTATGATTTAATTTGTACTCTAGAAAACCTGTTCAGATTCCCAAATGAAAAAAACTTTATAAAAGAATTTGAAATCAAAACCATTATCAAACCTTTCCCAAAGCAAGTCAGCACCTCATCTGCAACTTCTAGGAATAGAGAATTGCCTAGACCACCAAGAGGTTAAGGGACTTTCCCAGGGTCCCACAGTCAGCCTATGTCAAAACTGGCGCTATATCCATTTCATCATACTTCTTTAAAAAAACCCAACTAAATTGTTTCCGTTTCATTTCATTTCTTAGGTAACATAATAGGCTATGTTTGAGTTTTTCTTTGAAAACTGACCTTTAACAAAGTCCCTAAGCAATTAATACCATGAAACCTGGACTTCTTACAGCCACCATCCCTCATCTTTGCCCTATACCCAAGATATTGATATTAGAGGCAGGGAGTATAGTGGGATCAGCAATGTTCTGGGAATCAAAAGACCTGAGTTGACATCTCCACTTACCCATTTAACTAGCTGTGTAGGTGACTCATTGAGTGCCAGCCCTGGAATGAGGAAGACCTGAGTTCAAATGTGGCCTGACACTTACTAGCTATGTGGCCCTGAGCAAGTCTCTTAACCCTGTTTGTCTCAGTTTCTTCATCTGTAAAATGAACTGGAGAAGAAAATGGCAAATCATCCTAGTATCTTTGCCAAGAAAACCCAAAAAAGGATCACAAAGAGTTGGACACAACTAAAAACAACTGAACAATAATAGCTGTGTGATCTTGGTCAAGTAATGTCACTTCTCTAGCCCTCAACTTCCTAATCTGTAAAATAGGAATAATGCATGATTTACCTCAGAGAGGTGTTGTACCATACTACTTTATAAACCTTTATTTATTTGTTTAATAATATGATATAATATATAATAATATAATATGATAATAATATAAATTAAACATTTATTTAAATGAGGGACTCTTATGTAAAACTGATCTCCTGCTTCCCTTCCTCCCTCCATCCATTTTGTTCAAGAATCTTGTTTAAAGGCTGTAGTGGGTAAGAGGGATTAAATTTGTTCTGTTTGGCCCCAGAAGACAGAGCTAGAGGCAGTGAGTTGAAGTCACCCAACAAATAAATAAATAAATGGATGAATGAATGAATGAATGCATAGATAGATAAATGAATGAATGAATAAGCAAACAAATTAATAGTTAAATAGCTAAATAAATAAACAGATGCATTAGTTCATGAACAGATGAATGAACGAATAAATAAATACAATGGATGAATAAATAAGCAAATAAATGAATAAATAAATAGATAATTGAAGATTAGGCTTAATGTCAGGAACAACTTCCAATAATTTGAGTTGTTCAAAAATAGAATGGACTGCCTCCAGAAATAATGGATCCTCCTTCATTGTTGGTCTTCAAGTAGAGCCTGGAGTTACATGTTGCAATTGGGATTCTTTTTCAGGTATGGATTAGACTAGATAGCCTTTAAGGTCCCTTCTAACTCTGAAATTCTGTGCTTCTGTGCTCCAGTAAGAATTGTTTATTCTCCATTCTGAGGTTGAAACTCATCAGAAGGAGCACCAGGACCTAGTACAGGATAGACTTCCCAAACCGGATTTATCTCAAAGGCCATTAGATGCGTTGACATTCGCAAGACTGTATCAGGGGCAAAACTTCCAGAACATCCTCAGTTTTCCTCCCCTTCCATCCCTCAATCATACACAGTAGATACGAAAGCAACTGAGAAACACACACACGCTAGCTGAGCAATAATAGCAATAATAATCTTCCCTTTCTATTTCCTGTTTCAGCTGTTCGGTTGTTTCCTAGCTTGGGAGACTCGCAACGTGAGCATTCCAGCTTTAAACGACAGCAAATACATCGGAATGAGTGTGTACAATGTGGGGATCATGTGTATCATTGGGGCGGCAGTCTCATTCCTCACCAGAGACCAGCCGAATGTGCAATTCTGTATTGTAGCATTGGTCATAATATTCTGCAGCACCATCACACTCTGCCTCGTGTTTGTGCCAAAGGTAGGTTGTTTCTTTCAGCCAGAACTTTGCTCCCTTGTCTTTGACTGAAGTATATGTCAACAACTTATATTTCTGTTGCAGCTTGATTTTCCAGAATTGTAAGTCACCTTTCTGAATTGAATAAATGTCTGTATTTAAGGGGGCTTTAAAAAATACAGAAAATAAAATATACTAAAATAAAAGAAAATTTCAATGAAATTTATAAGCAAATGGGTGCCTCCATTTCTGGGAGGTGATGTGAGAGGGATCTTTTTCTACCTCAATAAATTTGTTTGTGAGGAGAAAGAAGAGGACAAAAAAAGGTTTCTAGGTGGTTTTTGAAAGAGTTATCCTCTCGTTAGCAGAACAAATGCATTCCAGAGTACTGTAAATTTAATTTAAGTAAATTTTATTTGCTCATTGACTTCCATTATAAAAAATTACAGTTACATTCTACTAGGGGAACAAAAGATTCCTCCATAAATGCAGTAGCACCACACTTACAGATGTAGAAAGTTTTTACAAACCACAGATTTAATGGGAAATGCTAACTTTCCAATAAAAATAAAAGTAATCTCATGGGACTGAGGGCTAGTAACCAATATTCTGGCTCAAAAGCCTATTTATTGTTTGCTAAATTTTCAGTGTGAGCATTTATACCTCAGGCTTCAAAGCAGAGCTTGTTTTTTGTTGTTGTGGTTAATTGTCTAGACATAAGAAAGTGATACAGAAAATATTAATAATACAAATCAAATTTTAAAGTGTGTCTAGCTTTTCAGAGAGTTAGTTGCTAAACATTTACCAGCACATCCCTAGCTGGAAAAGACTTTCTAACCTAATCTCTTTGTTTTATAGATAAGAAAACTGAGGTCCATATAAACAAAGTGTTCAAGGTCATATAAATAAATATCTTCTGTCCCATGTAGTTTCATTTATGATTTCTTGAAATAGAGCTCTGGAAAATCAGGCTTTGATAAATTCCATTGGGATTCAAATGGTGCTACATGACTATGCCAAATCACTCTGGTTCTCACTGATTGGCCAATAATGGGTCCCAGACCAAGCCTCACTTGGTTGTTGTTTGGGTTTTGATGGCTCAGAGTGAATGTAAACAGCAATTGTTTGTTTTGGCCAGAAAGGTCTTTGCCTCCCTGGTTGATTTTTTTTTTTTTTGCCTCATTTCTTACCTAGCCTTAAATCACTGAATGGGTATTGCCTCAGACAAACTGAGACCTGGGAAAGACCTTAATTTAAAAAGACCAAGGTTTCCCATTGCATCTGGGGCCATCTCCAGTCATCTTGATTTTTATTCTACCACTGGACTCCAATGACTCTGGAGGAAAGAGTAGAGCTGATGACTTTGCACAGCCCTGCCTCACTTAAATCCAATACACTTGCAAGTCAAGACATCATCCTCCTGATGTCATTGGTCCTCTTGAAGAATGAAGGACAAACAAAGTCATATAGGTTGTGATGGTGATCGTTGCTGAGTAGTTTTGTGTCTTACTCAAAACTGTCAAATCCAAGCCCTTTCAGAACCCAAACCCCAACCATCTGATTGCCTGACCCTATCTACCTCAGATAGTATTCCTACTGTAGGGCTAGCTCTAAAACAGAGGTCATCTAACATCTCCAACTAGTCTCTTCTAAATTTACATCTACACTTCTAAATGTATATCTGTGATAATTCTTTTTTTCGCCAATCTTCTAAGCAACTTAGAATGTTAGATTTAAAAGTTATTAGATGGGGGAGCAGCTAGGAGGCGCAGTGGATAGAGCTCTGGCCTTGGAGTCAGGAGGACCTGAGTTGAAATCCAGCTTCACATGCTTGATACTTACTAACTGTGTGACCTTGGGCAAGTCACTTAACCCCAACTGCTTCACCAAAAAAAAAAAGCCAAAAAAAATTACTAGATGGGCAGCTAGGTGGCACAGTGAATAGAGGACTGGCCCTGGAGTCAGGAGGACCTGAGTTCAAATCCAGCCTCAGACACATAACACTTACTAGCTGTGTGACTCTGAGCAAATCACTTAACCCCAATTGCCTTGCAAAAAAAAATAAAATAAAAAAATATATATATATATGTATTATATTGTATTATATTACAGCCCAGAGGGTCCTTGGAACATAGAATGTCAGAGCTAAAAGAGATCTTAGAAATCATTTGGTCTTACCCATTCAAAGAGGGAGACTGAGGCCCAGGGAAAAGTGACTTTGCCTAACATCACTCAACAAATTAGTGACAGAGCCAGAATTAAAACCTAGATCTGTTGGGGCATCAAGGTGGTACAGTGGATAGAGCACTGGACCTGGTTAAATCCAGCCTCAGACATTTAATAGATCTGTGACTCTGGGCAAGTCACTTAATCTCTGCCTGCTTCAGTATCCTTGACTGTAAAATGGGGATAATAATAGTTCCCTGCTTCCTAGGGTTGTTATTTTCATTATCTCAAATGACATGATATTTGTAAAATGCTTAGCGCAGTGCCCAATATATAGTAGACATTCAACAAATGCTTGTTTTATTCCTTCCTGACCTATATTCCAGCTTTAATTCCACTCTACCATGCTGGCCTCTCCATCTCATAAGGTCATATAAACACTATTCAAGATGCATCATCTTCAAACCAAAAATTACATTAAATAACATGATCCCTGATTTTTTTTTTAGTTAGGAGCTTAAAGATAGCAGACACTTAAGAGTTATTTCTCCACTACCGAATTACTAAGCTATCTACACTCTCTTGCCTTTCTCAACTCTTTCCAAATATACCTACCTTGTATCACTTATCTAATTTATTATTGTTTAGCTGGCTGGTTGAAAAGAGGCAACAACATGTAAGCCAAGGGCAACCCAACCAAATCCAATTTAGCAATTTAAGCTCAACCCAATGTTGGGATGTATAATCACACCCAACTAATGTTCGGCAATATTCAGCAAATTGGTAGATTATGTCTTTGTTACATTATATTTCCAACTGAAGGCATTGTTGATTTAAGTGATGGCTGCTGTCTTCATTAGAATATCAAAATGGTGTTTCTTATGCTGGGCAAAACACTAATTATTATCAGACATTAGCCAGTTGCTAAAGTTTAACCATAATACATACAGTGGGTGTGCCAGGCACTCCAGCTGGCAGAAGCAGCTGGGGCAAGACAAGTAAATGAAATCTGGCGACCATTCCTTCTTTCAAGAGAAAAGCATTCTCTTGGGCCATGTGTGGGACAGAAAGTTGTATAAATTGGAACAAATTTCAAGAAGCCAGGCATGAGGAGACAATCATGGCAAATGGTGTCGAGGAATCAAGAAAGATGAGGGCTAAGAGAATGACACTGGATTGGTGATTAGGAAGGCATTGATGACCTTCAAAAGAAAAGTTTCATCATGATGGAAAATGCTATCCACATCCAAAGAAAGAACTATGGAATTTGAATTGCTATTTTTTTTCTCTTCTGTTGAGTTTTGTTTCCTCTTTCTGGTGGTTCCTCCTATTGGTGTTTTGACTTACAACATCACTAATGTGAAAATATGTTTAATAGGAATGTATATGTATAGCCTATATCAGATTGTGCACCGTCTTGGGGAGAGCAGGGGAGAAGAATTTTAAACTCAAAAGCATATGGAAGTGATTGCTGATAAACCAAAATAAATTAATAAAAAAATTTTTAAAAAAAAACCATTTCTGTCCAGTGGTAGCCAAGAAGATAGATAACAAGAGGTTGAATCATGAGTGAGTAGGGAGGCAGAATGGAGGCAGAAAATATAGACTATGTTTTCTAGATCTTTGCCAGTAAGAGGAAGATAAGGCAGTAACTTAAGAGCATTATAGGGTCAAAGAAAGGTTTTTATTTTGTATTTTGTATATTTTGCACATAGTAGCTGTATCCTAGCTATTTTTCGAACAGCATCATATTAATTAGGGGAAACTTGACCATATTTGTACACAAAGAAAAGGGGGGGGGATAGAATGAGAATTCTAGAAAAGAAGGCGATAATAGAACAAAGGCATAGAGAAGGTAGGATTGGATGGAATATGAGAATTTCTTCCAGAGATTTATTATTTTTATTATTATTATTATTTATTATTATTAATTTATTTAGAATTCTGTTAAGCTCATTTCTGTTAATCGAATGATTTGTTGTTGTTGTTGTTCAGTTGTTTTTAGTTGTGTCCAACTCTTTGTGACCCCATTTGAGGTTTTCTTGGCAAAGATACTGGAGTAATTTGCCATTTCCCTCTCCAGCTCATTGTACAGATGAGGGAACTGAGGCAAACAGATTAAAGTGACTTGCCCAGGGTCACAAAGCTAGTGTCTGAGCCCAGATTTGAACTCAGGAAGATGAGTGTCCCTGACTCCAGGCCCAGCACTCAATCCACTGGGCCACCCAGCTGCCCTCTCAATATAATAGTCCACTTTCATTTACAGATGGGGAAAACAGGTATCGTAGAGGGAAGCAATTTGCCCACAGTCACACTGACAAAATGTTATGGGGCCAAGATTTCCACTTCACTCCTTTGAAACCAAGTTCAGCACTGATTCCATTACATCCGGTTGCCTGTAGCTAGCCTAACATATATATTGATGTTTATGTCAGTTGTTTCTCCACATTTGTCCTGTCTCCCACCTGAGGCAGAGAACTTCTCAAGGTCAGTGTCTGCCTTCTTTATCACCCGATAGGATCTCATTCCGTGTGATGTAGGGAGGGAACTCGGTCTTTCTTTTCTCCAGGGTCCAGCTGGCACAGTGTTCTTCATGCAAGGGGTCGTCAATCCACATTATTGACTGAGAGCTTCATTCTTATGAATAACGGTTAAAGTGACAGCATTTTACCTAACCTCAAAAATCCCTTGAAGGGAGTTCTGTTTTCACATTTGGTCTCAGATAGGTCACTCTGATAAAGGCTACTACATTTTGGGGTCTGAGAGAATGAGAACACCTTCTCAGGTTGCAGAGAAAAAACTAATCATCCCTCCATTCCCGCCCGTCCCCCACGATGTATACATCCAGTCTCAGACACCTACTACATAGCCTGCTGTGTGACCCTGGACAAGTCACTTAACCTCTGTCTGCATTGGTTTCCTCAACTGTAAAATGGGAATAATAATAATAGTACCTACCTCCCAGGGTTGTTGTGAGGATCCAATGAAATAATAATTATAAAGTGCTCAGTATAGTGCCTGGCACATAGTAGGCACTTAATAAATGTTTGTTTCCTTTCCCTCATTGCTCCCTTCAGAACTCTAGAAAACTGTTTCCATTCTCAACTTTCCCATCTCTGGCCCTGTGTGATGATGTGTTGGGCTCTTTACTTATCTGGCTTTGGTTTCCTCAACTGTAAAATGTTTTACTGTCGTTCAGTCATTTTCAGTCGTGTCCAACTCTTCATGACCCCGTTTGGGATTTTCTTGGAAAAGATACTGGAGTGGTTTGCCATTTCCTTCTCCAGCCCATTTTATAGATAAGGAACTGAGGCAAATAGGGTTAAGTGACTTGCCCAGGGTCACACATCTAATAAATGATAGAGGCCAGATTTGAACTCAGGAAGATGAGTCTTCTAATGCCAGGTCCAGCACTATTCATTGCACTACCTAGCTGCCCTCCTTAAAATAATGGAGTTATTTTCCAGACTTAGAATTGGAAGAAATCTTAGAGCCCATCTAGTCCAGCCCTTGACACAGTACCTGGCACACAGTAGATGCTTAATAAATGTTTATCTATTGATTGATTGATTATAAATGAGGAAACAGAAGCCCAAAAAGATTGGATGAGGTGGCCTCCAGCTATTGTTTTTAGGGACATCTAAAGCCCTTTCCAACTCTAAATAAATTATCCTGTGATCCTCACCACTGTGAGCACCAAGTATTTATTCAAAATAATATAATACAACTACACAATACAATATAACCTAACAGTAACAATTCATGCTTCTATAGTGTTCTTGAGATTTATTAAAAAAAAAAACATTTTGTTCTTAACAACCCTCTGTGGTCAGTAGTACAAATATTATCGCCACCGGTATCAGCAAGAAAACTGAAGCTGAAAGAGATGAAGTCATTCGTCCGTAGTCACACAATTCATAACTACCAGAGACAGGATTGAAACTCAGATCATCTTATTCTATTTTGCCTCTCAAAACATAGATCAAATCAGTTCAACAATTCAATATGCCTTTATTTGCAACAGATTTTTAATGATGTCTTTTGTTTTTACATTGCCCAGATTTCCCCTCACAGCCTTGAACAACCTCTCCTTGAGAGCCATCTTTTATAACAAAATGTTTTTTAAAAAGAAAAAGGAAGTAGAGAGGGAAAAAAATCAGCAAACTTGATCAACACATGGAAAAAATATGATATCATACACAATGGTCCATGCTTATGGACCCCATCATCTGCAAAGGAGTGGGGAGAGAAATCTCGTCACTCTTCTTTGGGGCCAAGTTTGTTCTTGATACTTTCAGCTTCAATTGTTTTGTCATTGTTCTTCTTCCCATGTCTATTTTTGTAATCATTGTGTAAATTGTTCTGGTTCTGCTCACTTCCCTTTGCATCAGTTCACGTAAGTCTTCCCATGCCTTTCTGTATTCATCATCAGCATGCATTTATTAAGCATGTTATGAGTTTCCCAGCTTGGGTTCCTTGAGAATCCAGGGAGAATCTTACCTACCATCATGTCATTAAGACTGGGAGTCAAAAACTGAGTAGCCAGACTTAAAAGAAATTTAATGAGTGTGCTAAGGAAGACCAGTTGGGCCAGTAGCAGGGTCAGGTTCTTAGGGCATAGATTGGGTTTTTGTAGCTTTTTTAGGCTTACTTAGAGGATACAGGATTCTTCTGGCAGAACAGAAATGGGGGAAATGTGGAAGCCTTGAGGTCACAGGAGTTGGCTAAAGGTCAGCTTTGTTCCCATGGGAAAACATATTTCTCGGTGGTTAGTCTTATCAGAATATCCTGTGTTGGGTGTTAATCTCTAAGATGGTGGAGGCCACCTTCAAGACAGAATCAGTCAGGTTCATCCAGTTGTTGCTAGTAAGGAGGAGAATAATATATAGCCTGAAGGTCTTCATTTACAGAACCCATCGCTCTGTTTCTTTGGCCTCTTAGGTTACCCTTTCTGAAGATCAGATTTTTGCCAAAACTCACAGTCCTTGTGTTCACCCACCTCCTCCACAAGTGCCTACTATGTGCAAGGGACTATGCTAGGTTATTGGGGATAATAGATGCTAGTCAACAGTCAGGCACACACCAGAAAAGAGGACTATCTATAGCTAATCAGATTAGTGCAGATAGGGAGTGCAGTGAATAGAGCACTGGGCCTGGAGTCAGAAAGATCTGAGTTCAAATCCAGCCTCAGATACTTACTAGCTGTGTAACCCTGGGTAAATCACTTAACTCCTATTTGCCTCAGTTTCTCATCTGTAAAATGAGCTGGAGAAGGAAATAGCAAACCATTCCAGTATTATCGCCAAGAAAAACCCATGGATAAAGTACACAGGGTCACAAAGAATTGGATATGGCTGAACGACTGAACGACAATCCTATTCGTAAAGCTTTAGGTGTCTCTAAAAAAAAAACAAAAATCTGCTATTTATTATATCATTTATTGATTCCAAAACTGTAGGGCAAACTTACTGACTAGAATATTTTCTTTTCTGAGTCCAAAACTTAGTCTCCTCAGTAATCCCAGTTTCATATAAAAAAATTTATCCACATACATCCTGAAAAACATAAGTTCACCCTCTCTGAACTGACACAAAATCCACTCACCTTTCTCTAAATGATATTAAGCCATTTTATTGGGAATCCCTATTACATCCCCACACCCCCTCAGCTTCTCAGCATTCGCAGGAGGCAACTGTGAGGTTCTAGAGTGAGAAGACCTAGGTTAGAGATGAGTCGCTAAGACTCTTAGTCTGAATGCAGAGCAAAGCATACTTTTTGTACTTTATTTTTCTTTGGGTTTTTTTTTTTGGTCTGTTTTCTTTTGCAGCATGGGTAATATGGAAATATGTTTTGCATGACTTCACATGTGTAACCTATATCAAATTGCCTGCCTTCTCAAGGAAGGGGAGGGGAAGGAGAGAGGGAGAGAACTTGTAACTCAAATTTTTTAAAAAATTAATATTAAGGGGCAGCTAGGTGACACAATGGATAGAGCACTGGCCCTGGATTCAGGAGGACCTGAGTTCAAATCCAGCCTCAGACATATAATACTTACTAGCTGTGTGACCCTGTGCAAGTCACTTAACCCCATTGCCTAGCCAAAAAAAAAAAATGTTAAAATTTTTTATATGTAAAAAAAGTGAACTGATCATCAATAAACATATAAGTATGTTAAAATAAAATACATTAGCTCTTAGATCTGTCAGTCAACAAGCATTTATTAAGCCCATCCAGGGCCATCTGCAGTCGTCTTTTTCTGTATCTTGCCGCTGGACTCAGATGGCTCTGGGGGAGAGAATGAGGATAGTGACTTTGCACAGCCCTCCCTCACTTAAATCCAGTTCACTCGCAAGTCATGGCATCACCTTCCTGATGTCATGGTCGTCTTCGAGAACAAAGGACAAACCACAACAATCTCTTAAGCCCATGCACTTGGTACGTTGCTAAGTTCTGAGGTTACTAAGACAAAACAAAAAACAAAAAAAACAGTCCCTGCCTTCAAGTAACAAGGTAGGTAGGCATCCGATAGAAGGTAGCATGAAAGGAGAGACATTAGCAGCTTAGAAGACCAGGAAAGGTGTCTTGCAGAAGGTAGGATTTGAGTCGATCCTGAAGAAAGCCAGGGAAACTAAGGCAGAAGGTGACAAGACCAAGCATCCCAGTGTAAAAGCTCAGGAAGGGAGATGAGCATTATGTTCTAGAAACTGCAAGAGGGCCCTGTGCAGCAGCAGAGGGCGTGGAAAGGAATAAGATATAAGAAGGGTGGAAAGAAAGAACTCGAAATGCCAACCAGAGCACTTTATATCTGATCCTGGAGAGAGAGAACAGGGTGCCACTGAAGCTCATTGAGCAGAGCATGACATGGTCAAACCAAAGCTTTCAAAAAATGGCTCTGTAACTTGAATCAAGTCATTTAGCCTCAGTTTTTTCAGCTGTATAATGGTAAAGTGCTATAGAAATGTCAGCTCTTTTTATTTCCAATCTACAGAAACCTATATATACCCTCTCATGTAAATAGCAGACCCCGATTGGCCCATCTACTTGTCTCTGTCTGTCTGTCTGTCTGTCTATCACAAATAAAAAAGTTTGCACAATTGTGGGAGTAAAGTAAAATGCACGTCATATGTCCTAAATGTGGGTTTGGGCAACATGGTCACTGTAAGCATGGTTTTTTTGGTGCACATCTCTTCTCCCACAACATTTAGCCCTAGACAGGGCTGTGTATACAGTATGTGCTCACTAAATAATAGCTGACATTTCTATAGCCCCGTAAGGTTTACCAAGCATTTTACATATGTTATTTCATTCGATGTTCACAATAACCCTGGGTGGTAGGTGCTTTCATTACCCCCACTTTAGAGATGAGGAAACTGAGACTGAGAGAGATTGAGTGACTGGCCTAGGGTAACACAGCTAATAACTCTTTGGGCAGGATTTGAACTCAGATCCTCCTGACTCCAAATCCAGTGCTTTTACCACCTAATTACTTCATGCTTAAATGTCTGTGAAATGAATAAATTAGTTAACTTACTTATCTGTGGGCCTGTGGAATCTCCACAATAAAATATAATCTCCTTGAGGGCAAAGACTATCTCATCTTTGTCAGCGACTCATTCAGTGTCTGATGCTTAACGGGCAATTGATAAATGCTTATTAAATTGAATGAACAAATGAGCCATTTCTCCAGCTGCATTTTTGTTGGGAGGCAGAGTTGAGGAAAGGTAGATAAAGATGTCAGGAAGAATAAACTGACTGATTGGTGCCAGGCTGGGTTTTTGGTTTTTTTTCCATTATCTCTCCAGAGACAACATTCAATGGCTGTTTAAGTGACAGCCAGTCTGTTTGAAACTTCCGGGCCTGAAATGTTGCTTTTTCCCCCTTTCTTCATCATTATTTTTGTTCTTACCATGGTCATTCATTTCAAAGTAATTGTGCATAATGATGACAAAAGATTGGGTGTGGAGTTTTATTTAAAATTAGAGAAAAATGAGAATTCATCTCAAAATAATTAGTCAGAGTTTAAACAAATTAAAAGTGATCCCATGACATGATCTTGAAATTGGGTGTCTAACTATGAAATATGTATGCCCAACATCTACAGTGATAGGATTCTTAATAACTTTATTAAAGAGCTTTTCTCTCTGACTGCCGTGTTTATCATCATCTGGCATTCCCCTGGTAGAGTCCTGTGCAAAAGCAGTTAGGAACCATAACACTGAAGGCAGCAGAGTGTACTAGAAAGAGCCATACGCCTAGAGTAGTAAGAGACCTGAGTTTGAGTCCCGCCTCAGACATGAGCTCTGTGACCATGGGTACATTGCTCAGTGTCTCTGAGCCTCAGTTTCTTCATCTGTAAAACAGGGAAAATAATAATACCTAATTCCCGGGGTTGTTGTGAGGATAAAATGAGATAATATTCAGAAAGCACTTTGCAAACCTTAAAGTGCTATGTAAATGCTGGCTAGTAGTAGTAGTAGTAGTAGTAGTAGTAGTAGTAGTAGTATACAAGAATACTTTACCTCTGCTAACTCCCATCTTTGGAGCTAATAAAACCACTTTTTTGTCTTTCTCTGCCTGTCTCTTGATTCAATTCCACAAGCATACATATAAAAACAATTAACATTTTTTTTAATTTTGAATTCCAGATTCTCTCTCTCCCTCATTAAGAAGGCAAGCAATTTGATATATATAGGTTATACATTCCACAAGCATTTATTAAGCACCTTCTGGAAGACCAACACTATGCAAAAATGAAATAGTCCCTGCCCTCAATAAGCTTATGTTCTACTAGAGGGAAGAAACACCTCCACATAGCTGCCTAAGTGATTTTTTCTAAAGTATAAGTCTGACCATGTCACTCCTACCCAATAAATTCCAGTGACTCCCTATCACTTCTAGGATAAAATTTTATCAAACTTATTTTTAATTGAACATTCACCTTTTGTCCTGTATTGTTGTTGTTGAGTCATTTCAGTCATGCCCAACTCTTCGTGACCCCATTGGAGGTTTTCTTGACAAAGATATTGCAGTGGCTTTTCATTTCCTTCTCCAGCTCATTTTACAGATGGAGGGAACTGAAGCAAACAAGGTGAAGTGACTTGTCTAGGATCACACAGCTAATAAGTGCCTAAAGCCAGATTTGAACTCAGGAAAATAAGTCTTCCTGACTCCAAGCCCAGCACTCTGTCCCCAATGCCACCTAGCTGCCCTCTAAGCATAGAGAACTGTTTTTTTCAATAAAGACTTTCCTTTACATACTGTGCATGTAAGGCAAAATTTATGTGATAGTTGCCAGTGTGAGCATCATGTGGATAAATTAGCTAGACTTGGGAGAGTAAGAAGGGCTGAGGATGATCTAATAAATAGGACACCAGAATGTCAGAATAGGGTTATATGGGGTGGGGGGAGAACTGTTTTGGGGAGGGGAAGTCTTCCAGAAAGTGGTGACAGATGACTTAGATATCAGTGCCTTATTAGAGGGCTAAGGATCATTCCTAGGCTACATAGAAGGATTAGGAAGGCCGACATAAATATGAAATGTTTGTATTTTGCAAATCAGGAACCAATTCTTTACTGTATAAAATTTTTAAAAATTAAATGATTTATCATTAGAATTCTTTTTAATAATGCGTTCCATAGTCCACTTAAAATGTGAAAGTTTATTGAAAACTTTTGAAATGCTCTTCTGCTTATATAAATCATGATAAATTGCTATCCTTATTTTCCAAATATTAAACAAAAGACTAGTCTTTTTAATAGCCTGTTTTCAACCATTGTTGACTCCTTTTTTAATGGATTTCTTACTACATATGATAGTTCTGTATTTGATTGAATAGCATTTTATTTGGCAGTGTTCATTCACTAAATATAAATTCGGTATTCATCCACTAAATTTATTTTATATTTTACTGTAAAAAAAATTAGAGAGAAGAAACATAAATGTAGATGAGAAAATACAAAATAAATGCACATTTGGAGAGAGCTCTAACATCTAAGGGAATACCCAGACCATAAGTGTCCCCTAAGCCTCTGTCCTGGACCCTCTTCTCTTTCTTGGTGGTCTCATCAACTCCCACAGGTTCTATTATCATCTCTCCACTCAACTCCTTCGTGAGCTCTGTACCTGGATGAACTGAAGGCTTCTCAGACTCCCAAACTGCTTGACTTTCTTTAAGGTCCATCTTAAATGCCCCCCCCACCATGAAGCTTTCATTATCCCCCTCCTCAGTTATTAATGCTCTCTCTCTTCTCAAAACATCTGGTATTTTTCAGTCAATCAACAAGCATTTATAAATGTGCCAGAACATTAGACTGTGAACTCATTGAAGGCAAAGACTGTATTTTGCCTTTCTTTGTATCCCACACACACAGTTAGCACAGTCCCTGGCACAAAGTAGGCACTTAATAAATGCTAGTTGACTTGACACCCTTCTGGGCTGTGGGGATCCAAAGATAGAAACAAAATAGGCCCTGCCCTCAAGTGGCTTACATTCTATGAGAATTTATTTACTTCTCTGTGTACATGCCATATCTCTAAGAAGAATGTAAGTTCCTTGAGGTAGGGAACTGTTATTCTTTTTCATATTCCCAGATTTTAGCACAGCACCCTGTACGTAGTAGGAGCTTAATAACTGCTCATTGAGTTGTTGAAATGAAAATGTTGCTAGCTTTATGGAAAGAGGATGTTTTAAGAAGAATACATAAGAGTCAATGTATGGGAAAGTCTATATTTGGCCCCTGAGGAAGTGTAAGGAAATATATACCTTAGCGATAGATGAGGGACTCCCTATAAACAAGGGGTAAACCTCATTCTTCTCCTCTCTTACTATTCTGTCCAAGGCTCAGCCCCTGCAATGGAACCCTCCTGGACAAACTCCACTCTACTGACCTCCAGCCTGGTCACTTTCTACCTCCCAGGGCCCTTGACACTTAGTACCTCCCTAAACAGCCATTATTGGATATTGTTTATGTCCCTTCCATGAGAAGGATACATACATTTCTATATTTTCTGCTCCCCTTATTAGACAGTGAACTTCCTGGACAGGGATGTCTTCTATTTCCACTCTTACTCTCTACCAAGCACAGTGATCCAACAACAAATTGTTGCTTGCTAATTAATAAATGAATCATTCAGAATTGAGTTTGCTCTGTTTAACTGATAACTGCTGAAAGTTTTCTGAAAAAC
This sequence comes from Vombatus ursinus, assembly GCF_900497805.2. Lineage (NCBI taxonomy): Eukaryota > Metazoa > Chordata > Mammalia > Diprotodontia > Vombatidae > Vombatus > Vombatus ursinus. Next base: position 42,698,423 of record NW_020954585.1, read on the forward strand.
ACAGTGAACAAAGTTCAGAGGGTTTAAAGCAATGTATTTCTTAAAAATGAGAATCTTCTCTACTTGGATAATTAATAATGACAATAACAACAAAAATAACATTATTATTAAACACATTACACTTTGTAGGTCACAAAGTAGTTCACTTTGGATTCATAGGATGGGTAGGATTGCCCCCATTTTAGAGATGAGATAACTGAGGCCCAAAAAATTAAGTCATACAGTTTCAGGGTCACCCAACTACATGACAGAGTCAGAATTCAAACCCTTATCTTCTGATTCTAAATCTAGCACTCTTTCCATTATGCTAAGACTGTCTGAGTGTCCCCCAACTTCTTGGTTACCTTTACTGATGAAACTTCCATGGAACTGATTGTGAAGGATTGAGGAATAGAGTGGGGAACAGCCAAACAACATTCTTGAGGTCTCTTTTCAGCTCTGTTACCCACCTTTCAGCTCATCACACTGAGGACCAACCCAGATGCAGCAACACAGAACAGACGGTTCCAGTTCACTCAAAATCAAAAGAAAGAAGATTCTAAAACATCCACTTCAGTCACCAGTGTGAACCAGGCCAGCACATCTCGACTAGAAGGGCTACAATCTGAAAATCATCGCCTGAGAATGAAAATCACAGAGGTATCGCTTCTAGCATCTAACAGTGCAGTAGGGACAGGAGGAGCTTTAGAACCTAATCCTAACCCTTCTGGAGTCTTACATTGCAGAGGGGACCTGCAAATTGCATATCAAACCCCATTTACCCTTTTGGGTTCTAGAATCTTACAGCTGGAAGGGCGGTGATCCAGTCCAATCTCCATCTAGTACAATACTCCCCTATTCAGTATTCCTGACAAGAAGGGAGAAATGTGCACCAAATCTCTGCTGGAACACTCCCAGTGTCTCACTTCTCTTTCTCCCTAAGGCCACCATTCCACTATAGGATATCTCATGGTATCAGGGAAAGTCTGGCTCTCTATCAGGAACAGAGTTTCCACATATAACAAGGAATCACTACTCCACTGCCATCATGCTATGAGTAAGATTAGGATTGCCTTCCATTTCCTTCTTCTCAAAGACCCATAAATAGTGGGTTTTCCTTCTGGGTGTTTAAGCTTTTAGGGCATCTTTAGATTTAAGCTTTAGAAAGTATCTTAGAGAACATCTAGTCCAACGGTGTCAAACCCCAACAGAAACAGGGGACACTAATTTGTACATAAAGATCCCTGTGGGCCAACTATTGACATAGTTTTAAAATGTAATAAATAAATTTATTGTGTTTTTATTTGTTTTGTTAAACATTTCCCAATTACATTTTAATCTGGGCCACATGTTTGATAGCTCTTATCTAATCCAACCCCTTCATTTTATAGAGGAGGATTTTTCCAATGTCACACAACTGATAAATGGGATTCAAACCCAGCTCCCCTAACTGTAAATCAAGGCCTTCTTGAAGTCAAACAACTTTATAGGGAGCCATGTTACTTCTAGACAAGTACCTGAGTAGTTTACTTGACTATATACAGCAGGGGATCTTGTTCAACCATGAGTGGCCCTGTCTGTTGACTTAGGTGTGATATTCTTATTTTCCAGCTGGATAAAGATTTAGAAGAAGTCACTATGCAGCTACAAGACACGCCAGAGAAGACAACATACATTAAGCAAAACCACTATCAGGAGCTCAATGACATCCTCAATATAAGGAACTTTACAGAGAGCACAGGTAAGGCGGGAGCTGTCCATTCAGCACATGGTAGAATAAGCACATTGCCATTCTTTCCCAGGCCCAACTCTGGCCTCTCCAAGCTCTACCTAGACAAAACTGCACCTTGGGCCAAGACAGGATAAGAAACTTTGTGGAAACGTAAAGGACAGTCCACTGGGGAGAGGGACAAAATGGATTAGAGGATAGTCCTACTGCAGGTGCCCTTCTGCAGGGAGTGGGTGACCTGTCCCAAAGAGGCACTTGCCCAATGCCACTAAAAGGCTATGAGTCCAGGTTTGAAGAACAATAATAGTCATCACGTGCAGAAAGCCTGGAAGCATATCTTTCCTCTTCCTAGGAAGCTCATGTCCCATGTCAGCACCTGAGACAAAGCCCCATGGACACCGTGCTAGTTTAGTTCTGAGCTCTCTCTTTCAGGGCCATTTACTCATCAACAAAGGCTACAGCTTTAGACAGGTAAGATGTAGGCAAAACCCTTAAGATGTACAGTTGTGTTTTCTAAAAATACATTTCATTTTCATTTCTCTCTAAGTTAAACACTTTATTTTTTTTTCGTCTCTAGAGTAGCAAGATTAACAGTTCATAATATATCTTTTTTTTAAATGTCTCTATACATTTTTTAAATCTTGATGTTAATATAGACCACATTATTTCTACTTATAATTCTTAAATTCACTAGACTCCATTTTCCCTTGAATCTTGAAGGTCAGGAAAGAAAGAGGAGACAGTGGTATTTGGTTCCATGCCCCAAGGTATAGTATTTGGAGCCCCCCATTTCTTCTTCACCCCAAATCTGGGGTGAACCATTCAGCATGAGTGTTCAATGGGCAAGGTCACTAAGAAAGCAGAGGCAGGAGGTAGATCTGTGTGTGTGTGTGTCTGTCTGTCTGTCTCTTTCTCTCTCTATCTTTCACACACACACACACACACACACACACACACACACACACTGAGAATTTGGCACTGACAAAAAATATTTGCAAAACCAAGAAGAATGCCGTATTGGTCAGAGTGAAAGGTAAGCTTAAATATAGGCTGAACTTCTACAATGAGAGCTTTCTGACAGGAAAACATGATTTACATATACACTGAAAAATAACTCTAGTTATCAACCATACAGATTTTATAGGGGATAGGACCTGAATTTGTGATTTTATTGGTCTGGGGAACTCCCAGGTAAGGAAGTTCATTCTAACAATGCAGTTTGGCACCTTCTCTGGGCAAGTCACTTAATCTTTTTGTGCCTCAGTTTCCTCATCTGTAAAATGGGGATAATAACAGCACCTACCTCCTAAGATTGTGGTGAGGATCAAATAAGGTAATGTATGTAAAGTGCTGGGGCAGCTAGGTGGTGTAATAGATGGAGCACTGGGCCTGGAGTCAGGAAGGCCTGAGTTCAGATCTGACCTCAGACACTTATTAGCTGTGTGACCCTGGGCAAGTCACTTAATCCTGTTTGCCTCAATTTCCTCATCCGTAAAATGAGCTGGAGAAAGAAATGGCAAACCACTCCAGTATCTTTGCCAAGAAAACCCCAAATGGGATCACAACAAGTCAGACACAACTAATAATAATAAATGTAAAGCACTTTGCAAACCTTAAAGGGCTATATAAATGCTAGTGATTGATGATGATGATGATGATGATGATGCTCTATAACTTATAATCTTAAAAGCTTGACTATTGACACTTCCTAGCTATGTGACCCTGGGCAAGTCACTTAACCTCATTGCCTAGCCAAAAAAAAAAAAAAAAGCTTGCCTAGATTCCTAAAAGGTTAAGTGACTTGCCCAGGGTCACATAGCCAGACTGTGTTAGAGGCTGGACCAGAACCCAGGTCTTTCTAATACCGAAGCTGACTCTATATACACCAGCCACAAGGCAGATTGGGGAAAATAGGCCTATCTTTCAACCAACATGGCACACTGGTGACTATTTCATTTTAAAGATGCATGCACCTGGTTTTAAAGATTGCGTTTTGAGTACAAAAAGAAAGTTGAACAACATTTTGTTTGTTTGTTTGTTTTTCCACTCAGATGGTGAAAAAGCTGTTTTAAAAAATCACCTTGATCAAAATACCCAGTTACAGTGGAACACAACGGAGCCCTCACGATCAAGCCAAGATCCTAGAGAAGATATCAACTCTCCAGAACAGTGAGTAGCATCCAGTTAAAACCTCAAGATGCAAAAGGCACAGCCAGGTCTCTGTACTGGAAGACTTCCAGGCATGATGGAAATGAGTGGCAGCCCCTGATTACACAGGCATTGTCAGGACAGGACTAAGTTATACACTCTATTCCCAGTTTATTTTCCATTTGTCATAACCTTTGAGATACATGCACAGTCTCCAGCACATAGTAAATCCTTAATAAATGCTTGTTTACTGACTGACATGGATCCTCCAAACCTGATTCTCCATTTTTCTCTCTGCACCCTCTTCCTTGTGGTGAAAGAGTTGGAATGAAGAGAGATTCTTTGATCTGGGCCTGTGATTTCATTGGTATAGGGATCTCCATCTATAGCTGCAGATTTTCAGTTCTTCCACCATTTACAATCTCAGAAAGTTGACTGGGGCACTAAGAGATTAAGGGATTTGCCCCAGTATGTGTCAAAGGCAAAATCTGAACTCAGGTCTTCCTAACACTGCCTCTTTTCGAATAATTATATTTAAATGCATATATTGGAATATAATGAGAGAGAGTGAATGACATAGTGCATAGAACCAGTTGGAAGCCCTGGGGACAAGTCCAGCCCTTTACATAGACTAGCTGTGTGACCCTGGGCAAGTCACTGAAACTCTCGGTGTGCTCAAGCAACTTTCCAAAAAGTACAAGGTGAAGAGTAATCTGCATTTGATAGAGAGAGTTTACTGACTGAGAGATCCATGTTTTGTTACTGTTGTTACATTGCTTCAGTCACATCTCACTCTTTGTGACCCTTTTATGGGGTTTCCTTGGCAAAGATACTGGCGTGGTTTGCCATTTCCTCCTCCAGCTCATTTTACAGATAAGGACACTGAGGCAAACAGGGCGAAGTGACCTGCCCCGGGGTCACACAGCTAGGAAGTGTCTGAAGCTAGATGTGAACTCAGAAAGAGGAATCTTCCTGACTCCAGGCCCAGCATTTTCTGCACTATGGCGCCACTTAGCTGCCTGAGAGATCCATACACCAGTGAAATTACAATGCTAAATTAAATGATAGACAGACGGATGATAGATAGATAGATAGATAGATAGATAGATAGATAGATAGATAGATAGATAGATAGATAGATAGA
>NW_020954585.1:42703432-42786671 GCF_900497805.2 Vombatus ursinus
AGATAGATAGATAGATAGATAGATAGATAGATAGATAGATAGATAGACAGACAGACAGACAGGTAGGTAGGTAGGTAGGTAGATAGGTAGGTAGGTAGGTAGGTAGGTATAGGCAGGCAGCATGGTGTGGTACAAAGAGAACCACCCTAAGGACAGCTAGATGGTGCAGTGGATAGAGCACCAGCCCTGGATTCAGGAGGACCTGAGTTCAAATCTGACCTCAAACACATAACATTTACCAGCTGTGTGACCCTGGGCAAATCACTTAACCCCATTGCCTAGCCAAAAAAAAAAACAACAACAACAAGGAGAGCCTCCCTGAGACTCAGGTATAGGCTAGGTTCAAGTTCTGCCTCTGACACATACTGACTTGTGTCATCCTGGGCAAATCATTTCCTCTCTCAGTGCCCCAGGCAACTTATGACTTGAAGTTTTGGAGCAGACACCGATTAGCATTGATACAGGGGATTTCCTCCAGGGAATGTCCATGTACCAATGAAATCATGGGTTAAATAAAATAAATAAATAAAACTCTGAGATTCACAAGTAAAAGGGAATCTCTGATGATGTTTCATCATCATCAACTACAGTTAAACATCAGTTAGGACCTTGATACACCCTGAGGTTAAAAGTCTAAGACTAGGGCCCTGCCCTCCCAGAGCTCAAGGTAAGACAGCCAGTACTAAGGACAGGTGATGACCTCCTTCCAAGGGGGGAGGGCAAACCAGGACCAGAGAAAGTCAAGGAGAGTTTCAGTGGCTCTGAGTCTGAAAGGATAGAGAAAGGGGACTTAGATACACAAATAGGGATGAGGAAGGTGTTCCAGGCAGAGAGAAAAATATGAGCAGAGACATGGAGATCTCCCTGTGCTCACTGTGTTGTGATCTATCTGGAACTAATAGCTCATCTTTCTGTAGCAACTTAAGGTTATGTAGTATTTTGATCACACTTACCCCGAGAGTCAGCATGAATGGCATTAACCTCATTTTTAAATTAGGAAACTGAGGCACAGATAGGTAATATAACTTGTTCAAGGTCACGCAACTAGTTAATGTTGAAGCCTAGACTCAAACCCAAGTCCCCTGACTCAGACCTTACCACTTTGCTGCCACACCATACGGTCTTATTAAATACCAGGGATGTGAGGCAGCAAGGTGGCACAACACAGAGTAAGGAAGAACTCAAATTCGGCCTCAGACACTTACAAGCTGTGTGACCCCAGACAAGTCACTTAACCTCTAATTGCCTAAAAAAAAAAAAAAGAAATGCCAAAGATGTGGGTGCCAGGAATCCTTAAGCTGTAGGGAACCTTAAGCAGATATCAGGGACTGAGCATGATGATGCAAGCTTGGGATCCCTGCTACTGGGGGAAGCTGAGGCTAGGGGATCCTTCGAGTTTGGGAGTTCTGAGCTAAAGTAAGGCTAAAGCAAGGGTCCACACTAAGTTCAGCAAGCACCCTGGAACAGGTTGCCTAAGAAGAGATGAACCAGCCCAAAGCAGAAAAATGGCAAATTAAAGTTTCTATACTGACCTCAGGCTGATACATTTCCAACCAAAGTGACTTAGGGAGACTTAGTCATATATATGTGTATGTGGGTATATGTATACGTGTGTGTGTGTATATATATATAGTGTGTGTGTGTCTGTGTGTGTATTGTGTATGTGTATTCGTGTGTGTTTTATATTTATATGCGTATATGCTTATATCTATATGTGCATGTGTATATATACATGCATATATATACATACACATATACATACATATATACACCTATATATATTATATGTATGTTTGTATATGCTTAAATGGATGTGTGTATATTGTGTTGTGTAAGTGTGTATATATGCATGTGTGTATATGTGCATGTACATATATATACTTGTATGTGTTTGTGTATTATACATGTATGTATGTCATGTGTACGTAGTATGTCACAGCTAAGTCACAGGCAGCTATAAAGCAGAGTCACCCAGGACTACAAAGTGAGCTTAGCCCAGCAAATCTCTGGGTACAATTATAGCAAAAGATTGTTAGGAAAATCAATAATCTCAGGGCGGGCATGTATAGACCATGCAAGAAGCAGGCTGTCAGTGAGCAAGTCAGAATGGGTATGAAAAGACTCAGGAAAAAGGAATGAGAACACAGAAGGGTACATGGAAATGTTGCATAGGTGGCCCAGTGGATCGAGTACTGGAATCAGGCCTGCAATCAGGAAGACTCATCTTCCTGAGTTCAAATGTGGCCTCAGACACTTACTAGCCGTGTTATCCTGGGCAAGTCACTTAACCCTGTTTGCCTCAGTTTCCTCTTCTGTAAAATGAGCTGGAGAAGGAAATGGCAAACCATTCCAGTATCTTTGCTAAGAAAACCCCAAAAGGGGTCACAAAGAGTTGAATATGACCAAACAACAACAAAGCATGGTGTAGTGGAAAAAGCATTGGACCTGATATGAGAACATTTAGGTTCCAATCCCTGCTCTGACATTTAGTGGCTGTATAACCATAGGTGTGTCAATCTAACTCTCTGAGCCTCTGTTTTCTCATCTGTAAAAGGGGAAAATAATATTTGTACTATGTTCCTCAGAGGTGCATATGTGTGAGTCGTTATTAATAAGGAAACATAAAATCATAGGACACAGCATAGCTAGAAGGGACCTTAGAGGCAGGGATGTAGCTCAGTTGAGCTAATTGTTAAATTTTCAGTGTAAGCATTTATACCTAGAAAATCAGCCAAAGCCAGATATCAGGGCTTGATTTATTGCTCTGTTGATTATTGAGATTTATAAGTGAAGGAGAAAATATTCATAATGCAAAATAAATAATGTGTCCTATGTATATTTTTTCTTCAAATAGCATATTTACCAGCACACTCTGCTTAAAGATCATCTATTCCAACTTTTTCATTTTACAGATGAGGAAACTGAGGCCCAGAAGTTGTGACTTGCCCAACACATACAGTTGTGAGAAAATGGTCTAGGACTTGTACGTAAAGGCTTAAGCAGAGCACTGCTAAATGCATCTAAGATGCACATTAAGAGCATCTACTCTTAGGGACAGGTAACAATACACCACCCAGATGAGGAACAGGTCCATACCCATGGTACAACAGACTTAGAATCACTGATCCCAGATGAGAGGCCTGCTGTCTAAACTCCCTGATTTTAGCAATCCCAGTGGATGGCAGCAGACAAGGGTGAGCAGGTGTGAGCCAGGAGCCAGAGCCAGGCAGCATCCCAGGTGGTCACAGCAATAGGTGAAGGCAAGGCTAGCCTCCCCTTTCAGCGGATCTGACTTCTTTTTCCCCCTCTCTGCAGCATACAGCGCCGGCTGTCCTTACAACTCCCCATTCTCCACCATGCCTATTTACCATCAATAGGAGGCGTGGATGCCAGCTGTGCCAGCCCCTGTGTGAGCCCCACTGCCAGTCCTCGGCACAGACATGTGCAGCCACCTTTCCGAGTCATGGTTTCGGGCCTGTAAGTGTGGAAAATCAGTGCTTCCTAAACTGTGGATTAATGACTCAAGGACCAGATGACACATGGAACATAGACATCTGCTCAAAGGAGACTATTGGCTCTTACCCCGGAGAAGCTGAATGCTGAGGTTGCCCTCATGCATAACTCAGGTGGAGGGGAGAGTAAGTTGCCTTGAGTCTGCCCTGTAGCCTTAGGCATGGAATTTTTATTTCTTCACAACGAAGATCAATGGAAATTATCTCTTCCCAAATTTCCACCAACAAGGAGCTGGGAAATTTGAATCTTGCAAAAAAAAATTTTAAAAAAAAAACAAAAATGAAATATATCTGCTAGAATAGGGACAATAGAAAAACTCCTTTAAAGTCACTGAGCATTTCAAGGCTGCTAAACAGGTGGAAGCGTCTACCCAACCCCATGATAAGGAAAAGAAGATGAAAAATCTACCCGGTATTTATTGAACCACAGACACTGCCTTTGACGAGAGCAGTATCAAACTGTTGAAACTATTCTGCTTCTGGTCAGTTGAGGCTGGTTTCAGTTGACAGAGGAATCCCAGGCTCTGGAGGAAACAGTCTCTTAAGATTCACCGTTGTTCATTGTTCAGGGTACCTTGTCACTGAAACTTGATCTTCCAGGGAGAAGCAGAGATGCCCTCAGCCCTGAGTGGCCAATCCATCACCAGCTCCCCTTTCAGCTTAGGCTCTTTGCTGGTTGGACCTCAGAGGTGGGACATGTAACAATGGCCAGGTCCCATTGCTACCTATTTGGAACTTCATTTTTGACAAAGGGCCTGCATCTATTCATGGGAAAAAAAAGTTTAAAAAAATTAAGCAAAAACCCACCTGGGTATACAGAAGTAGCCAAAGGGTACTGAGGGCTCATCAGTCAAAAAGCTGGGGGACCTTGGGTGATAAAGACAATGCCACTTGATGACACATTTGTTACTGTTTGATAGATGCCACATCTTAGCACAATAACACCTAATTTCACATCTGGGGATCTGGGGCACACAAGCACCTTGCAGGTAAATTCTGCTACTTTCACCGAGAGTCTGTCATTCACTGCATTGGCCGTGCACTTATGTTCCTATCAGTATAACCTGGTAACCCTGGGCTAGAGGCCAAGCTTACCCTTACAATGTCTGTTCTGATCAGAAAAATAAAAACAGAAGGAAGAAAGGAAAGAAGGAAGGAAGGAAAGGAGGAAGGGAGAGAGGGAGGAAGAGAGAAGGGGAGAAAGAAGAGAGTGATAGAGAGAGATAAAGAAAGAGAGAAAGGAAGAAAGAAAGAAGGAAGGAAGGGAAGGGAAAGAAAGAGAAAGAAAGGAAGGAAAGAAGGAAGAAAGAAAGAAAAAAGAAAGAAAAGAAAGAAAGAAGGGAAGAAAGAGAAGGAAAGGAAGGAAGGAAGGAAAGAAGGAAGGAAGGAAGGAAGGAAGGAAGGAAGGAAGGAAGGAAGGAAGGAAGGAAGGAAGGAAGGAAGGAAGGAAGAAAAACTGAGCACTTTAACCTCTCTCAAAGCACAGGGTCCAAGGGCGGGCTTGAATTTTTTTTCTCACTGACTTTTTAACCTGACCAAAGTGAATTGGAGGCATTCAGCTAAAAAGTGCCACTCTAATTACGCAGCAGTAAGAGGGGAGAGCCCAAGTAGGAAAGGATTTCTCTGCCCTCCCCAGCTTTCAGGGGACTCACTCCCACCCTGGTACAACTAAAGGATGCCAATATCCAGCATCCCTGGAGTGGTCAAGAGCTGATTTTTCATATGCAAAAGCAAATTCGGTTCCATTGCAGTTCCCCCACAAGGCCCTAATTATTTTCATTCTTTCTAACATCGGGACTATTGTACAACAGAAGCAAACCAAGGATTAGCCAGTGCCAGTCCCTGGCAATCCTCCAAAGCCAATCTAACATTCCTTAGACAGGTGACTTCTTTGCTAGAGAAGTCACCGAGCAGTGACTTACACGGTATGTGCACCATACACTGGTTTGCTCTCTAATGAAGGAATTTGACTGGCAGCTTCAGCGGGCAGGCAATAATCCCTCCCCCTTTGTCCCCAAAGTCAGGAATACTGCTGTAAAAGCAACTTTTCCAAAAGACGCCATCTGAATATCACAGCCATAAGCAACAGAAGACAAACATAATTCACTTAGAGAGAGGTGCCAGAGGTCCCGTAGCTTTTAGAAGAGAAAAAAACCAACAAACCAACTGTGTAAAATACATCACAGGTTAGAGTGGAGACCATTACTCTGTTTTCAGCACTCAAAACTGATGTCATCACTCACTGTGTGTTTCCAGTATTGAATTGCTTTCTTGATCCCACCAAGACCAGATTTAATTTAAAGGACCATGTTAATTTTTTCAAAGGGAACAGGACAATTGTACATAATGTATACACACACACAAAAAAAAAATCTCTGTAGACATATTATTCCAGCATAGCAGGACAAAACCAATCCAAAGTGTTGGACTGTCGGAGATGAGTGTGTCTGTCTGTACTTCTTTGTGAATACTGACTGTGTGCAGCCTATTAGGTTTAAACCATGCAGTACATTCTCTGTCCTAACGATAGTAGTTCCTCCCATTTAAAAAAAAATCCTGCAAATAACAAGACCCACAGAAGTGACTCTAGCTATCTAATTGTTCTGTTCTTTTATACAGCAGCAAAAACAAAACTGTCCATTTATCACGCAGCTGTGCTCCAATGGCATTTCCCAATGATGTTAGTGCACAAATGCTTTCAGTTAGAATGGAACTGCCAGGATCCGATGTAAATGAAGAATTTCTTGTATCCTTACTGCATGAGGTCGATTTTTAATAAATTGTTGCAAAATTTGTTTTTACGAATAAAATATCAAAATCAGACTCTCTTTCTTAGTGTCTGGCTCTCCTCCCTTTCCTCTCCGCACTCACACAGACTTATTAGATAATAGTGAGGTCTAATGTAAGGAACCCAGGCCAAAGAATCAGAAGGCCTAGGCTAGAGTCCCTGCATTGTCATTTTCTAGTTGTCTGATAATGGGCATATCACTTAGTAATAATAATTGTTGTTGCTCAGTCCTGTCTGATTCTTCCTGACCTCATTTGGGGTTTTCTTGCAAAGATACTAGAATGGTTTGCCATTTCATTCTCCAGATAATTTTTACAGATGAGGAAAATGAGGCAAACAGGCTTAAGTGACTTGCCCCGGGTCACACAGCTAGTAAGCGTCTGAGCCCAGATTTGAACTCAGGAAAATGAATCTTCCCGACTCTAAGCCCAGCATTCTATCCACTAAGCCACCTAGCTGTTCCCATAAGCACACTATTAGTGTCCTCACTTGTGTCCTATTTTGGGTCCTGACTTGTGATTTCATTAGCATAAGGAATTCCCAATGAGGAAATTCTCCCAACTACTAAAGATTGGCAACTGTTGTGCAACTTTGAGAGTAGGGATTCTTTCATTGTGTCCCCAGTACCAAGGACAGTGCCTGGAGAGTTGAGGATTAAATATATATTGAGAAAGTTTCAGCGTTTACATTTTAAACATACAAATTCAATTTGAAATGAATTGGCTGATTCTGATCAGGTATAAGCCCACAGCTATAGTCCTCAATAAATGTTTTTTCACCCCAAAGGAAAGAAACACTCAAAGTATGAAGATCCACTGAAACCTCAATACCATGCATGGATGGCACTGATGCCCTCTGCAAAGAAGTTACAACTCTGTTGCTAGATTCCAAATTCAGCATGGTAATTCCCACATGAATCAGTATCAATTGCATGGAATGCGTCTCAAGAAGCTACTTTTCTATTATTTGGGTTAAATCAAATACTTACTGTTCCACTATTGTATTCAATATGATAATAGGTCACATTTATATAGCTCTTTTTTGTGTATGAGGGCATTTTCCTCACAACAGCTCTATGAGAGAAGGAGGGCTGTATCATAATCATTATCTATGAGATAAGCATGGAGTATCATTACCCCCATTTAACAGTAGAGGAAACCAAGGCCCAGAGGGGTTAAGTGACTTGCTTGTGGTCACATAACTCACTAGTGTTAGAATCAGAACTCAAATCGAGGTCCTCTTAGGGTTCTTCAAATCTTGTGTTCTTTCCACTAAGGGATGGCCACTAGGTGGTCCAGTGGCTGGTTAGAGCATGGGGTCTGGAGTTCAAATTTGGCCTCAGATATTTACGAAGCTGTGTGACTCTGAGCAAGTCACTTAACCTCTTTTTGCCTCAGTTTTCTCATCTGTCAAATGGGGATAATAAAAGCACCTACCTCCCAGAGTTGTGAGGATCAAATGAGATAATGATAGTTAAGTGCTTAGCACAGTGCCTGGCACATAGTAGATGTATATAAATGCTGGCTATCATCATTATTATTATTCACTACACCATTCAGGCAATGAAACCAAAAATCAATCAATCAGATAAATAATGCCAATGGCCTACATGTATGTGGCACTTTATAGCTTTCAAATTAGTTTCATATGCATTATTCCATTTGATCCTCATAACAACCTTGTAAAGTGGGCAAGGCCAGTATTATCCCCATTTTTTTTATTTTATTTTTTTCTTTTTTTATTAATTTTTTTGATTTATCAATAATCACTTCCATATGCTTTCGAGTTAAAAATATCCCCATTTTACAGATGAGAAAGTTGATGTTTGTGGAGGCAGGACGTGGTTTGCCTAAGGTCACACAGCAGGCACCAGACTCCAATCTTTGTTTTTATACTTCTAATTCGGTGCTCTTTTCATTAAAGCATTGGCTGGAAATACCTCATAGGCATAGCTTAAGTGCCATTTGGTTTTCTATACACTCATATATCAACTTACTTTACAAATGGAGGACCCTGGGCCTATAGTCTCATCTCACATCTCTGGTCTCTCTAGATAGCTGAGAATATGTGGAGTGGGAAGAGGAGAATGAAGGACCAACTCTTCCAGTAATACTCCAACCCAAAGCAGTCAAACAAAATCATCTTCAGTCCTGAGGACCCATCCATTCAAAATGAGGCTGCATATCCCACTGGATGTCCACCAACCCTTTCAATGAATCAGTCAATAGGCAGTCAATATGTATGTCAATGGATAGTCAAACAGTCCCCTCCCCCACCCCAGAAAGATACATTCAAAGTCCTAAGCAAAAGTTCACCCCCCTCCAATATGCTCACAAACTGATGGGAGGAAAGGGAACAGGAGACACCCCACACACATATACAACTAATAAAGCCTTAAGATCTTAACCTTTTTTGTGTGATGGACCCCTTAAGCAGTTTGGTAAAGCCTTTGAACCCCTTTTCAGAATAATATTTTAAAATGTATAAAATAAACTATGCAGGATTACAAAAGAAACCAATCCTATTGAAATATAGTTATCAAAATATTTTTTAAAAACAAATTCAGACTCCAGGTCAATAATCTCTAATCTAAAGCAACCTGTGGTATGCCTACCTTCTCACTCTCTTCACATCCCTCCCCTCTTGTCATTCTCCTTCATGGAATCTACTTTCTGGACAAACTGAATTACTTAAACCCAACAGGTCCTCACCTACTCCAATGCATTCCCACAGACTACCTGCCATGTCTTGACTATTCTACCTTCTCCTTTTCACCTTCTAAATTCCTTCTCTTCTTTCAAGATTCATCTCAGATGCTACCTCCTCTACCAATCAACTTGTTAGTACAGTGAATAGAGCCCAGAGTAAGTCATTTTACTTCTGTCTGCCTCAGTTTCCTCAACTGTGAAATGGAGATAATAACAGCACATACTCCCAGGGTTGTTGCGAGGATCAAATAAGATATTTATAAAGCGCTTAGCACACTGCCTGGCAGATAGGAACTTAATAAATACTTGTTTCCTTCCTTTCTTCCCTTATCCTGTGAGCAGAAAGTGATCTTTCCCCCCTCCGACTTTCTTAGAGTACTGTTTCTGGATCTCTTCTTTGCTTTCAGAACTATCCAATTTGTATTATGCTTATCTACGTGTGTACATCCCTTTAGAACCTAACAGGGCGGGAATTGTGTCCTGTAGTCCTTGTATTACAAAATAGTAACTCTACAGCTTGAATAGACCTCACAGGCCATCTAGTCTACCCTTCATTTTACAGATGAGGAAACTGAGACCCAGAGAGGCTTAGTGACTTGCCTAAGGCTATATATAAGCAAATAAGTAGTAAATATTGGGTGGAGTTTGAGCCTAGGTTCTTTCTAAAGAGGAATCACTGTATTAAGATGCCTGCTATATCACCAGCATCCAGCAAACTAGGTTCCTTGAACATTTTTATTGTTATTCAGTCGTTTTTAGCTGTGTCCAACTCGTGACCCCATTTGGTGATTTCTTGGCAAAGACACTGGAGTGGTTTACCATTTCCTTCTCCAGTTCATTTTTCAGATGAGGAAACTGAGGCAAACAGAGTTAAATGACTTGCCCAGGAGTCCCACAGCTAGTAAGGGTCTGAGGCTAGATTTGAAGTAATGAAGATGAGTCTTACTGGTTCCAAGCCCAGCATTCTATCCACTGCACCACCTAGCTGCCCTTATCACTTGAAAGATGTCTCATGGAATTGAATTCAACCAACTATAAGATCAGAATTAACTCATAAGACATCAAGTCCGAAATTATCTCCTTCCACTGTGTTTTAAACCTCCACACCCCACCCCTCACACCACAGTCTTCTGCTATGTTTTCCTATAATGCTTAGTAACAAACCTCAAAATGTTTCTCTCAGGGAGCAAGGGACAGGAAATGTCCTCTACTATGTCCAGTCCAGCTAGCTGGATGCAAAGTGAAGCCCCACTCCAAAAACATGGGTGGTAACAGTGAGACATCCATAGCAAAGAAAGTTCTGGAATTTACTGATGGAACATAAGAGTTAAGGATCCCTGATATCAGCAGATGATTCCTCCCTCTACCCCCCCCCAAAAAAAGCTTAACATAAGGTCAATACAGATTTTGTCCAAATTTCCACACTATTCTTATATGAGAACTGATGTTCAGACAAACAGCCAGGAGGTGAAGTGTATACAGTCTTGGAGTTGAAGTGAAGAAAACCTGAGTTCAAATACAGCTTCAGACATAAAGAAGAATCTATGTACTACTCAGCATATACACTACCTTCCAACTGAGAGATAGAGAGATAATGTAAGACACAGTCCCTGCTCTCACGGAGCTTTCAGCCTAGGAGGAAGATCAGATATGTGCATTAATAACTATAACACAAGTAAGAATGTTTTAAGAACAATGGAGAGGCCCAAACACACTGGAATGAGAAATTTGAGGAGGGTAGAATCTAGGGTTGTCCTGGTAAATTTTACAACTAGCTCTCCAGGGGAAAAAAAACTTATGTAGGCCATACATACAAGTTTAATTTATAATAGTAAGACTGTCTCCATTGCTTTCATAAATCTAGACAATGAACAAAACAATAAGTCAAGCCCTTATTTATAGCTTTTGTTGATTTCCAAGGTGTAAATGCTCACAATGCTCACAATGAAAATTGCACAATCTACTCTCTACCAGCTGGCTCCATCATAGCCCTTGATGGAATCCCTTACACTTGAGGTGGAGGATGACAGTCAGAGAGGCATAGGGGCATCAGAAAATAATGAGGAGTCCAAGTATGTTGATACTTACTTCCAACCAACAAGAAAAATTAAAATAAAAAAATAATTTCTAGCCTCCTAATCCAACTCCCTCATTTGATAAAGGAAAAGGAAGCTCAAAGACCTAATAGAATGTAATCTCCTTGGAGGCAGAAGCTATTTTATTTTCGTCTTTTTATACCTAGCACCTAATGAAGTTCATGGCACGTTGTGTTCCTGTAATAAATGTTTGGTTGGGGAGCAGCTAGGTGGCTTAGTGGATAGAGCACTGGAGTCAGGAGGACCTGAGTTCAAATCCAACCTTAGACACATAACACTTACTAGCTATGACTCTGGGCAAGGCACTTAATCCCAATTGCCTCGCCAAAAAATAAATAAATAAATAAATAAATAAATGCTTGGTTGATTGATTCATTCATTTGTTCATTGGCTTACCAAACCAACCAAAGAGCTAGCATCAGAGTCAGGACTAGAACCCAGGTCTTCTGACTCCCAGGCCAATGTTTTTTTTTTTTTTTAATAGTTGCAATCAATTTATTAAAAGAGACGATTGGTTAGGCATCTGCAATGGTGACTTCAACTTCTACACCTGGTTCAATGTTGATAGAAGTGATCTGTTTAACAATTTCGGAAGGACTGTGCAAATCAATAAGGCGTTTGTGGATTCTCATCTGGAACCGATCCCAAGTCTTTGAACCTTCACCGCAAGGAGTTTTTCTAGTCGTGATTCGAAGTGTCTTAGTGGGCATTCGAACAGGTCCCTTCACTTTCAAGTTCTTTTCTTTGGCTCCTCTAATTAGATCAGCACACATTTTCTCGAGGGACCTCACGTTGCGGCTGGTGAGGGTGATCCGGTTCCGGTGAATGGCCACTTAGGGCTCCACGAGGGTCTTGCCGGTGTCTTTGAATGCCGTTATTTATAGCTTTTGTTGATTTCCAAGGTGTAAATGCTCACAATGAAAATTTCTCAATCCACTCTCTACCAGCGGGCTCCAGCATAGCCCTTGATGGAATCCCTTATACCTGAGGTGGACTTATTCCTCGGTGAGAGCGAACAGCGGGGAGTCAGGAGGAAGACAGGCAGCGACTGCCGGCTCCACGCGGCTGCAGCGGCGTTATCTTCACCAAAGAGGGCCAATGTTCTTTCTACACTACCTGGTTACCTTTTATTCTTAGTCAAGTAGAAAATTCAATTAACTAAAACACTGCTATCCCCCCAAGTATTCAGATTATATTCAGTAAATCAAAATCTGTGAAAGACTGAGATCCAGGATGGGATGAGCCTATCCCAGGCCTGAGAGACAGCTTGTGTGTATGTGAACGCCCAAGGGCAAGAAAAGGAATGTCAAGTTCAAGGAACAGCTAGTCCTCTCTTTTGGCTGGAACACAGAGTTCTTGAAGAGGAAGCATGTGAAATAAGGCTAGAAAGGTCTATTGGAGTCCAGTTAAGAAGGATTTCAGGTTGACAAAAACTGGCCTATTCAAAGCCTCAAGTCAAATTTCCCCAGGAAATGGGCAGTAAGCGCCAAAACTCTGCTGCACACATCTTAAATTTACTCTATTTTGGTACAAAAACTAAGATAAGCAGCTCTGAAGAACCCTGTGAAACATGTCATTTCTTCCAAATACCAGAAAGTTGATAAGGTACAGCAGGATTTCCTCTGTATTAGGATAGTATGTATTACACTCCCTAGGAAACTGAATTTTTCATTTTTAACAGTTTCTTTTACAGTACCTGGTATATAGCAGATCCTAAATAAGGAGACTGTGTTCCACCTAAGTGAAACAATTTATCTGTAAAATTAACAAACCACAGATAGGTCACAGTACCCACTAAGGGGACCCTCTGCTCAGAACTAAGTCATGCAGTGTGTACTGGGTTCAATCCTAGGGAAGTCAGGCCTAATTGGAGGGGGGCGGGGAATTAGGTTACCTTTTCTCACATTCTTTGACTTGGGAGATGTGGTCTTATATCTTTACCCTACTGGTGATCTCACACACACACACATACACACACACACACACACACACACACACACACACACGGTGAAATTGCTTAAGTTTTAGATTTTTGGGGAACAGCTAGGTGGCACAGTGGATAGAGCACTAGCCCTGAAGTCAAGAGGACCTGAGTTCAAATACAGCCTCAGACCAAACACTTAACACTTACCATCTGTGTGACCCTTGGCAAGTCACTTAACCCCAATTGCCTAAATATATATATATATATTATATATATATATATATATTTGGCTCACATCTAGGGTCTCCCCAAAAAAAGAAGGGAGTAGAGAGTGTGCAATGTAAATCAGGCACAGGACATGATGCCTTTACATCAGGTATTTATTTCCTACACACAAAAAAAATACTAAAAGACACTAAAGATTCATAGCACATATTAATAGAAAGATATAAAACACAATTAAGTCACAAATTAAATCTACTATTCTATTGCAATCTTCTGGGACACTAATAATAATAAGTTTGCATTTTACATTTCATCTCAGTTCTGCATTGCCTCTCTCAAACAAAGTCCCAGTCTTCTGACAAGCCAGGCAAGGACTTTGAACTCTCTCTCTAGTTGGTGGTTGTCTCCTCCAGTGCAGAAGCTTCCTTTGTAGCCAATGAGATCTACTTATCGGATCCAGGATCCCCTGACCTTTTGAACTCCCAAGGTCACCTCCAAGCTTAGACATGTCCACCTTAAGAACAATATTCAGTAATCTATTGTGGAAAGGAACCTCAAAGCAGAAAAGACAGCCAAGGGCTCAGGTGCAAGCTCACCTAAGTTCATCCTTAAGTCCATCCTAGCTAAGTCCCATCCCCATGGGAGTAACCTCAAGGGAGGTGGAAAGAACACCATCCATCCCACCATCCTCTTATAGGAAGACTAGAAACAGAGAGCATTCCTTGCCACACAAGAGAATTGAAGGAAGTTGTCTCTTCTTTCTAACTGATGCAGCAATTCTCCCTCCTGCCCCTGTCACAGGGCAGGGAGAGGACCACAGGGCCACCCAGGGTTTTCCATGTTCTACCAAATCACCAAGTTCTTTTAGCACTGAAAGTCTAGAAGCAGCCTGGGAGTTCTTCTCCAATGTACCCAAACAATGAGTCTTCCATGTTGTTGGCCAAAAGCAGAAAATGCTCTCATTACATATTTAAAAAATGAAACTATTCTCATTGCTCATGCTGGCCCTGGAAGGTAATGAATTCACTGTACTCATCACTGTCAAAACTCCATCTGTCCTATTGTGTCGAGTTCTGGGCATTGCGTTTTAGGAAAGACATGGACAAGCTACAAAGAAAAGTTGCCAGAATGGCAAAGGGCCTGGAGAACTCTTTGAGAGAGGAACTCTAAAAAAGAGAAGAACTAGTGAGCACATGAACTCCAAGTGTTTTAAGGGTGAAAGAGGGATTACACTTGTTTTGCTTGGATTCAGAGGGTAGAACTAGGAAAGATGAGCAGAAGTTTCAGAGAGACTGATTTAGAATGGACCAAAGGAAAGGGTTCCTAACATTTGGAGCTGTACCAAAGTGAACTAAACTACCTGGGAATTGGGTATTGGCAAGCAGAAGCTGAATGAGCGATTGTTGAGAACTTTAGGAAGGGGACTCTTGCCTGGCTATAGGTTGGATGAGACTGTCTCTGAGTCCCCTCTCATATCTGCAATTCTCTTGCCCAAATTCTTAGATTTCTATATTATCAGGACCTAGTTTGATACCTATGGAATTGGTGATTTTTAACTAAACCTATAGAACTGGAGAAAGTGTGGATAGTGCATAGAAGGCTGCCTGGGAGTCTGCAAGACCTGGGTTAAAGTTCTGCTTCTTACATATACTAGCTGGGTGACCATGAGCAAGTCACTTAATCTATCTGTGCACCACAGGGGTCTCTCTTGTATTACAAATTAGGGACAATCCTTGCATGGGAAAGGAGTCTCCATATTAAGAATTCCCCATACCAGTGAATCCACAGGTCAGTTCATTAACTTCTCAAGGCTGAAGCTCAGCAGCTACAGGGGATACCTCAGCTATTAGTTGTCGTTGTTGTTCAATTGTGTCTGACTTTTTGTGATCCCATTTGGGGTTTTCTTGGCAAAGATACTGGAGTGGTTTACCATATCCTTCTCCAGCTCATTTTACAGATGAGGAAACTGAGGCAGAAAGGGTTGAGTGACTTGCCCAGGGTCACACAGATAGTAAGTATCTAAGGCCAGATTTAAACTCAGGAAGATGAGTCTTCCTGACTCCAGGCCTGGCACTCTATCCACTGTACCACCTCGGTATAGCTCAGAATGAAAAAAAATGTAGCTAATGTGAGCAGTGGCCTTGGATCCAGAAGGCCTAAGTTTGAACTCTGGCTTACTTGCTGTGTGACCTTCCCCTTCAAGTCCCTGGTTATGGTGCTGTATCCATTCAGCCCCTACACCAAATGCATAGCCATCGTCACACCCTAAAACTACCCCATGCCCATCTGGGAAGATGACAACTGATATCCCCAAAATATGCTTAATATGATTGTGCATGTAGAGCCTATGCCAGATTGCTTATTGTTTTGGGGAGGGGGGAAAGGAGGGAGAAAAAATTTGGAACTCAAAATCTTATAAAAGTGAATGTTGAAAAATAAAGAAAAAGAAAAGAAAAAAAAACTGATATCACCAGTTACCTGTAGCAGCTGAGCTTCTGCGTTAAGAAATTAATAAACTTGTGAGGAAATAGTTCTCAAAAGATAGGTGTCAAAAAAATTAGTTTGCAGGGCAGCTAGATGGCGCAGTAGATAGAGCACCGGCTCTGGAGTCAGGAGGACCTGAATTCAAATCCGGCCTCAGACATATAACACTCACTAGCTGTGTGACCCTGGGCAAGTCACTTAGCCCCGATTGCCTCAAACGCACACACAAAAAAAGTAGTTTTCAAACTGTCTGTGATCATCTTTTTTAAAAGTGCACCAAATCATTATTAATCAGAGAAATGCCAATTAAAACCACTCTGAAGTATCCCTCCCAACTCATCAAACTGGCAAATATGGAAAGAACCATCATTGGTAGAGATGCAGGAAAACAGGCACACTAACTCACTGCTGGTAGAGCTGTGAATCAGTCCACCTGTCTTGGAAAACAATTCAGGATTATATAAGAAAAACTACAATATTATTTATATCCTCTGACCCAGAAATCCTGCTATTGCTTTCATATTTCCCAAGGAAGTTACAAGGAGATCAGCAAGAAAAATGATCTGTCTGCGAAAAAATTTTGGGTTCTTTTTTTTTTTTTTGGAGGCAATTGAGGTTAAGTGACTTGCCAGGATTCACACAGCTAATAAATATCTGAGGCCAATTTGAACTCAGATGTTCTTGACTCCAGGGCTGTGGTCTATCCATTATGCCACCTAACTGCCCCCATGAAAATATTCATTGCATTATCTATCATAGAGGCCATGTGGTGGCAGTGGATAGAAAACTGATTTCTGAGACAAGAAGGCATGAGTGTCTATCCACTGGGCAACCTAACCACCCATCACATGGTGCTTGGGTATCTCTTTTCGACTTTGTTCTTCTTAGGATAGCAGTCTGGCTATTCTTTCCACATTTCTACTGTGTTGCTGACTATCAGTATAAGACTACATCTCCTAACCCTATTGGTGTCCACCAACTAGGTCATGCCTAGTGGCAAATGCTTTCCCAGTTTCAGACTTTCAGAGTCAATCAATAAACATGTATTAAGCACCTACCCTGTGCCAGGCACTGTACTAAGTGGGGATAAGCAATATACAGTCCTCTGTTTCAAGGAATTCACAGTTCAATGGGGGTTCGGGCCTTGACTTGAAAAAGCTTGCACATGTTTTAAGGAGGCTTGCTACAGCAAGGCAAAGCACGGATATCTCACCTACCTGGTAGTGTTGAGTTTCTAAATTTTTTTTAATTTTTTTATTAATTTATTTTTATTTATCAACAATCACTTCCATAAGCTTTTGAGGTTAAAATTTTTCTCCCCCTTCGTCCCCACCACCCTCCCCAAGATGGCACACAATCTGATATAGGTTATACATAATCATGTACACATACATATACAAATACATAATATTTTCACATTAGTGATATTGTAAGTAAAAATTTGGGTTTCTAAATTATTTTAAGGAATGTTTGTGTTAGAAGCCAAGTTCAAGGTACTATTCCTGTTGTCATTAATGTATTGGTATCATGGGCCCCAAATTAGATGTAATCAAAGTCAAAAAGGAACTTATATTCTGGATGTGAATGAAGTCACAGGACAATGCCAATTGTTCGACATCTCTAGGGCACCTCAGAATTTTAGACTGAACAGGGAAAGGTAAACAGGAAAAGGAGACTTTTGATAGGAAATGTCAGATCGGCTAGAGGCAAGGACAGGTAAAAAATATAATTCTGCTAATAATTCACATTTATGTTACAATGGATAGAGTGCTGGGTCCGGACTCAAGAGGATAATTTCAAATCCAGCCTCAGACACTTACTAGCTGTGTGACCCTGGGCAAGTCACTTAATCCTGTTTGCCTCATTATCCTCATCTGTAAAATGAGCTGGAGAAGGAAATGACAAACCACTCCAGTATCTTTGCCAAGAAAACCCCAAAAGGGGTCACAAAGAGTCAGACATGATTGGAAAAAAATGACTGAAAAGCACCATATGAACACAAAAACACCAAGAGAATTCAAAAGAGTTAAACCTTGCACCGCCACACAGGGAAGACTAGGGAACACACAATGAGAACTGGTATCTTTCTCCCCAAACCTGTTTTCCTCTCAAGGGCAGCACCACTCTCCCAATGACCCAGATTTACAACCTAGGAGTCCTCCTTAATTCTTGTTCAAGGGCCTGTTAAACTATTCCTGCCAGAATCCATTCCATAGTGTCTACTCTGTGGTTTCTGTAACCTTTCTTATGATGTATATGAGGATATGTTTAATTCTTAGAACATTGTTACTGCAAGTGCCATCCTTCCATGGAGAGATGCGAATGGACTAATAGTGTCGGCTAGAGTTAAATACTTGGTCCAATTGAAGTTATGTTGATTCAGTGACCCACTGTTCCCAGCCCTGCTTGTTAATCAGTGTCAGGGGAGGCATCACCCAGTTCCATGATAATCATCACCCAGCCAAGTCACTCCCCCTACCTGTGTGTGACCTTTGTACCCCTACCTGCAAATTGCCACGTTTTTGCTACTCTGGGGAGGAACTGAGATGCAAGGGCCCAACCTCTTTTTCTGAGGTGGACCTACCTGAATTGTTTTAAAATTACCTATAAAAGCTAGTCCCACCTTGAAGCTATTGCTGATCTCCAGTGATCAACCCATCCATGGGTTACTCTCTTGATGTACTTTTTTTTCTTTTTTGGCTTTTTGATGAGGCAATTGGGGTTAAGTGATTTGCCCAGGATCACACAGCTAGTAAGTGTCGAGTGTCTAAGGCTGGATTTGAACTCAGGTCCTCCTGATCTTGATGTACTTATAATAAACTCCTTTTACTTTTTGTCCTGAGTTTTGCTTCGTTAATCAGGGTGAAAGCCCAAATGAAGACTTTTCCTTTCCACTGGTAACACCCCAAATCAGCCAGGACTGGAGACCTCATTGGGAAAGATGTTTTGAATGACAGGAAAGCCTCTTGGAAGTTATAGCTCCTCTCTTCTCCCTACCCCCACCCTACAAGCCCTAAAAGAAGACAAAAGAAAACCAGGATTCCAGAAGACAAAAGATAAAGCATTCCCCACATCTCCTAACAAAGAGATGATGTGCAGAATGAGACATCTATTTTGAGAGGACATGACCAGTATGGGGGTTTATTTTGCTTAACTATGCATATTTGTTATAAGGGTTTTGTTTTTGCTTTCTTTTCTTTTTCCATTGGGGAAGAAGAGAGGTTATAGATAAGGTTCTTCTCCATAAAAAAGAACAAAGAACAGAAGGAAGCCCAGAAGGGATGACAGACAAACTGGACATCTTTGAAAGTTACATGTCAAATTTATTCTATATGCCAAATAAATAAAGCAAGCTGTACATAATAGAGATTTGCGGTTTCACATGCAACCCTCTTGTTCTGATCTACCGATCAAAAACAGATGGATATGTTGGTTTTATTTGGTGTTTATTAACATCAGAATAAAAACTAAAATGAAATGAAAGGGAGGAAAAGGCAGAGGAAACATTGTAGGGGGTTGGGGAGAAGAAATGTAATGCCAGTAGCCCCTGGGGAGCCTGGATGCTTTCCAGCCCACTGAAGAGTCGCTCCCCTGCTTGCCAGGCTCCAGGGACAGCTTCTCCTCCTCCCCTGACACAGCCCTCTCCAAGCTCCCTCACAGATCTTATGTCCCTAATCCCAACTCCTAGCAATGTTTCTCTGTTTTCTCCTGGGCCAAGGAGGGGGAAAAAAGGAGAGAGTAGGGGACAATCCCCAAGATGTCCCTCTGTCATTCCAAAATGTTTGTCCTAGTGAATGTATTACACATGCATCCACACATTTATACATTATTAAGAACTGAGACCATTTCCCCTGTGTTAAATCTTTGTGCATTGGAAATTTATTCCCCTCCTTTCCCTACAGAATCTGAGGTCACATTCATTGCATTTAATATTAATAACTGCTGCTGGGACTCAAGGGCTTGGGGCACCCACTCTCCTCTCCACTGAGGAGCCTTTCTGCTTTAGACCTGGGCATGTAGTGTAGATTTGGTTCAGTCCTGAGTGATCACGGCCTCTTATGAGAGGAGCGCCAAGCTCTCTTTTCTCTAACTTTTTGACTCATTGAACCCCCTACCCCTCTGCTCTGGGGGGAAATTGCTTAAGGCTTAGACCATGGACTCCCCAAAGTGGGGAATAAAAAGATATCCAATGTAAAATGTCAATCAGGTATGGGACAGGTATTTTATTTCTTGTTGTTGTCATTGTTAAGTCGCACCCAACTCTTCACGACCCTATGAACCATAGTGTCCATGGGGTTTTCTTGGCAAAGAGTTTGGAGTGGTTTGTCTTTTCCTTTTCTGGTGAATTAAGTGACTTGCCTAGGGTCACACAGCTGTTAAGTATCTGAGGTCAGATTTAAACTCAGGTCTTCCTGACTCCAGGCCCTGCACTTTATCCACTCAGCTACCTAGCTGTCCATTTTATTTCTACACACACACACACATACACACACACACACACACACACACACACACACACACACTCCAAGTCCAGACATGTCTGCCCCAAGGCTGATGCTCAGTTGTCTATTCAGGAAAGAAAACCCAAAACAGAAAAGCCAAGGAACAAAGACACAACCACTTCTAGGGGGGGTCATGTACTCTAGCTGCCATGTGGAGGAGCTGCCATGGTGTCCAAGTGGAGAAAGGCCCACCCATCCCTCACCCCTCTCTGAAAGTCTCAGAGTTAGGTGATGCCATCTGCAAGGTTAAAGGAAAACAGGTATCCAGAAGCTGTTTCTCCTTTTAATTGATGTACTCTCTGCTACTGTTGTGTGGTGAGACCTCTCTGGGACTGCTACATCACACTAAAGCAACAAGTCCTTTCGGCACTGAGAAATCACATGGCTAGAAAGAGGCAAGAAATTGGAAGTCTCCAAAAGGCTCAAGTATAGAGTTCCAATGTCCTTGAAATCCCCAGAAATTTTCAGGGAAACTCTGGACAACCACTCCCTGGGATGGCCCCTATAAGTCAATTCAACCACTAATGCATGTACAACTCCAAGGGGAAAAGTCAGTCAATAAATATTTATTAAGCACCCACAATGCGCCAGGCACTGTGCCAAGTGCTAAGGATACAAAAAAAAAAAAGAAAAAAAAATCAAAATACGGTCTTTGTTCTCAAGGGTCTAACATTCTGATGAGGGAGCTCAAATGGAAACAACTATGTAACTGTACAAGCAACCTATATACAGGACCTCCATTAGAGAGCCTTGAAAGAACCCGACACCCAGCTTGTGGGATAAGAACTCACTATTTGACAAAAACTGCTGGGAAAACTGAAAAACAGTATGGCAGAAACTTGGCATAAACCAGCATCTTACACAGTATACCAAGATAAGGTCAAAAGGAGTCCATGATTTAGACATAAAGGATGAAACTATAAGCAAATTAGGAGAGCAAAGAATAGCTTACTTGTCAGATGTATGAAGCAGGGAGGAATTTATGACCACACAAGAGGTAGAGAACATTAGGAAATGCAAAACGGATGATTTTGATTACATTAAATTAAAAGGGTTTTGCACAAACAAAGTCAATGCAACCAAGATTAGAAAGGAAACAGAAAGCTGGGAAACAATTTTTACAGCCCAGTGTCTCTGATAAAGGCCTCATTTCTAAAATATAGAGAGAATTGAGTCAAATTTATTTACTTATTTTGCATATATTTTGTGTATTCTTGTGTGTGTATATGTCATTTCTCCTCATAGAATGTAAGTCTCTTGAGGGCAAGGATTGCTTCATTTTTTTGTTTTTCTATCTCCAGTTCCCAGCACAGTACCTGACACATAGTAGGTTCTTAATAAATACCTGTTGATTGATTGATTGATTGATTAGCATAAAAAATTGCCTCCAGAGATTTTTGTTTACTGCTAAGACCCCATAGCTGTGCTTGCTCATATACCCTCAAATGACAAAAATCTTTGGTGTCTCTCCCTTGCTTAATGAATAAAGTTCAAACTCTTTTGCCTACCATTCAAGGCCTCCCACAGCCTGGCACCACCCTAACTTTTCATATTTAACTTGCACCACTCTCTTCCACATATCTTTTGCTCCAGTCAAACTGAATTATTCTGCCCCCTAACGGGCCTTGGGATTTCCTGCCTCAGTGCCATTGTTTATATTGTTTTATCTACCTTAACTAGGATATCTATCACTTATACAGTGCTTTTAGGTTTGCAAAGAGCTTTATAAATACTATCTCATTTTATTCTTACAACAACAATGGGAGGTAGGTGCTATTATTATCTCATTTTATAAAGGAGGAAACTGAGGCAGACAAAAGTTAAGTGACTTACCCAGGGTCATACAGCCAATTAAGTGTTTCAGACCAGATTTGAACTCAAATCTTCCTGACTCCAGCTTGCTTTCCCCTCTACCACTGTTGAATTTCTACTCATCCTTTTAAAGCTAACCCAAATACTAGGGAAGCAATCCCTGATGTCCCCAAACAGTAATGACTTTTTCCTCTTTGTACTCAACAAAGAGCTTTGCTCTGGGGAAGTACCCCTGAGATTAGGATGTTTGTTTTCTATGAGTTACCTTACCATGCAGGTACACTGGACACAGATAAGCCTGTTTGCTGAAAGGAGCCAGTCAGGAGCCTGCAGGGAACCAAAGTCTTGCTCACTCCCAGATGCCTTTGCCAGTGTTTGCTGGTTGACCTTGCTGGGCTGTGCCTCCAACTCCTGCCCCCACGACTCCCGCCCCCAGACTGGCCCAAACCAGCCTTGCAGTCAACTGTTCCTGCAAAATATCCTGTTTCTGTGTCCATCTATTCCTGGGAAATATTTCCCATTCTTTATCCCAACCTTTCTCTGAACTTGCCCTTTGTGGCTTTCGAGCATAAATCAACCCTACCTCTCTCTCCTGGGCTGTGGGCTCTTTGGTACCTTGTACTGGGGGCCTTGGCCCCAGTGTCTGATTTTCCTCCTAATAAAACTCCTCCTTTCAACTCAGCTTGAACTCCTCTGAATTTTGAGGGGTACACTTCACTGGGTTGACCGCTCTCACTTCTCTGACTCATTTCTTCAACATTTCAATGGATTATTAATGATCTGATCAATGCTAGTCCTCTCTCCAGTGGATCACAACCCACCTACACCTTCTCTTCCTAGCTGATCTTTGCCCATATTAAATCCTCCACAGGGGAACTACCACCATGCTGGGGGCCTTCTCCTAGATAATGTACTTAATCATGAGCCCTACCTCCATGGTGAGGTATTTGATAAAGCAGTATCCATTCAGAAATATAGCTCTTAAGTCCCATCCCAAAGTGGTCCATGTCTCAGAACCTTGGGCTCTCGGCTTACATATGGAGCAGTCCCTGACGCTGGCATAGAAAAGAATGCATCACACCTCCCCTATAGAAGGAGCTGCCTGGACTTGCATAGAATTTTGGGAACTTTAAGTTTTTGCTCAGCTTTTGGGCAAAGGATATAATAGTATGGTTTTGGGATATAGGAGAGAGACTTAGAAAGAAAGAAAACTGATTCAAATCCTTATTCTGCTATCTATCACCTTGTGGCCTTAAGTAAGTTGCTTAACCTCTATGGGCTTCAGTTTCCTCCTCTGTAAAATGAGGAAGTTGGACTAGAAATTCAATCGTATTAAATTCAAATAGAAACAGATCCCTGCAGGCCACGCATTGACTTAGAAAACCGCAAATTAATATTATCTGTGTTGTATTTTTGTTTGTTTTGTTAAACATCTTCCAATTATATTTTAATCTGCTTAGGGCTGCACTCCAGAGGTTTGGGACTGCTTACGGCTACGAGTTCGACACCTCTAGACTGGAAAACCGCCATGGTACTTTTCCTGCTTTAATTCTATGAAGATCTAATGAGCAGAGGTGTAGGGGGAAAGATGCTGTTTAGTTTTGGATATGTTGGCACTAGAGGGCGCTCACAAGCTAAATTCAAAATACCTGGCTGAACTGCCAGAAATCCAAAATCAGTATATCTAAAACCCAATTATTCACAGCAAACCATTTCCCTCTCCGACTGCCCAAGGTTTTTTTGCTTGTTTTCCGAAGCAATCAGGGTTAAGTGACTTACCCAGGGTCACACAGCTAGTAAACGTCAAGTGTCTGAGGCCAGAGGGCAGCTAGGTGGCACAGTGGATAGAGCATCGGACCTGAAGGCAGGAGGACCTGAGTTCAAATCCAGCCTCAGATCAAACACTTGACGCTTACTAGCTGTGTGACCCTGGGCAAGTCACTTAACCCCAATTGTCTTTAAAAAAAAAATTATCTGAGATCAGATTTGAACTCAGGTCCTCCTGACTCCAGAACCCATGCTCTATCCACCGTACCACCTAGCTGCACCCTGGTCAAGTTTCAATGGACCACCTATTCTCCCAGTTACCAAGGCTTTGGCCTCATCTGTGGCCACCACCACTGCCTTCCCTCCACACCCCACCCCACCCCCAAAAAAAGGAGAGAAGACATCCAATTACTCAAGTCTGGGTCCTTCCTTCCCAATGACTCTCAGATTTATCCATCCCCTTTTCTTCAACCCACCCTAATCCAGACACTCATTACCACCCATCTCAACTATTATAGCAGCCTTCTAATTTATCTCCCTGACCTGAGTCTCTCTCCATCTGATTACTGCTGCCAGATTGTTTTCCTAAAATTCTCCATTTTTATTGTTTCCTATAAAATGTGTCAGTAAAGTCTTCTATCTTTTTTATCCCAGTCTCCTCCCCCATAAATCCTTTTTTCAGAACAAAAACAAACAAGCGGAAATATCAGATATACCAAAAAAAAAAAAGGAATATCAAATATAATGACTGTCTAGCAATGTATACAACATTCTACCCTTGTAGTTTCTGTCTCTCTGCTGTTGGAGAGAGGTACAGTTCATTAACTGTTCTCTAGTTCCTTTCATGTCCCCAGCTCCAACCTAGTCTTACCCACTGCCGTTTCTGTATGTCCACTCTCATAAACTATCCACTCTCCCCTCAATAATTTGAGATGGGATAGAGAAACCTGTTGATCAAAGGTTGGACTACATCAGTCACAGAGTCAAGGCAAACCCCCTAGAGGGGAATGTTTGGGAATTTCCACTCCTCTGAGCCCATTGTCTCCAGCATCCTGTTAACATATTTGACCTTCATTTCTAGCTCTGTCTTCCTTAGGCTATATGCTCGGTGATTCAATGACTCAAAGAATATGAATGGTTTTGTCATTTTTTTTGCATAATTCTAAATACCAAATGAATATCCAGACCAATTTCCAGCTCTACCAATGGTATTTTCACATACTCATCATCCCACAGCCTCTCCATCATTTCCTATTGACATTTTTTGTCACCTTTGATAGTTCATAGGATATGAAGTGAAACTTCAGATTTGTTTTCATTTGCATTTTTCTTACTATCAGTGAGTTGAAGTGTGTTTTCATGTGGACATTTATAATATGCAATTCTTTTGAAGGTTGTTAATATCCTTTGGCTGCTTATCTGCTAAGGAATATGGTATCACTTGCGTGTCATTTCCCTATATATCTTGAGTAGCAGACTTTTACTAGTGATATTTGATACAAATATTTTTCTACTCTGTTGTTTCTCTTTTTATTCTAGCTTCATTTATTTTACTCATGCAAAAGCTTTTTAAATTTTTATAATGAAAATCAGCTCTAAATCAGTAGTCTGTGATTTCTTTACATCAGGAGGCTATTTATCACATGTTTGTTAATATTTTCCTTCCTAACTAGATTTTTTTTTTTTGATGAGGAAATGGGGTTAAGTGACTTGCCCAGAGTCACACAGCTAGTGAGTGTTATGTGTCTGAGGCCGGATTTGAACTCAGGTCCTCCTGAATCCAGGGCCGATGCTCTATCCACTGTGCCACCTAGCTGCCCCCTTCCTACCTAGATTTTGAGCTCCCTAGGGGTAGATAGCATATCTTATTTATTT
Organism: Vombatus ursinus; assembly: GCF_900497805.2. Classification (NCBI taxonomy): domain Eukaryota; kingdom Metazoa; phylum Chordata; class Mammalia; order Diprotodontia; family Vombatidae; genus Vombatus; species Vombatus ursinus. Next base: position 42,729,126 of record NW_020954585.1, read on the forward strand.
CCATATCTTCCATTTCACCTAGAACAGCTCTAAGCACATAGTAAGCAATTAAATGTTTATTGATGAGCCCTTTCATACTTTTTTTTCACTAAAATTTTTGTCTCAGGAAAATCACTCATCTCATAGGTTCAATCATTCTCCAACCTGATGTGACCCAATCTCCAGTCCAAAAAATTGCTGGGGATGAATGAAATGGGTGCTTATAACAGATACAGAAAAGGTGGGATTGTTCAGCTTCTGTGTATTTCTGTTTGCTCATTCAAGGAGAATGATTTTCAGACAGGAAAAGATAGGGAAAAAAATAGGTATCAGGAAATTGAAATCCAAAATAAGTGAGAAGATAGTATTTATTATAATAGATTTGTTCTATAAGGTCTCAGATGACAGATCTAGGAGCAATGGGGAGAAACTTCAGAGAGGCAATTTTCCTAACTATTAGAGCTACCAAATATACAGTGGGTTTTCCCAAAAGATAATGAGTACCCCATCACCAGAGGTATTCAAGAAGAAACTAGATGATCACTTAGAGTAACAGTTATAGAAGGCACTCCTCTTTAGGGTTGGACCTCTGGGATCCTTTCCAACTCTGAAATTCTTTGAAATGCTCATCGGACATGTTAAAGTAGGGAGAATACCTTTGTCTGTCAACCTCAAAATCAACCAGGTAGGATTTTGTAAGTTTAGGGAACCTGTAAAAATGGATTACCAAGAAATGTTTTGGTTTTCTTTCCACAGAGGAAAAGCAATCAGATAAAAAAGCAACTTAATTGAGATGGCATTTTTTTTTTGGTCTTTCTTTTTCTTTTTTATTTATTTTTAAATAATTAATTTATTTATTTTTTAGTTTTCAACATTCACTTCCATAAGATTTAGAGTTTTAAATTTTCTTCCCCTCCCTCTTCTGTCCCCTCTGCAAGAGGGCATGCAATCTGATATAGGCTCTACTTATACACTCATATTAAGAATATCTTCACATTAGTCATGATGTAAAGAAGAATTAGAATTAATGGAAGAAACCACAAGAAAGAAGGGACAAAACAAAACAATAAAAGAAAAGGAGAGCAAATAGTATGCTTCCATCTGCATTCAGACTCCATAGTTCTTTCTCTGAATGTGGATAGCATTTCCCATCATGTGTCTTTTGGAGTTGTCTTAGATCTTTGCATTGCTGAGAACAGTTAAGTCTATCAATGTCAGTCATCACACAACATGACTGTTACTGTATACAGTGTTCTCCTGGTTCTGCTCACTTCACTCTGCATCAGTTCATTCAAGTCTTTCCAGGTTTTTCTGAAGTCCGCATGCTCATCATTTCTTATAGGACAAAACTATTCCATTACATTCATATACCACAACTTGTTCAGCCATTCCCCAATTGATAGATATTCCCTTAATTTCCAATTCTTGGCCACCACAAAAAGAGCTGCTATAAATATTTTTGTATATGTGGGTCTTTTCCCATTGTTATGATTTCTTTGGGATACAGACCTAGAAGTAGTATTTCTGGGTCAAAAGGTATGCACAATTTTATAGCCCTTTGGGCATAGTTCCAAATTGCTCTCCAGAATGGTTGGATCAGTTCACAACTCCACCATCAATGCATTAGTGTTCCAATTTTCCCACATCTTCTCCAACATTTGAGAGGCATTTTTTTCTTTCCTTATAGAGAGAATATTTTTTTTTCATTTCCGTGAAGACCATTTTCTTCATAGATAAGCAAAATCACTACCTCCTAAAGCAGCCTGCTCCATTATTAGAAAGTTCTAATTGTTAGGAAGTTTTCCCTTACATCAAACCTAAATCTGCCCCTTTGCTACTTCTACCCATTGATCCCATTTCTTTAGTCTGGAACCAAATAGGACAAAGCTAATACCTTGCACAGGGCTTGTAGTCAAGAAGACTCATCTTCTTTAGTTCAAATCTGGCCTCAGACACTTACTAGCTGTGTGATCCTGAGCAAGTCACTTCACCCTGTTTGCCTGAGTTTCCTTATCTGTAAAATGAGCTGAAGAAGGATACGGCAAACGACACCAGTATCTTTGCTAAGAAAATCCCAAAATAGGGTCACAGATACGACTGGAATGACTCAAAAACAATGAAAATACCTTTGACACATAACAACCCTTCAGATACTTGAAGACTGTTTTCATATCTCCCTGTGCTGTCTCTTCTCCTAACTGAACCTCCCCAGCTCCTTCTCTAATCTTTTCACCATCCCGGTTGCTAGAAGTATAAATATCTTTGCCATATCCTTATCGGTGTACTGATACCCTACTAAATCTCTTGATCTTTAAGATATCTTTACAGTTAGGTGGTAAAGTGGTTGGAGCATATACGACTTGGAGTCAGGAAGCCCTGAGTTCAAATCCAATCTCAGATACTTACTAGCTTTGTGACCCTGGTCAAGTCAATTGACTTCTATCTGCCTCAGTTTCCTCAATTGTAAAACAGGGATAATACTATCCCTCCCAGGATTGTTGTGAGGATCCAATGAGATAATAATTGTAAAGTGATTAGTACAGTACCCAGCACATTGTAAGACATAATATAAATATTTATTCTTTTGTCCTCTTTAACCAAACTCCCTCAGTTACACTACCCACTTTTGTTATCTGACTTTCTTCCCATAAGTAAAACAGTGGTACTCCAATACTCCCTCTTTTTTATCTATTTTATTTCTTTAAAATAAGCTGTATTTCACAGCCATATTGCAGTCATGAATCCTCCCCCATCAAGTCTCAGTGAAGAAAATCAGGGAGCCACACAGAAAGTAAACAGAAAAGTAGAAAAAGATGGGTATAGGAGAGATGAGTAAATGAACTAGAGAGAGAGAAAATCATAGATTTAGGGGGCAGCTAGGTGACCTGGCACGATGGATAAAGCACTAGCTCTGAAGTCAAGAGGACCTGAGTTCAAATCCAGCCTCAGACCAAACACTTCACACTAACCAGCTGTGTGACCCTGGGCAAGTCATTTAACCCCAATTGCCTAAAAACTAAAAAAAAAAAAAAAAAAAACATAGATTTAGAGCTGCAAGGAACCTTAGATTAGAGCAAGAATTCTTAACCTGCCATGCATGAATTTGTTTATTTTTTTTTATATTTTGACAATAGTTTTCAACATAATAGGTTTCTCTGGAGTCCTATGTATGTTCTTTCATGCATTTAAAAACATTATTTAAGTATTGTGCTATAAGAAATGATGAGCAGGCAGATTTCAGAAAAACCTGGAAAGACTTACATGAACTGATGCTGAGTGAAGTGAGCAGAACCAGGAGAACATTGTACACAGTAACAGCCACACTGTGCACTGATCAACTATGATTGACTTATCTCTTCTCAGCAATAAAATGATCCAAGATAATTTGAAAGGACTCATGATGGAAAATGCTATCCACCTCCAGAGAAAGAGCTAATGGAGTCTGAATGCAAATCAAAGCATACATTTTCACTTTATTTTTTGCGAGTTTTTTTTTCTCCCTTTTGGTCTGTTTCTTCTTTCACAACATGATTAATATGGAAATATGTTTTACATGATTGCACATATATAACCTATATCAAATTGCTTATCATCTTAGGGAGGGGGAAGGGAAGGATGGGGAAAAATTTGGAATTCAAAAAATTTTTAAATGAATATTAAAAATTGTCTTTATGTGTAATTAGAAAAAACAAAATATTTTCAAAATTTTTTTAATTAAAAATAAATAAAAATATTATTCAGATCACCAAACTACCACAGTGATCCATGACACAAAAAGGCTTAAGAATCTTTGCCTTATGGGGCAGCTAGGTGGAATGGTGGATAGAGCTCTGGCCTTGGAGTCAAGAGGACCTGAGTTCAAATGTGGACTCAGATACTTGACACTTACTAGCTGTGTGACCCTGGGCAAGTCACTTAACTCCAATTGCCTCACCAAGAAAAAAAAAAAAAAGAATCTTTGCCTTAGACTTATTTAATCCAGCCCCCTCACTTTACAGAAAAGGAACCTGAGACCTAAAGAGGTTAAATGACATTTGCAGATTTCACTCAAGTATTGAGTGGCAGAGGTGGGATTTGAACCCAGGTCCCCTGAACCAACCTCAGCATGATTCCCACTATACCTGGCTAGGAACAGACCATTTGAATGAGAAACAGGGAGATGATTTAAAAAAAAAAAAAAAAAACCTGAGAGAGACAGCAAGTAAAAAGAAACTAGGGAGGCTGGAATGGGAGAAGAGGGCAGAAACCAGCAGTAAGAAAAGGGGGAGCACAGAAGGAAAGATAAAGACAAAAGTGAAATGATGTCAAGCAGGCTCTGAACTCAGTGAGCTCCTAATGAACTGTTCTGGTTGGTTTACTATTCCTGGACTGTGGGGATGTCAGAGTAAATGATTACCTGTTGCCACTGCCCTCTGAACTTTTGTATTTTTCTAAGCTGGGAAGCAGTTTATCTTGTCTTTTCAAATTTCAAAACGTAATTTTGAATAAAAGTTTGTCTTCCTCCCTGGAATTTTAAGCCTAAATGAATAGAGGGGCATTATGTCCTTTACATTGAGCAAAAGTAATAAATCAGTAGCATAAACTCATTCTTCAATGTTGAGGAGGCCTTGATTTGAAGACTATCTTCCCAAAGGAAAAGCTTGGAGACTTCCACAGGCATGGCTTGTGAGCACAAAAAGTGCAGGGCAGTGAGTAACTGAGAGAGAGGGGCATTGTATCCTTTGTTCCATTCTTGACATGAGGGGTACCATTTTAGAATGTTTCCACTTCACTCGTAAATGGGCAGTCACATCTTACCTCTATGTTTGTTTATTTTTTTTTTTTATTTTTAGGCAATTGGGGTTAAGTGACTTCCCCAGGGTCACACAGCTAGTAAGTTTCAAGTGTTTGGTCTGAGGCCATATTTGAACTCAGGTCCTCCTGACTTCAGGACTGGTGCTTTATCCACTGCCACACCTAGCTGCCCCAGGATAGCGTTATTTTTTTTTTAATTAATTAATTTATTTTTTGTTTTTAATATTCACTATCCACTGTGCCACCTAGCTGCCCCCTTACCTCTATGTTTGGCCTTTCTTTATCCAATGTCTTATGCAAGACCAACCAAAATACAAACTAGCAAACTAATAACAGACCAACAGATTCGAAAATTGCTATGTCCTCTACCCTGAAACACAACAAACTGCTCCCAAGACCAGTGACTGACCAGTTGTGAACCCAACATGATTGGGTGTTTTCTGAATTCTATACCTGTGAGAAATACTCTACCCACGTTCAGAAGTCCAGTTGCCCCAAATACACTTTCTTAAGTGTTAACTAATGTTTCTCTTTGCCTTTGGCTTATAAATTATGCATGAAATAAAGCCCTTTTTTCACTAGTATCCTAAATTGTAAATAGGGGGTTTTCTTGCCACAAGAGAAGAGTTCCAAATTTGGTATCTCAGAGAGAAGCAGAGTAGAGCAAACAAACAAATAAACAAAAAACCTCTGAACCAGGATCTGTGAGCACTTTTACAGACGTTGAAGTGCTATCAATATCTGGCTTCTGACCTCATCGTTCTACTAAATTCCCCTCTCCAAAGGGACCAGTACTCTCTTCATTGTCAAATCTGATGGCTTTTTTTCAGTCCTCATCCTTCTTAACCTCTCTATAGCCTTGGTCACTGTCAATCATCTTCTTAATACTCTCTTCGGGCTCTCCTCCTAATCCAATCCAATCCTATCAACATTATACTAGTTGGTTATTGTCTTTGGTTCTCCCAGAGGAACAAAATGACATCACTATGTTGGGGTCAAGATACAATGTGTTCACTTACAGCTAATCAGACCAGTACAAGTTCAGAAGATGCTACCACAGGCCCGGCACAAATTGTTCATATGAACATTAGTAGTGGAAATGTCTCTAAATTTGTGCGTCTTACGTTACTTTTGAGCTACTGCAGTTCTGCTTTGCTCAAAGAACACAACATCTTTGATGCAGCCATGCCACACTAGGCAGTCCTGTGCCAATGTCTCCCGTGTCTCACAATTGATTCCAAAGCTCTTCAGAGAGACCTTGAGAGTGTTCTCGTCTCACTTCTTCTGACCTCCATGTGAGCCCTTCCCTTGTGTAAGTTCTCCATAAGAGTCTTTTAGGCAAACATACATTTGGCATTAGAACACCATGGCCAGCCCATTGGAGTTGTGGTCTCTGCAACAGAGTTTGAATGCTTGATGGTTCAGCTGAGAGAGGACCTCAGTGTCCCGGTGATCTTCAGAATCTTCCTAAGACAATTCAAATGGAATTGATTCCATTTCCTAGCATGGTGCTAGTATACTGTCCAGGTTTCACAGGCATACAACATTGAGGGCAGCACAACAGCTCTATAGACCTTCACTTTGGTGGGCAGCCTAACACCTCTTCTCTCTCATACTTTCCTTCAGAGCCTTCCAAACACTGAGCTAGCTCTGGCAATATGAATGTCAACCTCATCATCTATATGCACATCTCTGGAAAGGATACCACCGAGGTAATAGAACTTAATCATAGCATTCAAAATTTTTCCATTTACTGTAACTAATGGTTATGTGTACGGATGGTACTGTGATGGCCGTTTTCTTGGTGTTAATTGTCAGGCCAAAATTAGCACAAGAGACAAAGAATTGATCCATACTCTGTTGCATCTCAGCCTCAGAGGCTACAATGAGTGCAAAATCACCTACAGACAAAAAGTCTCACATCAACTCTCCTTCCATTTTAGTTTTGGCTTGTAATCTTCTCAAGTTAAATAACTTACCATCAGTGCAGTAGCTGACCTTGGTGCCATTCTCATCCTTGTTGAAAGTGTCTAATAATATTAAGGAAAACATCATGCTAAAAAAGCATGGGAATGGGGCAGCTAGGTGGTGCAATTGATAGAGCACAGGCCCTGAAGTCAGGAGGACCTGAGTTCAAATCTGGCCTCAGACACTTGATACTGACTAGCTGTGTGACCCTGGACAAGTCACTTAACCCAATTGCCTAGCTAAAAAAATAAATAAATAACAACAACAAGGGAGCAAGCACACAGCCTGTTTCATTCTATTGGTGGCTGAGAAAGTTCAAGAGGATCATCCATTTTCTAGAACATGAGGGTTCTAGATGGCATGCATGCCATCATGAAATTGGTGTACAATACCACTTCCCTGAGCAACCAAATTTCACCGTGATCTTCCACAAGCCCTTATGACTTATAGTATCAAAGGCCTTGGTCAAATTGATGAATGTTATATATACAAGACTTATGTTCTGCTCCTGGCATTTCTCCTGGAGTTGTAGAGCAGCAAACACCATCTCAGCTATTCTTTCTGAAGCCACAGTTGCCCTTGAGTAAATGACCATCTCCCAGAGGAAGGATCAATCTATGAAGGAGGACACTGGCAAGAATCTTGCCAGTAATGACTAAGAGAGAAACCTACTCACCCTACCCTACCCCAACTCACCTCGTGACTGTCACAGGAGAATCTATTTCCTTTCCTTTGTAGAGATGGACAGTGGGGGCATCCTTGAATTCCTTGCCATATAACCCAGATTTCAGTCAGTTTTTGTATGAGCAGTGAACCCCCTGCCTTGTAAATCTCAGCTGGAATGAAATCAGTACCAGATGCTTTGCCACACAAAAGGAGCCCAACTGTATTTTTAAAAACCTCTTCTTCATTTTATGGTGGCCAAGAATTGGAAATTGAGAGGATGCCCATCAAATGGGGAATGGCTGAGCAAGCTGTGGTATATGAATGTAATGGAATACTATTGTGCTATAAGAAATGATGAACAGGCTGACTTCAGAAAAACCTGGAAAGACTTGTATGGTCTGATGCTGAGTGAAATGAGCAGAACCAGGAGAATGTTGTACACGGTAACAGCCATGTTGTACAATGACTCATAGTGATAAACTTAACTCTTCCCAGCAACACAAGGATGTAAGACATCTCCAGAGGCCTTGTGATAGAAAATGCTATCCACACCCGAAGAAGAACTATGGAAGTTGAATTGCTAATTTTTTTTCTCTTCTGTTATATTTTGTTTCCTCTTTCTGATGGTTCCTCCTATTGGTTTTAATTTTTACTTACAACATCACTAATGTGAAAATAAGTATTATAGGAATGTAAATGTATAGCTTATATCAGATTGTCTTGGGGAGGGTGGTGGAGAGGAAGAGGGAGAAAAATTTTAAACTCAAAAGGATATGGATGTGATTATTGATAAATCGAAATAAGTTAATAAAAAAGACATAAAAAAATAAAGTTTCAGTTTAATAAAACAAGTTGAGAACAGTTTGAATACACCAAATAAAAAAAAAAACCTCTTCTTCAGTTGGAAGTTTGGCTAGAGAAGTATTGACTTCAACCTGAGCTATATGGTCATTGACTTAAGCATTGATTATTGATGGTCTGTTAAGAGTGCTATGGAAGTGTTGAGCCTATCTCTCCAGGATCATATCTTTATCACTAATCAATGTGGCTCTGTCAGCACTGAGTAGTTGAGATGCACCATAGGTCTTTGACCTATAAATAGCCTTCAGGGAATCACAAAAGTGCTTTGGATTGTTACTATCAGCATAAAACTGCCTTACTTTGTAGAGGGCAGAAACTGGGCTTTCAGCTCACTTGCTCCACTCTCTATCTCCTGCTCTGCCTGGAGTTTCAAGTCCATAAAGTCTCTGTGGTACAGTCTTCTGAGCTCGTGTTGGTCTGATAAGCCACAGGTAGACACGCTGTACCTTGACCCCAACATAGTAAGGTCGTTTTGGTCCTCTTCCAGAACAAAAGACAAACAACCAAACAACGTATCCAAAACAAAACTCATTATCTTTCCCCCCAAACTCCAAATTCTCTCTTCCTAGCTTCCCCATATAAGTGTTGAGGGTACCACCATTCTTCCAGTCATCCAGGCTCAAAACCTAAGTGTCACCTTTCATTCCACAATCTCTCTTACCCCCACCTAACAAATCTGTTTCCAACTCTTATAATTTTTACCTTAGCAACATTTCTCATATATGTCCCCTTGTCACTGACATTGCTACCACCCTGGTCCAGGCCCTCTTCACTTCAGGCCTGCACCACTGCAATGGTTTATGTTTGGTGTCCCTGCCTCAGGGCCCTTCTCAGTCCAGTCCATCCTCCAGGCAGCTACCAAAGGCCTTCCTAAAATGCAGATCTGATCACATCACTGCTCCTACTCAGTAAAAACTCTGGTGGCTCTGTATTATCTTCAGGATCAAATATAAAATCCTCTTTATAACCTGACCCTTCCTATCTTTCTAGTTTCTCACACTTCATTTTCTTCAACTTAAGTCTGTGATCCAGTGATATGCTCCTTACACAGGATACTTCATGCCTTTTAACCGGCTATCCCCTTGACTCACCTCCTTCTCCTAGCTCCAAGTCTCAGTTCAAATGCTACCTTTTCAATGACGGCTTTCCTTGTACCCCTAAATTCTAATGCTCTCCCTTTGAGATTACCTCCAATTTGCCATATACATATATACATATATATACATATATGTATATATGTATATATGTATATCTTCAATGTATTTTGGGGTTTAGGTGTTGTTTCTCAAATTAGAATATTAGTTCCTTCAGGGCAGGGTTATATTTTTGCCTTTCTTTGCATTCCCAACATTTAGTACAGTGTCTGGCAAATGCTAATCACTTAATAAATGCTTATTGACTTGATCCTAGAAATATGAGTTATTATTAGCTTTACTATTTACATAACCCTGGTTCCAGCCAATTATGTTCCATCAACCCCTTTCAACTGTCACATCTGAGATAAGATTAAAACCCTACAATAAGGTTAGGGTTATAGGAGATAGGAGAGGGTGAATTTCAGAATGACTGCACATTTGTAAATGCTCGTTCTTTCTTTCTTCTGATCTACAGAGCTCCAGAGGCTTCATGCAAATCAGGCTGGGCCTGTTGGGAGGGAGATTATTTGCTGCAAAGTATTCCCTCTAGTACCACATGGTGTCGCTCTTTGCCACATCCCATTCACTAGACTAGACCAACCATTCTCAAACTTTTTGGTTTCGGGACCCCTTTACAACTCTTAAAAATTATGAGGACCCCAAAGAGCTTTTTCTCGTGTGGGTTATATCTACTGATATTTAGCATGTTAAAAACCAAAATGGGCAGATTTTTTAAAAAATATTTATTCATCTATAATAATAATAATAATAAATCCATTATCTGTTAACATAAATAACATTTTTAAAACCGTATTTTCCAAAGCAAAAAAAAAAGTGAGAAGAATGGCATTGTTTTACATATTTTTGCAAATCTCTTTCATGTCTAACAATAGAAGACAGCTGGATTCTCATATCTGTTATACCTCATATCTGCTCTGCATTCAGTTGCAACATGTTTTGGTTCAAGCATATGAAGAAAATCCAATCTCACACAACTATGTAGTTGGGAAAGAGAAGTATTTTAATAGGCAAATAATGTCTTAGTATTATTATGAAAATAATTACGACTTCAAAGACCCTTCTAAAAAAGTCTCATATATCCCTAAAAGTCCTTGAACCACTACACTAGTAATAAGGCCCATAGACAAGTGGACATTTCAATCAATCACTAAACATTTATTAAGCTCCTACTAAGTCCCAAGAAATGGGACAAGACGTACAAAGGTACTTGTACAAAGGTACAAGAAATGGGACAACACACGTTGGGGATAGAAGGGAAGGAGGAGAGGAGAGGAAAGGAAACCAATTCTTACTCTTAAGGAACTTCCACTCTACCCTCCTCCCTGGGGACACCTAAACTTCGTGATATAAGTTCATTGGCATATATCAGGGAACCCTGAGCCAGAATGGTGCCTGATAGAAAGAAATATTATTGGTTACATTTAATGCCTCTTTCCACATTCCTAGTACTCAAAAGGACCATCCATTTCCAGGACCATCTTAATCATATAGCAATTAGGAGAATAAGGAGTAATAATTAATAATATTGTTTATAATTATCATTTGTTATTTTTATAATTTATAATTATCATTTGTTACAGGTCCCACTTATGTAGCAAGGTTTTTCAGGGTGTCTTGACCCCTAACATAGTGCTTAATAGAAAAACTGGGCAAGGCTCAGAAAATATCAAGGATACACAGCTGCTGCTGATCTCGTAGAACAATGGCTTCATTGCCCAAACCTTAGATGTTTTCTTTGTCTAAGACCTTGGGCAGTTTATTGCATAGCTCAGTACAGGAGACTAGCCTAAAGGCATACACAACACCAGAAAGTGAAAACAGGGAAAGCCATTTAAGTAGCCTTAACCCATCCATTTCAAGTTATACTGCTCTGCCAAGAAGAGACCTCACTGGACAGACTTGCTCTCCTTCTTTCCATTGCAGTCTGCAGTGCAGACACAGTATAAAGGCAAATTTTAGGAGCAATAGCTCAAAGCAGGTCTCCACACTTTTTTTATGTATCATTTATGTCTTTTACCTTTCTGTCACCTAAATATCCCCTTGCATCCCTCTTCATATCCCCTCCCAGACAGCCAACCCTTATAACAAAAAAAAAAATCTTTTTTTAAAAGGAAAAAAAAACCCAACCCTACCATTATATCCACTGAGTCAAACCCATAAACCCCAACCCCTCCAAAGAAATGTAAGAGCCATCTTCTTATATCTCTTCTTTGAGACTGTCAACCTTCAAGTTTGGTTAAAAGAGGCAACAAGCTAGGTGATACATATTTCTATTGTTTATTAGCTTAAGCTAGCAGAATACAATGGGAGCCAGAAGATAATTCTGACTCAAAGATGAGCAAATTGAGGAAGACCTTTTCTATCTTTAGAGCAATCCCAACTTAGGACTTCTGTGTCACTCAAAATTATATTCTCCATATATGTTTAACCATAGCATGAGAAAGGAATTTTCTTAATTGGATAGATTGAATACAATTAAGTGCCAAAGTGTCAGTTGAAATTACAGACCCAGGATATCCTTGTTTCCCCTATCATCAAAAGGACATAACATAGCATATGTCCATAAAATACCGAGATAAGAAAAGTCCTACTATTCAAGACAGTGTCCCGTCTCAGGCACCCTGTCCTTAGTGGTCATAAACAGAAAAATGCTTCTAGTCAGTCTCATCCAACCCTGTAGCTGTTAACACAGGAAGGGACATTTTAAGTTCACTCAGTGAGCAAAGCAAAGCATGTCTGTTATGCCAGAGCACACAAAGCATTATGGTAGGTTAAGCTCAGAGTGGGCCAAAATGTCTCTCCTGATTGACCAACCCAGGTTTTAGGCCTTTCTCAGGTCTTGGGAGTTCAAAAATGGTTTGGGGTGGGGTCTATAAGACCAAGCTTGCTCTTTATAATTTTGCAACATTCAATTTCAACTATTTTAGAATTGTTGTTCTTTGCATTTACATTATGTTCATTTTGTATATTTTCCTGACTGCTTCACTTTGTATGAGTTCATGTAAATCTTCCCATGCTTCTCTGTATGCATCATGCTCATCCTTTCTTACAGGTTGGTAGTAGTATTCCATTCCATTCCAGTTTGCTTAACCATTCCCTAATTGATGAGCATCTTGCTTCTAGTTCTTTGCTACCGCAAAAAGTGCTACAATAAATATTTTTCATACTATGGGGCCTTTTTTTTTATCAATAACTTCTCTAGAGTAAATGCCTGTACAGTAATCTCTGGTTTCCCTGCTCTTAACTAATGCCAGCAGAAAGCCTTAGAGTGGGAGCAAGGTTGGCGCCATACTTATGGCTTTTGACTGCCTTGCTCCTTCAACTTGTCGACCTCCAAAACTGTACTAATAAGCCTAGTGGCTTGTGGCCCTTTCCTCACAGCAAAAACAAGGATATATCTTTATTACCATTTTATCAGTTGGGAAAATGGAGATTAGAGAAGTTAAGCAACTTGGCCAGTAGTGCACAGGCAGTGTCAGAAATCTGCCATGCTCCAGGTCCACATTGTGGTGGTGAGTATTGTGGTGAGTAAAATGCAAACACAGTGAAACAGAAGCTCTTTTTTTTGTGGGGGGGGAACAAGATAAGTTTATTAACAGTGACACTTACAGCTGTTAATAAAGTGGATCACACTGACCTCCTCAGGTCAGTGACCCAAATGGTACAGAAAAAAAAAAAATTTATATTGAGACAGAGGAAAGGAGGGGTTGGAGTGGTTGGGAAGCCTTACAATTAGCTCCTGTTGGGGAAAGTGGGTTGGCCTTCAGGTGTGGCTGATGGCTCCTCTCCCACAATTAAGGAACGTTAATTGCCTTATGGGCCTCAACTGCCTCTAGTAATGAAAATGAAAACTGCCATATCAGGATCACCCAGCTAGCCTTCCTTTTGGGGAAACCAAACCACCCATTTTTTTTTTTTATGAGAGACAAAGGCAGAGAATTATCTTTTGGGGAGGTGTTTAGCCTAAACTGGTTTCTGTTTACAGGTAAATAAAACAAGGGTCCCAGGTAAAACTGGTTAGTAAGCAAAAGGGGAAGCAGGGGTAAGGTTGGAGTGATCATATAACTCAATCATGCCTTTAGTTCTAACTGGGAGAAGCCACACTTTTGAGCTTAACTGAGAAATAGGGCTTCACAAAATTGGAAATAGGGTCCACTACAGTGTAGAATCAATTATTAAATGATACAGCATCACTTTAGTTTTTCTCACTATTCATTACATCATGCTATCATTCCCATTCTTCTCCTATAACCTAAATTAATTCTACCCTTAATCCCATCCCTTACCAGCCAACAAGATACCTTTACCTTTTGCTTAAATATGAACTATGGTTCAATGCTCGGTCAGGAGTTTCTACATCCCTTCTATCAGTTCATATAACGTCATCTATCTTTCTAAGCTTCTAAAGCAGGAGTTGGGAACCTATAGCCTTAGGGTCCTTATTTGTCCTTTGCTGGCCTAGTCACCCACAAAAGCTATCCAACTGTTGAGTAGTTCTTGTTCCTCAAATGAAAGGGATTGCAAGGTGGGAGAGCTGTCTGTGAAGACTAGTTGGAGACATTGCATCCAGAGGGGAATACAGTCACCCAAAGAAGAAAGCAGCTTTAAAGAGTCAGACATCTTGCAATCAAGACTAAAGCTGAGAAGGGTAGACCCTGGAAACCCAGATGAGCAAAATATCCAGCAGAGATACTAATGGTACCTAAAAGGAAATGGGTGAGGATTCCTCAAAGAAAGGACTTCCAAAGCCTGCAGTACTGTAAGGTGCCTTGGCCATACACATATTCTACTAACACTTTGAACCTACTATTCTTTCTACAGATATTGTATAATTGTGGGAGAATGTGCACCAAGCACATGGAGGAAATCTTTATAACCAATGTTCTTATTGCACCATTTTAGTAAATGCCTAACAATAGTAATCATTATCAAAATAAAATCAACTACAATTAATTTCTGAAGTCAAGTCTACTAACTGTTTTTAATGCAATAACAAGCACACTGGTAAGGGATCATGAACTACATAGTATTAGGAGTGCAGACACACAAAGGCTATTATATTGGCACTCTTTCTCCTATCTTAGGATGTGAGATTGGCCCTTACTACTTGTTAATGCTTATACAGACTATACTATTGCAGTACCAGTCAAGTCTCCCACCTTGGCAGCCACTATTAGGACTTTCAAAGTATATCCTTCTTATTGCTCCCTCACAACCTGAGAGTATCCATTTCGCTGTGGGAAGTCCAGGATTGGTCCATCATCAATCGGCCTCTCTCACATTATCCAAAGGTAACTGAAATTGTTTAACCCTAAAAGGGACTCTTGAAAAAACAGCTTTGAACAGCTTTGATGTTATAGTCCTGATTATCAGGGTTAGGTGCCCCACTTCTCGGAAGCTATCTATGATTCATCAGCTCTAACCTTTGAAATGAGAGGGCTCTCATTTCACCTTTAAGAAAACTGATTAAAGATGCACTATTATTTAAACATAGTCCTAATCAATCATCCTCCCTCCTCCAACCCTTTCTTATTTCATCCCATGAATGAAATTGTCAGGGCCTTTTTTATTACTTCAGAAGGTACATCCCAGAGACCAGTTCAGGACCCCTAAGAAGGTTGACCAGATTGACTGGTCACCTTTTCCATGGAATGATTGTCAGCTCCTTCCTTAAAAGGGGATGTGGGACTACAGGTAGAAATGCACTCTTTCTAATAACATTGGGGAGGAAAAACTGTTTTTAGTTACAGAAAATGTGAATTCCAACTAAAATGTAATCTCCTAGGTGATTTGGTAACAATATTGAGTCCCTGGATAAAATGGGTTTTTTTCCTTCAGTTACTACAGAAGAAATGGGTACTCCTCAATAAGCTCTAAAGGCGTAAGAATTTGGAATCTACCTAATGGGGCTCCCAAGGAGGGGTAGGTTTTGGCTGACAGATCAGGAAATAGTAAGTAGTCATGATACAAGGTGACTGTAACAATTCAAGCTCCAGGACAGGTTGCATCCACGAGGATTATGAGCTATTTTGCAGCACATGCCCATAACCCGTGTTGGTGGTGGTATCAGGTCTCAAAGTTCCTGTTGCTATTTGGTACCAAGTGGCATCAAAAGATCCAGTGAATTGTCCCTGATATTACCTCTACCCCCACTGCACTAATAGTACTCTTTTTAGAGACTTTGATATATTGCCTACTTGCATTAGGATCTCTGGTTAGTTCAGCCTAGCTGTTGCCCATTTGTGTATTTGAGAGCAAATCTCTAAGGTCACAGGATTGCCTCCTATGAGCTTCTGGGCATCTTACTTGGTATTCCATACTATAACCACTCCCCATGGTATCTAGCTTGGTGCATAAGCAGTTTTCTGCATTCCTTTTTTCAGTTTAAAACCCCTTTGATTACATTTATAAATCTCTGCAAAGATTTTTGTCCCATACCTCACAAATGGAGTCAATTCCTGGCCAAGAGTCTGTATTAAACCCCTATATATCAAGCCATAATCTTTCCAAAAAAGCCAAATCCCATTCTGATACTTTCTTAACCAGCTATTCCCCTCCTAAATCTGCTGTCCCTCGGACACTTCCAGCAGTAACAATTCCTACTTCTCAAAGAATTACCAGAAACAGATAGTACTTATCAGTTTTGACAAATCTTAGTTCTCCATCCATCCTGAATACATGAATGGGGAAGAGAACAGTTATTTTCATTCTTACTGCCCCGCTGACCACTCAAGTCACCAATGACAAAGTCAATGACAAGTCACTTATCCACTAGATGATCTTTCACCTGGCAGCAACTTTGTACTCACACCACCATTCCTTGAATGACAAACTATTTCTTCATAGGATCCAGTGTCTTCCTCTTCATGAAGTCTCATTTGTGACAATTCCTATTTTTAACTCCTCTTCCCTTTCTCTTTTGTATCACATTCAATCCTTCAGCCTGCTGCCACAGTTCACAACACCCTATTGACTCTTTAGACCTCCTTCTGGTCACTGAAGCCTTTCTTCCATTGTCTTAAAAGAATTCCTCATTTATCCTGGACACCCTTAGAGCCTTGATAAGTATTCCCTCAGTCCCTATCTCTGCCCCTCTGAGGAATACACACTTCTGAGCTATATAGGTAAGTTTTGCATAAGTCACTTCAAAATTTCCCTTGCTCTGCATCTGTGCTAGAATCTTAGGTGTTTTTTGTTTAGTTTCTTTTTTTTTGGTTTATCATTCTTGCTAAAGCCATAGATAGGCAGAGAGTGCACTGGTGCTGAAGCCACATTCTGAACTGTATACAAGTAACTTCTATGGCCAAATGCCCTGAAGAACAGGATGTGCAAGTGTTCAGTAACTATTGGTTAATCTATTTCCCAATCTAAGGAACCTTTCTTTTTAAGGCAATTGGGGTTAAGTGACTTGCCCAGGGTCACATAGCTAGTGTCAAGTGTTTGGTCTGAGGCCGGATTTCAACTCAGGTATTCCTGATATCAGGGCCTGTGCTCTATCCACCGCAACACCTAGCTGCCCCAGCAACCATCTTCTAAAGTGACCCCCAACAAGTACCTTAATTTCCAAGGCATGTATTTAAAACTACTTGAGACATACATGTTCCTTCAAGTAAAAGTTGCTATGTATCTTGATACCCAAGTTAAGCCCCTTGACCCTTGAACTGCGGTTTTTGTTTTTGTCTTTGATAGATGTTTGAAATATCCTTTTCATATGGCAGCTCCGGATTTCAACTGTAACATTCCCAAGACTTTCCCTCGGGGGGAATCTTTTCAAGACTACCAGTACAGTGTCTTCACTTTGTCCTCTAGCTGGAATAGAAGTTTTCATTTATGACTTCTTCAGTGTCCAGACTTATGATCTAGTATTACAAGGCTCCAAAGATTCTCATGTTGCATTTTGTTTAACATTTCTTGCTTTCATAAAATAATTAGCTTCTATTCTACTCTAGTTTTCAGACAGTCCATTATTTGGGAAAAGTTTACCATTCTCTTCTAAGCTATTAATCCTCTTTCCAATTCTTCCAGGAAGAGTTTTAATTCTTCTCTTGCTTCATTTCTTCCATGTATTCATAAAGTCCACATGCATTTTTCAAACTTTTGAATCTGTACTTACATTTTCTCAAAGTTTTTATATTAGCTTTCTTTGATTCACTTCTCTCACGTTTATTCCTGAATTTAGGTTTTGAGCAAGCACCACTTCCCCACCCCTACTGCACCCCTTTCTCATAAGTCCAGTGGTACGTCTGCTTGTTCTCACTTTGGGTCTCTGGTTCCTGTGTTGAACACCTCCCAGAATAGGGCCCCCATGGATCTTTAAGGTGAAGAGGGAGTTACAGTGTGACTAGGCTATAATTTTAACACAGAGGCACCATGATGGTCACAGGTATGAGAAAAGTCCCCACCCTGGGGATTTCTGACCATGCAGATTTCTCAGAAAAACCAACCACTCTTACTGCCTCCAGATACAAAATCTTGCAAGCTGTTAGCATCTCTGGCCCGTCTCTAGTTGAGCTGGGAAGCTACTCTGTTCTTTACCCCTTTCTTACTACCTTTGTGTTTCTGCCTCTTAAGCAGTTCTGGCATGGAAAATCACCAGTTTTTCATTGGGTTTCTTACGATCATTCAGTTTGGTACAAACTTAAAGTTTTGCTGGAGTAGCTATGTAGCAGCTGGGCTGTCTTCAGATAGCCATTGTGCCCACAAGTCCCACTCTCCACCTTTCTATGGGGCAAAATCTACCATCATGTTACCCAACCTCCATGCCCTGAACTTCTTTTTCTATTCCCCAGTCCCCCATCTCACTCCAGATGTTCCATCACTTTAAAAAAAAAATAGCAATTCTTAAATATCCCAGGCTCAGAATACCTAAAGATGGTTTCCATAATGGTTGGTAGTCCAACCCCGTTATTTCACAGAAAAGAAAACAAAAGTCCTAAGTTAGAGACACAAGAAGTGCTTCAGCATTCCTAAAGAACTAAAAGGGGGGAGGGGAAGAAAAGAGCTAGGCTATGCCTAGATGGATCTTTAACCACTGCTGTGAATTCAAAGTACTCTAGAAAAGATGACAAGGAACATGAATAGCTGGCTGAAAGTTGCCAGGAAACAGATGATTCACAGAAATGAGAAAAATCTAGTGAGTACCATGAAAACTTATTTGCTCTAGAGGCTGAATGATCTAATCAAGGAGACATTAGACTGAAAAAACAAAAGGGAGAAAGGCACCCATACTAAAACCACTAAGGCAAATATCAGAGACTAAAGGAAGCAGTTCCCAGTAATTAAAAAGAAAATAACAAAGGCAAAAACAATGCTCATCTTTAGCTGTCAACAAAACCAAGGCAGAGTATAATAAAATGAACCAGAAATCTTTATGCAAAACAGTGCATCTAAGCTCACAGGTACCATTTTATTTTCCACAAATGCCCTTCCAAACCTTTCTTCACACAACTACCCCCCATCTCTTTAAATCAACTTTTAAAGGTTCAGGACATACTTAAGTATTTCAACTCATGATACAGATGAGGAAATTGCCTAGACTAGTTGTGACTAGTTCCTACCTTATAGCTCCTAACTGGCCTCTTCTTACCTCAATTCTTCAAACTAGTTATGTACCACTCATCACATCATTCCTCTAACTTTCAGCAGCTCATTTTGTAGTCCCAATCCTATCAAGGCCTTCCTCAAACTCGGTCCAATTGACCTTTCAAGTTTTGTCACTGGATAATCCCATTCACATATTCAACTTCCAACAACATTTTAGAGTACTCCACCTCCCCTTTTCATTCTGCCTTATTTGGTTCTTTGCTCAGTTCCCATCGCTCAACTTAATCACTTTTCCCTTTCATCTCTTTAAATTTCCCTTTCACTTTCTTCAGTTTTCATTATGCTTTGCCTAGACTGAGGCTCTGAAGTCACCACTCATCTTTACATAATAGGTATGTGTATGTACTTCTACTTAAGTTATAAGCTCACACATCCCTCATCACCTACTGTGTAGTACCTTGCATGTAGCATACATTTTAAGTTAGATGGAAAGGAATATATTGTTATGCAGCAGGTTGCTAAGTCACAACCTATGTTCAAGAGACATACATGGGAATACAGAAGCAGAGTGGATAACTAAGAATGAAATAACTCAAACATTATAATTACAGTGGCAGGGATGAATCAGGAATCTTAACACAAAGTGTTAAATCTGACCTCACAGGTTGACAACTGAGACATATGACTATCAGGACTCATAACTGGAACAAGCCAATTGTCCCTTACCACTACACAAAGCAAAATCTATCCCCAAGCTCACTTTCTCCTTCTCACCACTCCTCCCCTCCCCATTCAGATGATATTCCAGGTTATATGGCCAGAAAGACTATTACTAAGTATTACTAGTACACTAGTCATTTTATGTATAAGGAAACTAAGGCCAAGAGGACCCAAGGTTACAAATGTATTAAAATAGAAGACTTGCATCCAAGTTCTCTAAAGGGTGAGTAATCAACTCAGGTAACTAGCAGGAGAGTAGGTAACCAATTATCTGCAAAACTCTTGATAAAACTAGCAAAATTATCTGATTTACCATGTCAGTAATTCCACTTTTCAGAAGGTAGAAGCAAGGATTCTGAACCTGATTCTCAGCAATAAGAAATAAAGGGAAAGAATGAAATCTTTGGGGGAAAAAAACCTTTGTCATTTTACACCTTGAAACTTTAGGAGAGCAGATTTCAGAGTGGAGAAAAGCTTATTCTGGCTACTTATACATTCCTAAAGTTCTAAAGGCAATTTATACAAGAGGCATGAAAGGATCTTAAAATCAAAAATCTCCTAAAAAAATCACAAAATGATTCTGAGAGGTACCTAAAAGAAACTTTTATCTCCATAAGATGCTCTCTGATGAACTTAAAATTTTAAAAAGCAGAGAGAATTAGAGATATCTAACAAATACATACGTATACATAAAAACAGTATTAGTGCCTGTAAAGTTAAAAAGCCCACAATAAGCAATTGGGGGGGGGGGGAACGGACCTCGTCAGCTTAAGATAGGACAATGAAGAGAAAGGAGCACTAATCCACTTCCACTTTGCTTCTACTCAACAAGGAAAATAGCTTTAAAGTTATTCTGATGGAACTGATTAGTGTGAAAATTCCCTTCAAACCAATCTTGTGATTGTTGCCATTTTCATATATTCCATAAAGAACCTACCAAACATGCTTAAGAAAAAAATAGTTGAAAAATGGTTTAAAGATTGAGATAGAAATAGCCTAGTTATCTAATACAAATCACCAAGCCTGAATTCTACTGATGGGTTATGTAGGGGAATGGTTACAGAATTCCTGTAATTTAAAAAAAATTCTTAAGTAAATGCTACAGAAACAGAGGCCAGAAAACACATTATGATTTCCAAAAAAATGTAGTTGAAAAGTTCTGAACTATAGCTGTCACCAATATTTAATATACTTGGGATGATGTGAGTACAGTAAAAGAAACTAGTTATCAAGACTGTAAGACTATAATCTATTATTGGTAAATTTTCCTATTTTATTATAAGGGATGGCTTGCCGAGTAGGTGAAGGAAAAAAGGATATATACTGAAACAATGGTAACAGTAAACATCAATATTTTTTTAATAACAAAAATAAAGAGCAATGACCCCCATGAACCAGCATGGGTTCACTATGCCAACTCATAAAGTTCAACAAGAAAGAAACCATGGAACTGAAAATCTTATTTTCCAGAAGTTTAACATATACTACAATAGTCACTGCAGTACCTAATGATAACAGAAGCAGAATGTGTTCCCATCAAATGAGAATGCCTGAAAAATTTACCCTATGAAGGTTTTAAAATATCATTAATGACAAAAGAATTCAGAGAAACATGGTAAGATGTCTACGAAATGATGCAGAATCAAGATTTAGCAATGTAAACTTAAAAGAT
The DNA here is from genome assembly GCF_900497805.2 of Vombatus ursinus. NCBI lineage: Eukaryota > Metazoa > Chordata > Mammalia > Diprotodontia > Vombatidae > Vombatus > Vombatus ursinus. The sequence continues at coordinate 42,750,486 of NW_020954585.1, forward strand.
CCCTAAAAGTAAACAGACTGAACTTTTAATAGAAAACTAATAAAGATCCTATAAAATAAATAATTCCTTCATAGCAGTCATGGAACTCCTACAACAGAATACCACACTGTCAAACAGATCAGTATACAAGTTCTTCTTACCAAGAGAATTCAATCTGGAGTTTGGCAGATTGGAGAGCTGATAAATAAATTAAAACATCTCAAAATCATGCCAGACTAACATCCTTTTTGACAGACTTGTTACTAGCCTACTAAACATGTGAATGTCTTAGACTATCTATATTCCAATAGGGTAGCTTAAGAATCTTAGAATACCCAAATGATTGCAATTGGGTAGATTTAGAATCAACTGAACTCAAAAAGTAGTGATCAATGTGTTCTTCAGAGCCTACAGGAAGATCTCTAATGGGCAGAACTCTAAGCAAATAAAATTATTAAGTCAGTCCTTTACTTGGATCCAAAAATAAATCAACTGCAAGATACAACTGTTCTCATAAAAATGACCTGGAGGATTTGATGGACTTCAAATCCAGCAGTTGAGGTGATAGTGTACAAAAAAGCTTATTTCTTTTAAAAGGTCCTGTGACAAGTCCCTTTAGCAATACAGAGCAAATTTGGGGTTCCCAATTTTGTCCAAGTGATCTTCCCTATAACTGACATAGACAACATCACAGGCCCCTGACTAGGGGATTCATTCTCAAATCTCCTACCTCCCAACTTAATCTTAAAACTCAAGATAAAGCAATGACTGATTCCAAAGGACCAGGATGATATAACAGATTTTTGGGGGGATATTAAGTTTTGTTCAACTATACCTATTTGTTACAGTTTTTCCCCCAAGAAGGGGAAGAAAGAACAGAAATTTTCAATTGAAAAAAGAGGAAAAAAATGTTAAATAGAATTAACATTGATGCAGATATGGATAATCAATCTCCATTCTGACCCCATCTGGAGCATTATCTGAAGTTTTAGGCATTTTAAGAAGGCTCCTGAGAAGCTGAGGCATACCATAGGACAGGTTAAGACTTGAAACCACGCCAGGACTACCTTAAGGACTGGTTAATGTTTAGCCTGCAGTTAAAAAAATGTAACCTTAAACACTATCATGTATTTTTTGCTTGACCCCAGGGAATAACAATTAGAACTAGTAGCTTTCACATTGCAAAGAGTAATGGATTAGCAGAAGCCTTGGTTTGAGGTAGGATCTGATAGCCTTCTAGAGATTTATTTCTTTGCATGGGCTAGTGATACTTTTCCTGCCTCCTAGGATCAGAAAAAAAGCATTGGTAACTTACGTTACTGTTTCATTGTGACCAAGTTAGAGAAGTATTTCAGGCTAAACAGAACTTCCTCTCATAGCTGAGTATTAATAACAGGTATTGTGTTCCCCTTTGATTAAGTCTTCCAAAAAGGAAAGATGACTGTTGGGATGCCACAGAGCAGATTGATAGTTGTAATCTATTAGTAGTCTCAAAGTAAAACTGACTGAAACTAAGAGCTTGGCTTCCAGTCCCAGACTACCAATTAAACCCTATACCACCCTACCCTGGGGTTCCAATACACTAGCTCCCTCTTAAGTCTTTGTTAATTGTTAATTTGTTAATTGATTTTGGTTAATAGCTTCATTTTAATTAAGTACTTCAAAGTTCTCCTAAGTCTCTAGTTCCTTTTTAGTCACAATGATTTACAACCGATGAAACTGGGAAATACCTAAATAAATTTGATAAAAGCTAGGAAGAAAAGCTTCCAATACAGTCAGATAACCAGTCATTCTCTTCCTTCCCTTTCCCCTCAAAGTACAGATTTTAAAACCTTTGCATTAACATTATAGAATTTTGTTCAATGAATATTTACTCCTTCCCTTACCCTATAGCCAGAACTCCCTAAACATTCACTTGTCACTCCCAAGTTACAATAACCCTATAGGTGTCCAATTGTGAAATCCTTTCTTCATTCCATTAGGGTCCAGTTATTGCTTACTAAAGGGGAACATTTTTCTACATATTGTATAACCATGACAATAAAAGGCTAGTAATATTTTTCATTTACCAACAGGTCTCTACCATAAAAAGTACTAATATTAACACTCAGATTGAAAGCTGCCATTGAGAAATGGCTCAAGCTCAGGTACAACTGTGCAAAAAATAACCACCCTGTCTGTTCCTGGTCCTCAGTTGTGCCTCTTTCCAAGCTCTGCTGAAACAGTATGCTCCAGCAGTTAAGAGTCAGAAGTACAAGACAGACTCTGCCTCCCATGTTCTCATATGGACAACCTTTTCAGTCCAAAAGACTGACGGATGGATGGATACACAGAGACAGAGACACACACACAGCCCTCCAGGAGCTCAAGGAAGGGAAAAAACAATTCTTCATATCCATCCCAGATACCACAGCCTTCCTCTGCCCTGGAACATGAAGAAACAAGGGACCTTATTGCTTTTTTCCTGCCTTTCCTAATGCTCCAAAAAAAAAAAAAAAATCCTGACAAAAATGGAAAAGACATAGAGGAGAAACATACGAATTCTTCCAAATCCAATTAAGCAGCCTCAGTCTCTCCTTCAACTCCTCCCCACACACCCCCTGCTACCACCATACAAGACAGGCCAGGCCAAAACTTAAGTCATAAAGAGCAAAGAAATATATCTCTATTATAAAAAAACCCTGGTCCTGACCAGATGGCCTAAAATTCATTGTGTCTCTATTTGAGAACTTGATGTTATTAACCTGATACGCACACAAAATACTAATTTAGAACCTTATAAAAAGACGTTTAGAGGTCTGAAACTGGAGAAAAAAAGATGTCAGAGTCTAAACAAATGCTTCTGAGATGAGGAATTATAGTTGTTACTAATCAAATCCCTATTTTCCTCCCAAAGGGCAGTCTAGAACCTATGGTCCAGTATCTATGATTTTCTACCTCAGATACTTACCCAGCTCAGGTGGGTAGCTAAGAGATAGGGAAGAAATGGATAGGGAGTGTCCCTACTCCTCTCTTCCAGGAGAGGAACAATAACTTGATAACTAAAACAATGGCATTTAATGGGAGCTGGGGGCATGGTTACAATTACAAAGTCCGACACAAAACAAGGATAGGGAACTGGGTGGGAAGGTTACAAAATAAAGGGATCAACAGTAGGGTGTGGAAGGAAAGATGGTCCAGAGATGCCTGAGTCAGGCTAATACGGCCTCTCCCGTCTGTCTTGTCTGTGTTCACCCCTGCAAGAATCAGAATCAAAAATGACCATCATTGAAAGGGCAGGGATCACTATCACCTTCATTCCCATGTTCCCCACAGTACCAACAGGACTATGTGCTTACTGTTGAGTAAGCCTTCCCTCTACCCACCTTTACCCTCCCCACTCCAGGATATGGACCCAGATGGGATTTATCTGGCTTGCCTCATCTGTGAACAACTCTTTAGCCTTGTCTTACATTAAGGACAACACTGATGTCCACTGTTTCTTTCAGTCACACCCCAATAATCACAACTCCCTTTATAACTCAACAAGTAGTTAAGTCACTCACCTTGAGTCCATCTTGCCAGGTCCAAAGCCACCTCTGTCCCCTCCACCCCGGCCCCCTCGGAATCCCCCACGGTCCCCGCCTCTGCCTCGGTACCCTCCACGATCATAACCACCTCTGCCACCTCTCCGATCATCTCCAAAATTACCCCCTGTAAATAGAAAGTGAATGAGGACATGGGTTTAGAATATTCCTCCCATTCTCCTATCTTTCCCCTTCCCCTTCCCCCAAACCAATTCATCTTCTTTTCCCTACTACAAGGCTTACCCATGTGAGAGCCTCCGGGGCCACCTCCAGGTCCATCAGGTTTAGGTGCTTTACACTGGTTACACTCGTTTCTCCAAGAAAAGTTCATATTCTCACATATGCTGAGGACAAAAGTGACAGACTGTATAAAGGGTTGAACCAGCATAAGGGAGTTTAAGAATATGGTTATTAAAATTTAATGAATGAAAAACCACTTCACTATTATGTGCCAATCCTTGGGCTAGGTGATTAGAATACAAATTTTAAAAGAGAAACAGGGATTCAGAGTTCCCTCCAGCAAGGGAGTGAAAAGAACAAGAAAAGTAAAATAAAAGACTATTTTAAAAGATTAGAACAAGAATGATAGACTTAGTCATTATTCAGAGTAAGAGAGATTCAGGAGAGAGAATCCTCAAATAAGAATTGAGTTTTACTCACGGATTAGGACACTTCCAATCTCCAGCTCTCTGCTGCCCTCCACCACCACCCCCTCCACTAGGGAATCCTCCTCGGCTGCCACCTCCACTGCCTCCACCTCCAAAGCCTCCACGGCCCATGGGTCCTACAAATAATTTAGGAGAGGACAGTCAGTTTTGCACTGCTCCAATTTAAGAACGCCTTCTACCACCAATGATCTATTATTTTTTAAGAGCTTCCCCACTTTAATTCTTGGTTGCAGCATTTGTTTCCCAAAATAATCCTTGTGCCCTTCCCCTTGTTAGCACTTAAGCATAAGCACAGTGCCTGGCACATAGAACTTCTGACTTTATACTATGTGCGGCACCCACACCCATCAACAATCTCTCTACTAAAAGAGACAAGAGCCACTTCAGAATCAAAACTGCCTTGGACCCCACACCAAATCTCCCATATGAACTATCCACCCTGTATTAAGTATCAGCTTCACCTCCACGCCCACGGCCACCCCGGCCATTGCCACCTCCTCGGTTAAAGTCTGCTCTTCGAGTAGCAAAGGAGACTTTAATGGGGTTTCCAGAAAATTCTTTGCCTAAGGGAAGAGAAAAAGGAAAATTTAAGAATCTCAAGCATAGGTCACATTTTCAATACATTTATTCATAAAAGTAAGGATTTCTATGTACCCAGAAGTCAAACTATAGGGGAGCTATAAGGAAGTTATGATTTTTATCCTTTAAGATAATATAGTCAAGTCAAGAAGACAATAAATAAAATAAGAAAAGTACCTATAGTCTATTGGATTTGATAATAAAAAATAATGAACTTCTTAACGATTAAACATATTTAGGGAGGAGATATTAGTCAATCCTTTCCTTATTATATCCTTTTCCCACATTATAATATCCTTTCCCCACTTACCATCGAACCAATCAATGGCTGCCTTGGCAGAAGGCGGATCATCAAATGATACTGTAGCCTCTCCTTTCAGCTTTCCTGTCTCTCTGTCTGTATACAAGTTGATCATAGGCTGCCCTGTCTTCTTATTAGTCTAAGACAGTAAACACATAAGTTAATATTCTCCCAGGATCCACAAACTGATCCCCAAAACTCAGCTTTCTCCCTCATACCCACATGTCTTTCTCCATTCCATTGTGCTCCCTCTAGTACCTTAATAATGCCAATTTGCTTGAAGTAATCTGCCACAGACTCAATGGTAACATTCTCACCCAAGCCTTGGACGAAGATGGTATTATTATCAGAATTATCCTGTTCTGCTAGGGAAACACATACACACAAAAAAAATTGCAGGGAAGAAATAGGAGGAAAGAAACAAAGAAAAATTAATTAAACATTTAATATTCAATTCAATCCAACATGCATAAGAGGTTCCTACCCTCAGGTAATTTGTGATATATTCAAGTACAGAAGGAAAAGGCTTAACTGAAAATTAGTTGATTTCATTTAAAGTAGTTTTAAACTAATTCTCCCCCAATCATCTTGCTCTAATATCAGAATACTATAAACTCTCCTCTCCTCTACTCACACTCCATTTCTTATCTTATGCCGGAGTTACCAACAGTTTCCTTCACTGGCCCTTTTACCCTCCCTAACCTTAATGGGCTTCTTATCCCCACCATTCTAGTTACCAACTTTGTTCCCAGAAATACTTCCCAATATGGAAAACCCAAACCATTAAAGACCTCTGCTCTACTTTGTTAATCTCTACCCCCTCTCTCCTCTTGTGGATTGTGGCTCACCAGAGTCATGTCGTGATCCTTGGTCCCTGGGCCCTTGAATGACATAGAAAAAAAGAAAAACAAGATACCCATTAGTCAGGAGAGAGGAACGGAAATATAAAAGTCAGACAAAAACACCAAATCCAAACACACTCTTGCAAACCGTAACCAGGTTATGTGCTCACGGCCTCACCCCAAACCCTGTCCTGGGTTTGGTGCCCAGAGGAGAAAACCCTGAGCAGGGCTGGGGAGGAGACAAGCCCCTCCCTGCCTTTTAAGATCTGTAACCTGAGCCCCACAGGGGTAACTCCACACTCTAGAAAACACTGCCTCCCCAGCACAGGCTGGGAAATCTCAGCACAGGCTGCTTGGGGGGAGGAGGGGAGGGAACCCCACTGTATTTACCAGACCAACTACTATAAGCTTAGCCCCATTCTCTCAACCCAGAGAGACGAAGGCATTCACCACCAGAGCATGATGCACATCCAACCTCTCCAAAACTTTTAAACCAATATATTTGCCCTCTTGAAACCATTTTCTATTGCTTCAGCTTTTAGAAACCATTTTCTTAAACCATGTAAGTTTTCCCAAGCCACATACATTCATATATTTGTGTGTATTTTTAAAATAGCATGTCCCAGGAACAGACCAGAAAAATCTTGGATTTCCATGTTTACAGCCTCTATTTCTTTCCAGAGACCATTGTGACCAGTATTTATCTGAATTCACCATGTACGAAAAAATCATATACACACACTGAATGCACACCTAATTCATAAACACATGAGCCTTTGGTTTTAAATGTTGAGTGACAGTTCAAGAAACCATGTGTCAACCAGACCAGAAAGTTTCCAGCTTAATGGGAGACTTTATAAAATTTCCACTTTTTCATGAAGTCACATTTTTTTTTTAAAGACCTGGTTATTTCCCATGAACCACACATACACTCAGTTTTCCTGAAGTAGTCCACACCTTCCTTCCCAAACTAGCTGCTAGTCCCATCTGGGGAAAGCTAGATTACATATCTTACAATTGGGTAATACCATACAGTACCTAATAAAATATACACAGCTATGTTCCACCCAGGCCAGGCAGTGTTTCATAGCCCTCCCCAAGGAGTTAACACATTTAGGTTGTTACTTTCCTAACCTCAGAAACACATGTCAAAAGATCCTAAAGCCAGTTTGGCACCATGTTATCACATTCTCTCCAGAGGATCTCATAAGTTGTCCCTAAATGGGTGTTCTTATAACCCACCCTCCTTCCACGTCTATTAGACATCAGCCAGTCAGACCAATTTGGTACCAGGCAACTGTTTCACCCTCTCCAGAGGTTGTAACACAATCTGGCAATAGGTGGCACTCTATATCCCAACCCTGCTGGAGGTGATTCTGGACACTTCAAACTTTTTGACACTTAAAAAAACACGAAGACATCTGCAAATGAACAATCAGACAAAGCATTGCCGGGGGTTGGGAATTTTGGAAACTCTGTTCACTTACCACCAAATTTATTGAAGCCACCACGGTCACTTCCGCTGGAGAAGACAAGTTAGAAGAAAGGACATGAAGCTTCCAACGGCTACAACAGGGTGTTTGGGCTTTTTTTTGTTTTTGTTTTTTGTACACTCTCCCCAATGCGGATGTTTGTTTTGGGAGAAGAAACAAGTGGCTACTAAGATACATTCCTTCCTGACCACCCCTCAATCTGACCTTTGAGCATATCACACACTTGTGTGCAGTTTCTCAGACACAGTTTAAGGTTTTGGTATTTTTGTTGGTTTTTTTTTTAATGTTTTATATATAAATATATATATAGATCATCTCCATTTCCTCTGGAAAAAAATGACCCGTTTCCTTTGTCGTTCTTCCGATGTGGCAGTTGTTTTTTTTTTCCTCTTGTAGTAAGTGGTTTCAACAAACCGAGAAGTTGGTTTAAAAACCCTGTCCCCAATTTACCCAGAAGACACTTCACACCGGGCTGGGGTAGCCCTGAACACAAGTAATTTTTGTGGTTTTGCTTTGAAAGCAGCAAGCAAACCCAACCCCCATCCATAAAGTCAAAACCAAAGGCGGATTTCCCCTTAAAGCGAGACAAACTCTTAGCTAAGCCCTGTCCTAACTACTGAGCTGTTTTTGGTCTTTTCCCCCCAGGGGTCACCCCTTCTACACTGTGAGAAGAGCGGAGTATTTGCAATGTCACCTTTCATACCTGTGGCACATAAAATGCAGAGCAAGTTAACAGTCACATTAACAGTTGCTTTTTTTTTTTTTAAAGTTTTGCATCAAACACACAGATTTCCTGAATTTTTTGGACAGGTTTGGCTTTTTTTTTTTTTCAAATTGCCCCCACCCACCCATGAAAAATACTTACCTGGTATATATAAGTACAACTCAAAAAGTTTTGGGTTTTTTTTTTTGTTTTTGTTTGTTTTTAAAGACAAAAACACATTGACAATCCTTTCCCCATTTCAAAGTATAGACATTGAGACAGTGGGGTCACTCGGACCATGTTATCACCAGGTTTGACAGATGTTTTTTAATGTCAAGTCTGAGGTTTTGCTTTAAAGAAACTATGTGGGAAAGGGCAGAAGGGAAATCCAGCCTGACACACTGATCATATACAAGAAAGAAAGCAGCCAAGGGAGAAGGGGCAAAGTGGTGAATAAGATGGGAGACCACTGTGTCAAGAGCATTTGCTCTAAGGCCTGCAACTCAGTGAACAAAGCTAATTCCAGTTACGAGGTCATACACATAGTGATCAGGAAGGGATCAGTCAGTTGTGGGGACAGCTAAATTCTTATCAACCAACTCTCAGAAAAGAAAGGCCATATGGGATGATGGGTATAACAGAGTCCCCACCCACCTCATTTCCTGGCAGAGGAAGAAAATACCATCCCTCTCTAAAGTTTCTGCCAAGGGCTGGGCAAGTCCTTTACAATGACAGTATACATAGTAACTAAAATTCAGACCATTTTAACCCATTTTTTCCCCTAGAGATTAAACTACAAGTTTCTTCTCGCCTTTTGTTCAGTAGAGTTATTGGAAGATAAGAAAAGCATAAGTACCTACTCCTACATCCCCTACAAAAATCAAACTAGCAGAATGGGGTAGATGAGAAGATAATCACTCCCCCCAAACCAAACACCCCCCCAAATCCCTGAAAACTAACCCATGCATCCCTGGGGACTAGGTTTGAGAAAAGGGAGATAGATCCATGCAACCCTTACCACCCGTTTAGAAATATTCCCTAAGCTCCCCACAAGACACCTACCCCATGCCACCTCTGCCTCCACGGCCACCTCCACGACCTCTGGGCTCATAGCCTCCACTGCTACGGTTATAGCCGCCGCCGCCGCCGCCACCACTGCCGCTGCTGCTGCCGCCTCCTCCACCCCGTCCTCTTCCCCCTCGGTCCTGCTGGCTACCCCCATAGCTGCTGCTGCTACCACCTCCACTCTGGTCCTGGCTGCCATAGCCACCACTTCCACCACTCATAGATGGCTGATCTTGGCCATAGCTACCTGTTATGGAAGAAAAGGATATCCAGATTCTAGGTATAAGAGATTCAAAAGCCTTAGGTTAAAGATGAATTTAGGGGAAAAAAAAATACAAAAAATAAATTAATTGATTGATTAAAAAAAAAAAGATGAACTCAGCTTAGTGAACTGACAAAAACTAGAAAACCACTCTCTAAGTTTTAGGACCAAGAACAGAACTATGAGGTATAGTACATAGATCCTTAGAAAAGGTTGTTGGAAAGGGCTAGAGGCAAAAGACATTAAGATAAAGAGAGAGGGTTTTACCTCCACCACCTCCTCCACTGCTGCCACTCCCACTGCTGCTGTTATACTGGTTCTGCTGGCCATATCCTTGAGGGGGATTGTAGCTTTGTTGCTGTCCATAGGAGCTTTGTTGTCCACCATAGCCAGATTGACCATAGCCCCCACCCTGGGGCTGCCCGTAACTACTGCTCTGGGAGCTGCTACCATAGCTAAGGAAGAGGAGAGAAAATAAATTAAACCCTAGATCACCTCTTCCTTATTTCCATTTCCATTTTTCTATCCTCTACTTGTATTATCTTTAATAAGCAATCCTCAATTTGTTCTGCTTTCTCCAAACTCACCTCCCTGAAGTGCTGCTAGGGGCTGGCTGTTGGCTGTAGCTAGGATAGGATGATTGCTGACCATAAGAAGGTTGGGAACCCTGACTGCTGCCATAGCCACTGGATGAACCATATCCTTGGGGTGCTGACTGAGTACCATAGCCTGCTGAAAGAAAAAAACGCAAGTTATTCAAGAATCAACAGCTATGCTGAGCCTAGAAAAAAAATAAGTGGATCAAGTAAAACATGAGAAATGTTTACTAAAGGTTTCCTCTAAAATTTTTTGGCAGCCAAGATTTTATATTCCCCTTTCAACATTAAGGTTAATCCAAAGCTATTATATATGCACTCATATTCTGCCTTCATATAAATAATCCCTAGTCCTTACTTTTTTACCATTCCCTTCAGTTCCTTCTTATTTCAATCTAGTTCCTGCTCCTCACCCAACAGAAATATCTCCTGCCAAAATGTCAGTTACATTTTGTATCTCATTTAAGTACTGCCTAAGTGAAAAGTTCCTTGAAAATAGAACCACTTCCCTGCAAGAGTATCAAAGCAAAATTAAAGGAAATTAATCACTATCCACTTGGGTAGATAGGGACCTAAAAAATCTCTTATTTATGTTTTCAACTTTCATTTTTTTTTTATAATGGGGAAGAGGGAGAGGTATTAAAAAAAACCAAGGGTAGTACATTTAAAAAGTAAAGGCAAGTCCTGGCATATTAAATTTTGAGGTTGAAGGAGGGATTGAGACAAAATTTTAAAAACTTTATAACATGACTATAAAAAAACACTTTATATGACTTTATAAAAAAAAAAACAGGCAACAAAAGGATTTGGAGATTTCAGAAGTGTTAACTGTTAAATTGAATTCCTTTGAAATCTAAAACCTTGATTCTAAATGTAGTTTTCAGAAAGATGGCCTGAATAAGATGATAAAAATACTTACTGTTCTGGGTTTGTCCATAGGAGGAGCCATAGCTGCTCTGACCATAGCCTGAGGTATCAGCTGATTGGCCATAACCACCATAGCTTTGTTGACCATAGGGCTGACTGCTCTGTTGGGAATAGCCTTGTCCAGGCTGGGTAGGGTAAGCCCCATAGCTAGAAAAAGAACGTGATTATCAAAAAAACTGAAAACTTGATATATACATCCTGCTACCAGTGTATTCCCCTTGTTGTCATACTCACCTTTGTGTGGCTTGCTGAGTGTACTCTGTAAGGGGGGAAAAAAAGCAAATCATTATTATACACATCCACCCCACACAGAAATCTATGTGCTTCAGAAAGTTTAATCTCAAAGCAAAATTTAAAAGAGGGGAGGAAAGAGGAAGCAGTGTCACAAAAGACGAAAGCTAAATCTTCTAGTTCATAAAAGTGAGGATTTTCTGGAAAAAAAAATGTTCATTGTAAGAGACTAGAGAAAGAAAAAAACCAAAATGATAAACATAGTTCAAGCAAGTTAATGAAAAACACCATATAAACCAATGTCTATAAAGTCACATAGATAGAAACATCCCAAAGTGTGTGTGTATGAAAATACATAAAAATGGAATACAAAATAAATATAAGAAATTCAGAGAAGCAAGAGGATTCATATGAACTGATGCAGAATGAGGTTAAACAGATCAAGAAACAATACCAAGTTATGCTTCCCAACATAGATTAGTATGTAGCAGATTTTCTTTGTAGGTTTATGTGGATGTGGCTATCCTTGGAAGGATAATTACTGTTTGAAAGGGGAGGAGGGGGAAGCAAGCTGGGTTCCATGATTACTTTTGCCAACTTGTCTTTTGCCCCATTTTATACTTTGTTACAAGGAATGGTTTGGGACAGGGAAATGAAGCACGATGAATTTGGAAATGAAAGCGATGTGAAAACAAAAGTCAATGAAAAATTTCTTAAAATGAATTTCCAATGTTTCTTGACTAAAACCAAAAGTAAAATAGGAAACATTAGCAAAACACAAAGAAAAAGAGAAACAGCTTTTTAGGCTTCCTTCCTCCAAAAAGAACTCCACAGGAAATGGAACAGAGAAATATTCCATAAGTCTCATTATACTGAACTCCTCAGATAAACATTCTCCCTACAATCTCACCTTTTAAGTTCAAGGGATTGAGGCTCTATTAGAGAATGACATTAAAACCACACAACCAAAAGAGTAGATAGTTATCTTCCTCCACTTTCAGTAAGAAATGCTAGCAACCCGAGCTTTCTACTAAAAGTAGAAATCGGGCAGCCTTTGTTTTTTGGTTTTTTGATCTTGGTTCTGCCACTTTCTCAGACCTTGGGGTAAGCAATTTTATTTGCCTGAATCTCTTAATCATTTGTAAAAACAATTACCTGCCCTACTTTTGACAGGGCTGCAGTGAGGCTCAAATTACAACGTCCAGGGAGGCTAAAAGCCCATACACTTCTGAAGCAGCATTACCACCCTGGTTACTAAAGGAAAGCTTAAGCAAAGAACAAGAAATCCGTTCTTTCAGAACAAAAAAAGAACTCTTTCATCAAGGAGATAAAACGAATCACAACCCTTCCTTCATAGTGCTAGAAAGGAGAGAATACTGTGTTGAGAACCTCAGGAAAGGAGTTCGAGCAAGAAAAAGATTGGTCGGAATCCCAACGCAACAAGTTATTTCCTGGGGCCGTTAGTTAACGGGATACGAGGAGCTGTGTGCTTTACCAACCTCTCCTCCGCCGACTGCGTGGCTGCATACCCTTGGGAGTAAAGCCTTAACCAGAAGGTGGAGAAAGAATGAGAAAAAACGGACGAGAAGGCAGGAGGAAGTCTGGCTCGAACAGAGTTTGGGGGTGCCACAGAAAAGTCAAGAAGAACCTAGGATGCTGAAAAGCTGCCGGGAGGGAGGTCGCGCGCACCCCGACCAGGCCTCTGCTCCTGGGCAGGGCGTGGATCAACGCGCGTGCGCACCAGAGTCGCCTGGATGCGGCACTGCGACAAAGCGGGAAGGAGCGAAAAGCTAGTAGCGGGACAAGGCAATGAACGCTATTGCTCTCTGCTGCCTTTTGCACCCAAGGCCTCGGCCGGCAGGGATTTCACTCCCAAAAAAAGTGAAACCACCAAAAAAAAAAAACTCTTCTGCCACTCAGCTCTACACACTAAAGCGCCAGGACCACGGGACAAAATGGCGGCAGCGGCCTCCCTTCTCCCCGCCTACCGCCCTCCGCTTAATTCCCGCCTAGACCGCGCGAGGACGAGACCCTTCCTCCCAGACACGGCCACCACCCATCCAACCATACTACCTTCCCTTCCGACTCCAGGCCCCAAAAATAGGGCTCCAGATCGCTCCGAATGCTAACCCGACCTTCGCGCGAGGCGATCCGCTCACCTCCCCCACGAGCTCTTACCGTTGGAGGCCATGTCCGCGCACGCGCACACCGGCTGCCGAGCAACAGAAACTAGAAAGCAGCCGACCACCGACGCCTCGAGAACTGAAAAGCCCCACCCCCTGCGCTGAAACTTATATACTCCTCCCCTCCTCCTACGCACAGCGGCGAGCTGTACCAAGTCTAGAACCTGGGGGCGGGTAGTGATGTATAGGGACGAACGCAAACTTCCGGAATTTTGCGAGAAGATCTACACAAAGAGATGAAAACTATAGACTATAGAAAATTTTTTGTCTGCACATTTTGTCTATACTGGGCATGAAGAGGTAATATTGTTTCATTCTAATTAGAAAACCTATGGGCTCCCCCTATGTATAGAAAAATGGTACGGTCAGAAGCAAAGGCAGGAAAAGAAAGGAAGGGGAGGTGAAGGGGGAGGGGTGACGGCCGTTCGAGAACGAACCATTGGTGGGGATTGAGGGGGAGGAAGGTAGGCCCAGTTCCGGAGCTGGGCGGCAGGGGAGGAGGAGGTGGCCAGTCACCCCCTACCCCCAACAGGGGGCGGGAGGCGAGGAACCGCAGCGCTTGTGCTGGAGGAGAGGACTGCTGGTTACAATGAACGCAGAGAGCTGCGCATCCCGGGCTTCTCTGGGGCCTGGCCGGCCTCTGGCTTCCAGTCACACACACGCACAGACACACCAGTGACTCCCACACAGACGGTTATCCCCTACATACGGTTACCCCCTACGCTCCCTCTGACCCCCAGTGACATTTCCTCACCACCCCCTTGGACCTCCACGTGAGTTTCAGCATCACCACCTCCTAGGACCCCCAGCCCAGTCAGCAGAGTCCTGGAGCCAGCTTCAGCCAGCTCCAATTGTTCAGTTTTCAGTGTGAGCTTTTACACCTCGGCATTTGGCAAACGCTACAAACGGGCTTGATTTATTGTTTGTTCATTATTTAGACTTAAGAAAATAATGGAAGAAATGTTAATGCAGATTAATTTAGAGAGCCAGTTGTTAGCTTTTACCAGCACATTCTTGAGGACAACCACCCCCCCAATACCCTGGAACTCCATAATTTTCCCCCATACACACCCCCTGTGAGTGAAACGCAAGTTTTCTTTGAGTATAATGAACTAGTTGAGATATTTTTTGTTTTCTGTATCTATCCATAGGTGCCTTTTCATCCTTTTGTGTCTTAAGCATTTTCTGTGGTGGAAGAAATAAATGGTGGTCTTTTAATAATCTCTGTAGATTGATTACCTTTTCTAGAAGAAAGCTTGTTATCTACATTTGAGGAAAATCCTAAATATGAACCTTACCTAAGCCTTGTTTTAGAGATTTCCCTTGAGATTTACTCTGAAGTGAAGGCAGAACTGATCCCCCATAAGTCATGCTCTCTAAAATGAATCTGAGTCCATGTTATCTCTCTTGTGGGAGAGGGCTGTGAGCCATGGGTTGCACATTAATTTTAAAGAACTGATTTTTTTTTTATTCGTTGTTACAAGGGATTGCTGTCTAGGGAGGAGAAAGGGAAAGAATATATTTGGGGGGGGAAATTATGATGTGAAAACCAAAGGTTTTTTAAATCTATCAGTTGCAGACCCCTGGACTAGATAATCTCTGAGGCCTCTTCAGCTCTGACATCACAAGACCCAAGGACTGATTCTATGAATTATATGCTTGCCTAACCTGCTTCTTCACTTTGTCTGCTTGAATGCATAACACCCACAGGGAGGGTAACCTGTAACTGGAGACAGGAAATAAAAGTCTGCTTCACAGAATAGTATGAGAAACTGTTAAACACTTTGCTAAAATCTGGTAGGTAGGCCAGCCTTCATAAATCAAAGATAGCCTTAATTTTATTCACAATAGACACAGTCCTCAAAAAAAAAAATCAATGGAAATAAGAGGAACATAAGTTAAAATAACTGCAAGATTTCATATCATAGTTGTCAGATTCGCAAAAATGATGAAAAAGAAAAATAGTAAATGGTGAAGGGGCTAGGAAAAGGCAAACATGATATTGTACTAGGTGTCCATGAATTGGTCCAATTATTTAGCAAAACAATTTAGGATTATACCCCAAAAGACACTGAACAATATATACCCTTTGAGACAGTATTACCACCACTGGAATATACCCCCAAGGAGATAAAAACTAGAGGGAAAGGTCCCGTTATTTACATGACCGAGAAAGAGTGTTTTATTAGAGTACTTGCCAAAAACAAATTGAGTGCCTACCAATTCTGAAAGTGGCTGAAGAAACTGTGGTATTTAAATGTAATGAAATTATTATACCATCAAAAATGATGAATATGAACTATTCAAAGATATTTGAGAATATTTGTTTGAACTTGTGCAGAGCAAAGTAGGAATTCTGCAAAGCAGAATCAGGAGAACAGTTTATACAATGACCAAAATAATATAAAGTAAAACAACACTTAAAGACTTCAGAACTCTCTGATCAACAGAACAATCCTGACTTCAGAAGGCTCATGGTGAATAGATAGATAGACAGATAGAAAATAGATAAAGTTAAACACTTAACATGTACCAGGCACTATGCTAAGCATTGGGAATAAAAGTACAAGCCCCAAAACAGCAGTCCCTACCCTAAAAAAGCTTACATTCTAAAGGGGGAAGGTACATAAAAGGGAGATGGAAATAGGGGAAGGGGGCACTGAGGAGACACATACATACGTGTGGCAAGGTGGAAAAGTCTGGAGGGTCAGGAGCTGAGCCAGGATAGAATTGATGTGATTGTGGATGGCTTGGAATATTCCTGGTTTTGAAAAGGGAATCATGACTAGAAGAGGAGCTACAGAGGAAGACACATCCTCAGAGTGAGAAGGTTGCCAATTCCAGAGAGTCAGGAACAGAATGGAGTAAAAGATGATCATGAATGACCAGGGCTTCAAATGAAACAGCAGTTCTGGGAAAGAATTCATCAATCAGACAAAGGGTCAGAGGGACAGAGGTATTTTCAGGGTAAGAAGGCTGCTGATCAGGATGTGGAAAAGGCCAGAGTTGAGCAGAGCTAGGAAAGAAAAGAGAGAGGTGGTGGATTATAGGTGTAAAAAGAGGCATACATTTTTAGACAAAACCAATATGTTGATTTAGAGGGCTGTCTATTGGAGCAGGGAAAATCAGTAAAAAAGCAATCATGATAGGGAAAAAAGCATCAAAAATATTTAAAAAGAAAAAAAATCAGTGGAATCTGATTAGATCAGCTGGATATTGTTCTTGCCTTGGAGGAACTTGAAAATCCAGTGGGGAGATAAAAAAAGCACAGATTCCAGGTTAATCTATGTTACACACATAATGATATGTCAACAAAGGTACCTGACCAAAAGACTAGAGCTGTAAAGGTTATATAAGGATGAGAGGCAGCAAACGATTGTATAAAGAGCACTCAAGGGGCAGCTAGGTGACTTAGTGGATAGAGGACCGGCCCTGAAGTCAGGAGGACCTGAGTTCAAATCCGGCCTCAGACCGAACACTTGACCCTTACTAGCTGTGTGACTCCGGGCAAGTCACTTAACTCCAATTACCTAAAAAAAAAAAAAAAAAAAAAAAAAGCACTCAAGAGTCAATTCAAATCCAAGGCCCATCTTGGACACTTTACTCTCAGTAAGACCATGAGACCATGTCTGTTTCCTCAGCTATACAATGGAGCTAATATACTACCTAACTCATATTTTATAAAGAAAATGCTTTGTAAAACCTTTAAGTACTGAATAATTGTTTATTTGCATTATAATTTAATCAGGTGTAACAAGGATTTTGAGCATTCCCAATTTACCTAGGGAGTCCTTGGCTATCTGAATCTTTAAAACTGGTGTCACTGAGCTGGTCATTCTATTTTCTTCCATCTCTAGCCCCATGGGACTAGTAGTTCCAGCCATGGAGACCTTGGAGTGAGGATTACAAGTGGGGTAGTACAGCCAGTCAGGCTAGCATAGAAGCTGTGAGAAATCAGGATGCCTGGGACTCCAGCCTGAGAGATGTTGTAGACTTGAAACAGAAATTGTGTTCTATGGGAACCCATGAACCTAAACCTCTTCCCCTCCCTAGAGATTGAGGTATTGCAAAGAGAGGAAAATGATTATGTGATGGGGGAGCATTTTTGTATATTTGTGATTATACCTTCTGAAGTAAATATTCCTTTGTTGAAGATTCTGTATCACAAATGTAAATCCTCTTTTAAGAGATGAGTATTGATTGATCTGTACCCTAAAGACACAATTTGGCCAAATATGGTACACAGTGTGAATAGTATAAGGATAGTCGATAGAACATATAGGAATTATAGGGAGATGGGAGAGTAGAAAGGGCCAATCATGTACAAAGGCAGTGGAAGTATGATTTGAAAGACATAAACAAAGGCCCATCTATTCCCAAATATCTCTTCCTATTAGAAATTCTTAGGATTATTGTTAATCCTTTAGGCTAAAATATTATATCTCTAGGAGGTGTTTGGCCTAAAATAAATATTCCCATATCAGATTGGCCAGACCCAGAGAAGGATCCCAAGGGGCAAGAATCCAGATCTCATCAATTCTTGTGAAGTATAAGATGTGAATGGGGAACAAGCTCGAGTGAGTCTCAACCATAGGAGAGTGAGAACCTGGACAGTATGGAAGTATGGAACAAGGAAAGTCTAAAAGTAATAAGTCCTGGAAGAGAGAAGCATTTGACAAAATCTATAATGACAAAATCTATGACAATGTAGACAAGACTGAGAGATGTGAACAGGATGATGGTACAGTCTGGTGAATTCAGAACTGGAAGTGGCTAGTGGAATGCCACAGAATTCTGCCCTGGGTCCTGTTCTGTTCAACATTTTTATCCATGACCTGGAAAGTGACAAAGTAGCATTTTCATTATATATACAGAAAATACCCTGGATGATAGAATTGGGATCCAAAAAAGATTTCAACAGTCTAGAATGATGGACTGAATCTAATAAGCTCAAATTGGATTATTCAGATTTGTGACTGATCAGCATAATGTCTTCTTCCACTCCTGCTGGCCAAGCTGAGACAGCAAGATGGCCCAGAATGCTGGGCCAGGAGTCTGGAAGACCTGAGTTCAAAACCTGCCTCAGGCACCAGTCTGTGTGACCCTGGTCAAACTATTCAACCCTTTTCAATCTCAGTTTCCTTCTCTATAAAATAAGGATGATAGGCACCTACCTCACAGGGATTTTTGTGAGAGACAAATGAAATAATATATGTACAGCATTTTGCAAATTTTAAAAGTGTTACATAATTGCTAGTTACCATTATCAAAACCCCTTCATACATGGATAGAGCTCCAGCCTTGGAGTCAGGAGGACCTGAGTTCAAATCCAGCCTCAGACACTTGACATTTACTAGCTGTGTGACCCTGGGCAAGTCACGTAACCCCAATGGCCTCACCAAAAAGAAAAACAACAACAACAAAAAAAAAAGAAAAACAAAAAAACCTCTTCATACCATCCCAGCTTGTGCCTGTTTCTGTAAAGTAAAATACAAAAGACCTCATCCAATATACTGGTTACCTTCCTCTGGTGATTGTATTATTTCTCAAAGATCAATGTACAATATACGCTAGCTTCTTTTCTAGAATTCACAAGTTCACCTAATTAATCCTTAAATGAATGAATGAAAAGCATTTATTAAGTGCTTACCAATTGTCAAGTATAGTGCTAAGATCTCAGGACACAAAAACAAAGGCAAGACAGTCCTCTCAAGGAACTTACAATCTAACTAGAAGAAACATTTCTAGGGAGTGGAACTAGAGAGTTTTCAGGCATTCTTAATGAGGTGGTCAGAACTGAGTAGATACTATGAAATGGAAATGCAGGAGATGAGAAAATAGTGAAAAGTACACACATTGGATCAATTGGAAGAGACTATGCAAAGAGGAACTGTTTACAAGTAAAAGGAGGAAAAGAAATAACTAGTGTTCTCTTAGAGCACTGATATCCTCAAAGGTCAAAGGTAAAATTAAATAAAACAGGGGGCCTGGGTGTGGTTTTATCCTATTTTGGTGGTCTTAGGAAGAGGAAAAATGAAAAAAGGGAGGGAACTCATTATCCCACATAGTAGAGCTACAAATCATAGAAACAATAGAAAATGTCATCAAAGGAATACCACAATTTGTGGGATGGGGCTAAACCAGTCATCAGGGAAAAATTTTTATCTATAAATGATTTCATCAACAAAAGAAACAAAGAATTGGACATGCAACTAAAGAAACTAGAAAAGCAACAAAAGCCTTCAACTTAAAACCAAAACAGAAATTCTGAAAATCAAAGAAGAGATTAAAAAAATTGAAAGCCAAAAAAAAAAAAAAAACACCAAATTGGTGAATAAAAGTTTAAAAAAACACAACTAATAAAGTTAGCTAGTCTGATTTAAAAAGAGAGGAAACCAAATTGCTTGTATCAAAAATCAAAAAGGAGAATTCACAATAAATGAAGAAGAAAGGAATTATTTTGCTCAATTTTATTTCAATGAAACTGATAACTTTGGATGAAATGAATATTTACAAAAATATAAAATTCCCAGAATAAAAAGAGAAGAAATTGATAATTAACCCAGTATTAGAGAAAATGAATGAGCCTCAAATGAACTCTCAAAGGAAAACTCTCTAGTAGATATATTTACAAATGAATTCTATTAACTGTTAAAAGAACAATTAATTCCAATATCACATAAAATATTTACAAAAAAAAGAAAAGAAAGGACCCTTCCAAGCCTTTTCTGTGATATAAATATTTTTTGATACCAAGGAGAAACAAAGTAAACTACAAATGAATGTCCCTAATGAACAACAAGGAAATAGGAATTAAAGGGAAGGGTTGGAGTAGAATCTATTACACTTCAAGTAAACTCAAAAAAAGCAAAAATATTAAATATTGTCAAATAGGCTAAAACTATATTAAAAAGATTATACGTTATGACCAGGTTGGATTCACATTAGTTGGTTCAATATTAGGACAACTATTAACAAAATCAAATATGTCAATAATAAAAATCATATTATTATATGATAGGTAATAAGAGGGATTTTAACAAAAGCCAATACCTGTTTCTATATTAAAAAAAAATACTTGAAAACATAGAGATAAATGGACTTTTCCTTAAAATGGCAAATAGTACCTAAAACTATCTAAAACCAAGAGCAAACATTCTACGTAATAGAGAACGGTTAGAGAACTTTCCAATAAGATCAGGGTAAAGCAAGGATACCCATTATCACCACTACTATTTAATATTGTAGTAGAAATGCTACCATAGAAATAAAAAAAAAAAAGGAAAAAGAATCAAGGGAAATAACATAGTCAAAGAAGAAACAAAACTATTGATTTTTGCAGATGACGTGATAGACAATTTTACAGAATATAAATATAAATCACATGAATCTTCAGAATTTCTGTATATTACCAATAAAACCCAGCAGGAAGAGAAAGAAAGAGAAATTACATTTAAAAATAACTACAGAATATATAAAATATATCAGTCTATGTTTCTAGACACACATAGAAAGTATATGAAAACAACTACAAAACTTTATTGAAATAGTGATATAGTTATGGGGAAGACAGGACTAGAACCCAGAGGTCCTGCTTCATAATTCTCAGCTCTTTCTACCAACTTAAGGATGCCTTCCCATGAAATAAGAGAAACATCAAATCCAGGAAACCTCTCCAAATCTAACCCCTACTGCTCTCCTACACAAATAGTATATCCCAGCCTAGACAGTAAATGCCAAAGCGGCTAAGGGGACTAGTGGATTAATGAGGGCTTCACAGATATGATGGAATCTAATCTGGCCTTTGACAAACAGAATTTGGTTAAGCAGAGGAGAAGGGAGGACCTTCCAGGCAGAAGAACAGATTGGGCACAGGCCAAGGGGACATTTTTAGGGGATAAGAACATAAAGAATAAATCAATTTAGTGCAAGACTGTGGGGGATTACAACACAAGATGGAAATAGGGAGCCTATACCTTCACTATGGCTGAACATTTCTGCCTTTGTTCATCCTATTCCTGGGTATGAAATTTTGTTGTTCAGTTATTTCAGTGTCTTACTTTTTAAGACCCCACTTGGGGTGGTCAACTTCAATTAAAGAAAAGGCAGCCAATATAAAAAATATTGTCATCTTTAGAGGTTGCAACTGGGGTATCACAACAACAGGAGCTGGGGAACCCAAAGAGGGTTCTTTGGACTTGCAGTTTTTAATAAAGTAGTAGGGCAGAGGGGAAGGGGCTGCAGATCCGAGGGTGTTGGGACAAGACTAAAAGATCATAAAGTAAGCTTGGGAATCTGGGAGGGGAGAGTTTAGGACATTTACAAAATAGTCCAAGGCTGGGAGTGATTATATCTGGTCAGCCTCAGGGAACCTGGGACAAAGTTAGCTTCAGTCAGCTTGTAGTCAACTTCATTTGACAGGGTTTTCTTGGCAGAGATACTACAGTAGTTTGCAATTTCCTTTTCCAACTCATTTTACAGATGAGGAAACTGAGGCAAACAGAATTAAGTGACTTGCCCAGGGTCACAGATATTAAGTGTCTTAGGCCAGATTTGAAC
Organism: Vombatus ursinus; assembly: GCF_900497805.2. Lineage (NCBI taxonomy): Eukaryota > Metazoa > Chordata > Mammalia > Diprotodontia > Vombatidae > Vombatus > Vombatus ursinus. Next base: position 42,772,440 of record NW_020954585.1, read on the forward strand.
TCAGGAAGATGAGTCCTCTAGACTCCAGGCCAGCACTCTAGTTGCTGTGGGTATGGAATACCTTCCCCCTAAGCATCCCTCTTCCCTAATTTCCACCTATCAAAACCTAGACATCCTTTAAGGCCCTATATCAATCCCTCTCTCTCCATGAATACACAGCTAAATGTCTGAGGCTATATTTGAACTCAGGTCTTCCTGACTCCAAGGCCAATGTTCTATATCCAAAGCATAACATAACTACCTTCTTCTGGGAACTTGCACTCACCTCTGATATGAAAGATGCAAGAAGGAATAAATAGGTCTCCTGCCTTCCGGGAGCTTATCACCTCATCCATTTTCCCCATAAGAAAAGATTACTCTTCATTACTTTTGCCAAATTGGATTTAATCACTCCCCCAAGATGAAAGCAGCTTTGATGGAAAAAAAGGGAGAACTTGAGTTGAAACTAGAGTTTGGATGGGGAGTCAGAAGTTATGGGTTCAAGTGCTGGAGCTAACAGTTCCTAGCTGCATAGGGTGGGATAGACATCTTCATCAGCTGAACTTCAGTTTCCAATTGTAGAATGATTTCAGAAAAAAACTAGGAAGACTTACATAAATTGATACAGAGTTAAGTGAGCAGAACCAAGAGACCATTGTACACAGTAACAACAATATTGTACTATGAACAATCTAAACAAGCTAATCCCAGCAATACAATGATCTAAGACAATCTCAAAAGACTCATGATGAAAAATGCTATCCAACTCCAGAAAAAGAACTGATAGTTGTGTCTGAAATCAGACCAAAGCATGCCATTTTTCACTTTCTTTCCTTGTTTTTGGTTCAGAGTTTTCTTCCACAAAATGACTAATATGGAAATATGCTTTAAATGACTGCACATGTATAACCTATATCAGATTTCTTGCCATTTGGGGGGATAGTGGGAAGGGAGGGAGGGATGGAATTTGGAACTCAAAACTTATTTAAAAAAAAAAGAATGTTAAAACAGATTTTTATATGTAATTGGAAAAAAATATTTTAAACAAGAAGCAGTACTGGGGTATAATCTAAAAAATGAAAATGATTTCTGTTTGAATCTAAGGCAAACTGTTCAACATCACAGTAATACAAGTCTATGCTCCAACCAAATGATGCCAAAGAGACCAAAGCTGATCAGTTCTATGAAGACCTACAGTATCTTAGTGGAAATCACACACACACACACACACACACACACACACACACACACAAGATGTCACTTTCCAATCCCCTATTATGACAAAAGATAATTGGAATAACAAGCAAGATTGGCCTTGGATTTGAGGGAGATTATTTTTCTATTAATAACCAATTATTAGATTAGTACTAAGGCTTTTTCTCTCTATTTCCTCCTTCAGGGACCAGCCCTTTGCACCCCTCCATTGGAGTCTAGGATAAGTCAACTCATTGGAAGGAGAAAACCAACTAGAGTGATCTGGGTAGAAATAGATTCCTTTATCCAGATTGCTGGAGACGGCTGAGACTCAAGATCAAGCCACATTCTCAGCAGGAGGCGCTGAAGGCTTTCAGCTCACCTCCTCATTTGAAAGTCCACCGCCTCATTAATTCACCAATAAGGGGTTAATTTTCACCTGTCAGGGGAACCTCCTTTTCCAAAGGTATTTAAGCATTCAATGATCTCCATGGTTTTGTCTTTGGTTATAGAAGGAAACCACTGACTATCAATTTATTAATTATCAGCTAGCCTAATTAATAAATTGGTTATCAGTTACCCAGAAAATGTCTTTTTATTTGTCTCAGAATGAAGCAGGTCAGAGACTAATATAGTTTTGTCAAGAAAACTGACTGGTCATAGCAAGCATTCTTTTTCAACGACCCAAAAGGCAGCTCTACACATGTAAATCAGCAGATGGTCAATATAGAAATCAGACTGCTTTGCAGCCAAAGGTGGAGAAGCTCTACACAGTCAGTTAAAACAAGATCTGGAGCTGATTGTGGCTCAGATCATGGGCTTCTCATTATAAAATTCAGACTTAAATTTAAGAAAGTAGGGAGAGCAATCAGATCATATATGTATGACCTAAATAACATCCCTTATGAATATGAAGTGGAGTTGATGAATAGATTTAAGGGATTAGATTTGTTAGAGTGCCTGAACATCTATGGACAGAGGTTTACAATATTGTACGGGAAGCAGCAACAACAAAAAAAAAATCTCAAAGAAAAAGAAGAGCAAGAAAGCAAAATGGTTGTCTGATGAGGTTTTACCAATAGCTGAGGAAAGAAGGAAAGAGAAAGCTAAATAAGAAAGGGAAAAATATACCCAATTGAACACAGAATTCCAGAGAATAGCAAGGAGAGATAAAGGTTTTCTAAATGAGCAATGCAAAAAAAATAAATAAATAAATAGAAGAAAAGAACAGAATGTAAAAGACCAGAGATTTTTTCAAGAAAGTTAGAGATATCAAAGGAACATTTCATGCAAAAATGGATAAGATAAAATACAAAAATAGTAGGGACTTAACAGAAGAAGAAAAAATTAAGAACAGGTGGCAAGAAAACACACACACACACACACACACACACACACACACAAACTATACAAGAAAGATCTTAACATTACCAATAACTAAGATGGTGTGGTTACTGATCTAGAGCCAGACATCCTGGAAAATGAAGTCAAGTGAGCCTTAGGAAGCATTGCTAACAATAAGGCTAGTGGAAGTGATGGAATTCCAGCTGAGCTATTTAAAAGTCTAAAACATGATGCTGTTAAAATATTGCACTCAATATGCCAGCAAATTTGGAAAACTCAATGGTGGCCACTGGATAGGAAAAGATCAGTTTATGTCCTAAACCTAAAGAAGGACAATGCCAAGGAATATTCAAATTACTGAACAATTTTGCTCATTCAAAAGCCAGCAAGGTTATGCTTAAGATTCTGTAAGCTAGGCTTCATGTGAACCAAGGATTACCAGAAGAACAGTCTGGTTTTCAAAGAGGCAGAGGAACTAGACACCACATTACTGACATTCTCTGGATTATGGAGAAAGCAAGGGAGTTCCAGAAAAACATCTGCTTTTGCTTCACTCACTACACTAAGGCTTTTGGTTATGTGGATCACGACAAAATGTGGCAAGTCCTTAAAGAGATGGGAGTACCAGATGATCTTATTTGTCTCATGAGGAACCTATATGAGGGCCAAGAAGCAACAGTTAGAACCAAACATGGAAGAACTGATTGGTTTAAGATTGGGAAAGGAATATGACAAGGCTGTATGTTGTCACCTTATTTATTTAACTTACATGCATCATGTGAAATGCCAGGCTGGATAAATCAAAAGCTGAAGTTAAGGTTGCCAGGAGAAATAACAACAATCTTGCATAAGCAGATGATACTGCTCTGATTGCAGAAAGTGAAGAGAAAGTAAAGAAGTAAAGAAGCCTCTTGATGAGAGTGAAAAAAAAAAAGCTGGCTTGAAGCTTAACTTTAAAAAAAAAACCCACCCCTAAGATCTTGGCAACTGCTCCCATCATATCCTGGCAAATAGAGGGAAAAGAAATGTAAGCAGTGTCAGATTTTATATGCTTGAGCTCAAAGATCACTGCAGATGGAAACTGCAGCCATGAAATTAAAAGACCCTTGCTCCTTGGAAGGGAAGCTATGGCAAATCTGGATAGCATACTAAATAGCAAAGATATCACCTTGCCTACAAAAGTCCATGTAGTCAAAGCTATGGCTGTGAGAGTTGGATTACAAAGAAAAGTGAGTGCCACAGAATTGACACTTTCTTATTATGGTGTTGGAGAAGACTTTTGAGAGTCTCTCGGACAGAAAAGAGAGTCAATACTTAAAGAAATTAATTCAGGTCATTCATTGGAAGGTCAGATACTAAAGCTGAAATATAAATACTTTGGCCACATAATGAGAAGATGGGACTCATTGGAAAACATCTGATGGTGGGAAAGATTGAAGGCAAAAGGAAAAGGAGATGGCAAAGAATAAGATGGATAGATAGTGTCGTGGGAACAATGGACATGAACTTGGACAGACCAGGAGATAGTATAGGATATAAGGGCCTAGCATGCTGTGATTCACGGGGTCACAATGAATTGGACATGCGTGGAGGACTGAACAACAACACATGCAAAGCACCATGCTAAGCATTGTAAATACAACAGAAGGGTCAGACAATTCCTGCCCACATTCTAATAAAGGAGACAACACATATGGAAGGTTTCAATGGCAAATTAGATGGAAAAGTCATTGTAACAGTAAGGTGTTATGGGCTGCGCAGCACTTATAATTTGTTTCACGGGTTTGGATCTGTACCCACAAAAACATGTTCACACTTTTTCTAGATTATAAATGATTTCATAATGATAATAATCATAAATATACATGCACATAAATGTGATTACATATGATTATACAATCTTAGAAACAAAGACTATTAACAGAAAGATAGAGAGATAAAGAAGAGGAAATACATCACCAATCCAAGGAAGCACCCACTCTTGAACATCTGGCTGGGGGAGTCCTGTATCACAGCTGTCAGGGTCTCGGTTAGGAAAGGTGACAGAGTGGGCGTCCCCATCTCTGAAACGAAGACCTCCAAAACTCCCTTTCCCAATGGCCCTTTTTACATCTATGTAAACCACGGGAGAACAACCTTAGAACCAAAGTGGAGGTTGGCCAAAGCTACAGATGCCTATTTTTTATGTACATATCCAAGGAGAGGCCAGTTCCTTGAATACATATACTCTTTCCTTAAGGAATCTAAGATATTCCTTGAGGTAAGAGTTGTTCCACCCTGGTAACATAATTTCTGGTAACATGGTTTGTTTTATTCTTTGATGTTCTATTCCCTTGGTGCTCCCAGTCACGCATACTAACTTTAAATTACATTACTTATGTCAGATCATGAGACAGTCATCAGAGGGGCTGGGGAGGATCTCCTCAGTTTCCCTTACAGTCATGTGGTTCTTAAGATTTAAAGATAGTGTACTGTTTTTGATGGTTAATTTAAGGGATTTTCAAAGCTAATTTTGAATCTATGTATTTTCCCTTTACCCTGCCTATCTACTAACACTTTTGTTTTTTGTTGGGGGTTTTTTTTTTGGTTTTTTTTTTTTTGCTTTTTCGTGAGGCAATCGGGGTTAAATGACTTGCCCAGGGTCACACAGCTAGTAAGTGTAAGGTGTCTCTATCCACTGCCCCCTACCTAACACTTTGTAAAGGAGATGTCTACTATTTGACATATAGAGGCTTTACTCTCCTGGAGTGAGACTGACTACATTTTCTCTCAGGGTTCCCCTGTAGGATCAGTTTTACAAAGTAAGTCATACTCAGCTGTAAGCCTATATCATTTGCCTTCTGAAATATCATAGTCAAGCTCTCTGATCCTTCAGAGTGGCAATGAGGCAGTTGATGATACAGTAGATAGAGCTCTGGGGCTGGAGTCTGGAAGACTTGAGCTTAAATCAGGTCTCAGACACTAGTTGTGTGACTGGGAAATTCATTTAACTTCTGATTGTCCCAGTTTCCTCAACTGTAAAATGGAGATACTAATAAAACTTATTTCTGTAAAATGGAGATAATGATAGCACCTACTTCACAGAGTTGCTGGTGAGGTTCAAATAAGATATTTGAAAAGGGCTTAGTGCAGTGTCTGGTACAGAGAAAGCACTATGTAAATAATTTTCCTTCCCCCTTTAGAGTGGTGCCTGCTAAATTGTGTGTAATCTTGACTGTGGCTCCTGGGAACTTGAATTCTTTCTTTCTAGTTGCTTGTAGTATTTTTTCTTTGACTTGGAAGCTCTGGATTTTGGCTGTAACATTCCTGGAAGTTTTCATCTGGGGGTTTCTTTCAGGAGGTGACCAATAGAATCTTTCTATTTCTACTTTGCCTTCTGGTCCTAGGAGATCTGGGCAGTTTTCTTTTAAGATTTCTTGTAATAAGATGTCTAGGTCCTTGTTTTGGTCATGGATTTCAGTTAGTCCAATGATTCCAAGAACTTTTTCTCTCCTTTCTTTGTTTTCCACATCAGTTGTTTTTGCTATGAGATACCTTTCATTTTCTTCTATTTTTTTTTTAGGTCTTTTGACTGACAGCTGACAGAACCCAAGATATAGAACAAGTCCCACATTTTTGAACATTACCAGCGCAGGAATATGTTTTGCTTGACTCTGCGTATTTGTTACAAGATTTTGTCTTTCTCTTATTTTTTAATAAAGAAAAGGAGAGGAGAGAAAATAAATTTTGGTAATTCAACTTTTTAAAAAGAATATATAGGTGGTACAATGGATAGAGTGCCAGCCCTGGAATCAGGAGGACCTGAATTCAAATCTGGCCTCAGACACTTACTGTGTGACCCTGAGCTTAACACTTTGCCTCAGTTCCTCATGTGTAAAACGAGCTGGACAAGGACATGGCAAACCATTGCCATTCTTTGCCAGGAAAACCCTAAAAGGGGTCACAAAGAGGTAGAGGTACTGAAACAACTGAACAACAACTCGGGTTATAACTCATAGAGCTAGAAGGGACTTCAGAGAACATCTAGCTAGTATAACTCCTAAATTTTTTAGATAAGGCCTCATTGAAGCCTAATGAGGTTAAGAGGCTTACTTCAGGTCACATATTCAGTAAGCAGCACAAGTAAGAGTTGAATGCAGATCCTCTGGCTCCAGAGACAGTGATGCTTCCAATATGCCATACTGCATACACCATGGAGATAAAATTCGAGATAAGCATATTATATATGTTAGGGCAGGAGGGGTCAGTTTGGAGATCAGACAGAATGCAGGAGATGATGAAAAATGAGGGACACAGGGAGCCCACACGTTACAAACAAACTGTATACCAAGTTATTTTGTAATTCATATGTTTGAAACAACAAATTTTCTTATGGAAACAATGTTAGAATCATTGGTTGAGTGACAGCTAGTTAGTGTCGGAGGCCGGATTTGAACTCAGTAACATGCGTCTTCGTTTCTCCAACGCTCTATCCACTGCGCCACCTAGCTGCCTTCACATAGTAGGCGCTTTATAAATGCTTCTTGACCGGCGGCATCTGTAATTAAATATAGTAATATTTATAAAGCAATAGATAAATGCTAGCTATTGTTTTTGTCATCATCGTCAAAGAAAACCTCAGGGCGAATTCATGCTAGTAGTTAAAAAAAAAGGTTGGGGAGGACGTAGCCGTGGAAGCCGCCCACGACGACCCAGGCAAGGCAGGGAGGGCGGAAGCTGGCACAGGGCTACTACCCAGAATTCCCCTGGCTTCCGGGGAGGGGCTTTTGACCTTGAAGGGACTTCCTCCTGGGCGGAAACTTCGCGGAGGCTCGGGGCGGGAGCACGTGTGGCCTGTCCGGTGTCGCCTCTCTTGACCAGCCAAGCTAAGCCACGAGCTCGGACGGGGCTCGCTGGCCCCTCCTGCTGCCCAGAGCGGGAATGGTTGAGGCCGGACTGGGGAGCGGAAGGGAGGTGGGGACTAGGCTAGACGCTGCGGGGGGTGAGGGGCGGGGGGGTGAGGGGCTGGGGGTGGGGGGAGAACCCCCAGGCGTGGGGGCGCTCGGAGCAGAGACCCGAGCAGGAGGCGACGGTGACCGTTGCTGCTGGCAGGGAGCCTGGCGTGGTTCATATCTGTGCCCCTCCTCCCCCGGAGGTTTGCCCCGAGAGCTCCAGTTCACCCAGCGGGTAGTTATCTGCGGGGGATGGGGGAAAAGTCACCCCACCCTACGCCCCCCTCCCCCCAGCTTCGGTTCGCTCTACGTTATTTAACACCTACCTGTGTATTTTTATGATTTGGGTAATGCTGCTAAAATACAGCCACTGATTGAAGCCAAGCATATTAAGTGCACTGTTGGGCTCTGAGACAAGTGAAGCTAACGCAGAAGTAAGATCGGGGTAGGGGTGAAGTGATTAACGAAAGATTCCTGCCTTTTGGGAATCCTGTACTTGAGTGTGTTAAGTTTGTACTATATTGTATCTTCATGAAATGTAGTATAAGTTTATAATATATATATATATAACTAGATTATATCAATTCCTTTCCTCTCCCCCTTTTCATCTCCCTCCTCTCTCCCATCCCCCCTCACTTCACTCTCCCTCCTTTCTCCCCTCCCTCCTCTCTTTCCCCCTCTCCCCTCCCATTCTTCCCCTCTTTCCTTTCCTTTCTTTTCTCTTCCAAGGAATGTGACCGCGCCAAGAAAACGGACATAAACTAAGTAAGAGTGGGGTCTGGGGAAAGCTCCTCCCCTAGGACTCGGAGCAGGCTGGAGTGAGGAGGTGATTGGCTCTGGGAGTCCGGCTGAACCCAGTTGACTAAACTGCCGAGATGGTTGACTCTGCCAAGGTGTTACGGCTTTTTAAAACCTTGCACAGGACTAGACAGCAAGTTTTTAAAAACGATACCAGAGCACTAGAAGCAGCAAGAAAAAAGATAAATGAAGAATTCAAAAAGAATATAAGTGTGACTTCACCAGAGGAAATAGAAAAGTTGATCAAGATAGGTTCTGATGTTGAATTAATACTCAGAAAATCTGTTATACAGGGCATTCACACAGATCAAAACACTTTGAAGTTAGTTCCTAGGAAAGACCTTCTTACAGAGAATAATCCTTACTGTGATGTACCTACCCAGAAGCCATGAATCTTCTTGGACAATTTATTGCGTATTTTAAATTATTTTAAGTAAAGTTACTGAAAAAATGACACCCTTTATACCTACAGACAGAAAAAACAACAATTAGAATGTGCATCTTGAATACATTTTACACTGGAAGGGCATCATTGGGAAAAGCTAATTGTACAACAGAATTAAAATGCTTGACTACATTTTACATTGGAAGGACATCATTTGGGAAAGCTCATTGCAGTTGAATGTTTCTGAAGAATATTTGATAAGATGGTTCATTTTCATAGGAAATCAGTCCATATATTTTCTGTAAGTTATGCTCAGATATATCGTACTGTGAATTTGTTTTGTATTTCTGTGATTTTACTATGTATTAATTGAGAAAATGAAGTGTTTTAACAAATTGATTTATTTTCTATTAAATTCTGGCTTGAACTGTATACTCCTCAAAGTGTTAAATATAATCAGAAATTTTAGTGTTTAAAAATGTTTACTGTTTTAGTTATTGAAATCAAAAGGGAAAGAGGGGAGGGGGCAGCTAAGTGGTGCAGTGGATAGAGCATTGGTGGGGTAGTTAGAAGGACATGAGTTCAAATATTATCTCACGTACTAGCTGTGTGACCCTGGGCAAGTCACTTAACCTTGATTGCCTCCAGGGAAAAAAAAAGGGAAAGGGAAGTTCCTTTCTATACACACTCTACAAACTATAGTCTTTGCCTTTTGTATTTAATTACCAGAGCTATTTCTTCACCTAGGAGTAAGTTTGTATTTTGTTAGAGGCAAAATGAATCTCCTTTTATGAATATTAAAGCCTTCCAGGTGAAGGAATAGATGACTTTATCAGTGGAATAAGCAAAACCTAATTTAGGAAGTGGTATTTTAATCAATATTCCTATTATCCTAGGAAGTTTTTACTAAGGAATTTTTTGGTCAAGGGTGGTGGGAGAGTGTCATTTGGAAAGAAAGAATATATGCATATTTCTTAAAACTCAGTTGGATTTTGTAGGAAGCAAGATAACATTTCTGATATTTAGTGAAGGTTAGGCCTCCACTGCTCCCCATCACCACCACCACCCAATCTCTTGCTAGAAAATAGGGTCACAATACATTTTGACATTGCTACCATCTCCAATGGGATTTGTTATGTATTTGCTTTAAAATATAAAAAGTGAAACGACCTTTTAGTGTATTTTTCCCGTTTGCTTGTCTGCATTTTCCAATTCACAATCTTTTTTTGCCATTAGCCCCCCAAGCCCTTTTATTTTTATCAAGTTTTATTGATGCTTTTTGCTTTTATGTGACATTCATTTCCAAACCTACTCTGCTCTTTTCTCTAATCCCAGCAAAGCAGTTCAGAAATATTAACCCAAAATATCAGCTGTGCCCAACAGCATGCAGCTTTCCATACCCAGAGTCCCTCATCTCTTCAACAAAATGGGGATTTTGCATTTTCTTGTCCCTTCCCCAGGGCTAAGCTTAGTTATAATTACATAGCCACTGGTTTCATGTTACTGTTCTTTCCATTTGGATTGTTGTGCTAAATGTGTATATTATCTTCCAGTTTCTACTTAACTCCATCAGTTCATACAAGTCTCCCCAAGTTTCTCAAAATTAATGCTTTATGTTCATCATGGTTTACAGCACAGTGGTGTTCAATGTATCCAGGTATCACAGTTTGTTTAGCCATTCCCCAGTCACCGTTTTTTTTTTCCTAGTTCTTTGCTCCCACAAAAAAAAAAAAAGCTACTTATAAATGGAAGTAAATTTTGACAAGTTGCTTCTCCATTTATCTTGTAGCCCATCTGTTCTATGGATAGCCTGACCGTTCTCATTTATTCACCAGTAAGATCACAAGACTAGATTATACATTCTAACTTGATTGTATTGTGAGTCTAGATGCAAAAATTAATCAATGATAATATAATTTTACCACGGTGTTGAAAATAAATGTATTTGAAGTAAAAGGAAGTAAAAGCTTTTTATTGTTACACAGACAGCATCACACCATAGTCCACCAGTACTGTTCTATACCTGTCCTTTTTGTTTTTTGTCAAAAATTAAATATAAAAAAATATCTACCTTTTTAAAAATTAAATACCTCTGGGGCAGCTAGGTGGCAAAGTGGATAGAGCACCAGCCCTGGAGTTAGGAGGACCTGAGTTCAAAGCTGGCCTCAGACCAAACACTTGACACTTATTAGCTGTGTGACCCTGGGCAAGTCACTTAACCCTAATTGCCTAAAAACAAACAAACAAATAAAAAAAATACTTCCAAAATATATTTGTGTTCAATCGAGCTGGAAAAGTGTGACAGCATCCCAATCTGATTTCACCGATCTGAAGTTTGGATATCTATGCTTTTATATTATGAGGAAAGTTGGCTGATAAACTGGAGTTCTGAAGTTAGACATTCTATATGGTAAAATCAGTAAAAGTTTGTGGCAGGGTATAAATTTTTCATTCTAAAAAAATTAAGCTTAAACATTAAGACCAGCAAGAGTATTTATGAACCCAGAAAAACTCGAGGAAACAAGCCTCTAGGCAAAGTAGTCTTTGGGATGGTTGTGTACAGGTTCCCGATTTTGGCAACTGAACTTGTCTGGCATTAGATGACCACCTGCACGTGAGCGCACACACACGCAAACACCCCATCGCACACATTCAAGGTTCTTGTTCTATGTGAAAATCCCTTCATAGTTGAAGGGAAAAAAAATCCTTTGCCCAATCACAGAACTCTGACTCAAATGAACCCTTCTAGTCCTGGGGCTGGCCTGGTTGTATGAGTTCTGAGATATGGCATATCCTTTCACTAAATAATATATATATATAGACATTGGACCTGTGATTTCACTGATAAACAGAACTCCCTTTGAGGAAACTAGACACTTAGCAGCAACTGCTCCAAAACTTTCAGTTTTTAAGAGAGTTGTGGGGGACATGGAGGTTAAGTGACATAGTACCTGACAAAGGTAGGCCTAGGATCCAGGTATTCGTGCCTCTCAGGTCTGTACTTCATCCTCTATACCAGGTCACCTGTACTGTGTGCTATGCAAAACTGTAGCACTCCTTTCAGGGCAATACCCCAAACTTGCCCTTTCGTATAAAGGTCAGGTCCCTAGAGGAGTCACAACTACACTAAGGGTTCTAGGAGTAACCCTTGATATGAGGCTTCTAATACTGTAGCTCCTGAATCCTCACCAGTACACTTCCTATTAACAATCTCGGCCAATAGACTCAATTAACTTTTATTAGTAAAGGTGTTTTACTAAGATGGTATAGTCAAAATAGTTGGTACAATGCATTCCTCCTATAAAATGAGCTCATTCAAATATAAGCAGCGATGTGAGGGAAATGAGCTCAAATTTGGGCATGCAAATAAGGCAAAGGAGTAACTCAAAACCCCTGAAGCCAGAAGTCTTTTCTCCCTTTGTAGTCATCATGTAGCTTCCCTTGGGTGAGCTATTTAGTTTAGCGCGTAGGAACTGTCTTTCTTTGTCTATTGTTTGTACTTCTCTGAAATAAGGGGTCACACTCTCTAAAGCAACCTTCGCTAGAGTGACTGTCTCTCTGCTCTCCCCTGCTGATGTAGATACTTCAGTTTCTATCAGACACTGCCAGTCCTGGAACGCTGAAACTACCACCTTTCATGCCTCCCATTCTGTCTTTTCAGAAGTTCACCTGGACAATTCAAATTGGACACTGACTCACCTATGATCAGGAAAAAACAAATACAAAAATAGATCCATATACACAGTGCTGCCATGGCTGGGTGGGGGGATGGGGCCTTACCTTCGTTCCAGGAGGCAATTGAAACCAGTCTTGTTTCACTTGCTGCCAGGAAGGAAAAAGAGCAACAGAGGTTTATGTTACCCCTTTTGTGTATCTCCTGAGTTCCAGGCCAGCAGCCAGTTAGGGAACTCTTCATTTCACATTGCAGTGCCCTGAGTCATCAGTTCTGGCTTAACACTTGATCTGAGCACTCTTCACCATCACTGAATGTGAGCCCTTTGGTCATTGTTAGCCTAAAGTGGGATCCCTCAATTTTCCATATGAAGATAAGAACCAGGCAGGGAGTATCTATGCATGCTCCAAGAAAGGCCCTTCTAGACCAGTTCATCCACATTACATGTCACTTAGGAGGATGAAGTCAAGAAAAACCTCTCCAGGTGGAAGCCACCACAAATTTAAAGGCTCTTGGGGATCTGTTTTTAAAATATTTCCAAAGGGAAAAATTCCAAAAAGGGGAAGAAAAGATAGTAACTAACAATCCACATGCCTATTTTATTTTTATTTTTTTTATTTTTTTATTTTTAACGTGTTTTGAAAACTTTGGGTTACAAATTTTCTCCCTTCCTCCCTCCCCACCCACCCTTATTGAAAAGGCAAGCATCTCAACACAGGTTATAGATGTGTAGTCATGCAAAACACTTCCATAGTAGTCCTGTTGTGAAAAACTAAGTATATTTCCCTTCATCCTATCCTATCCTACCCCCCATTTATTCTATTCTCTCTTTTGACCCTGTCCCTCCTCAGAAATGTTTGCTTTTGATTATCCCCTCCCTCAATCTGCACTCCCCTCTATCAACCCCCTGCTCTCTTGTCCCTTTCCCACTTTATTTTCCTGTAGAGTTAGATTTCCATACCCCATTGTGTATGTTATTCCCTCCTTAAGCCAAATCCTATGAGAATAAAATTCACTCATTCCCTCTCACCTTCCCCCATTTCCCCTCCACTGTAAAAGCCTTTTGTTGTATGTTTCATGTGAGATATTTTATCTCATTCTACTTCTCCCTTTCTCCTTCTCCCAGTGTAATCTCCCACCCCTTAATTTTATTTTCCAGATATCACCCCTTCATCTTCAACTCACCCTGTGCCCTCTATCTATACGTACATAAAATTTTTTCCCTCCCACTACCCTAATATTGACAAAGGATTCATGAGTTACAAATATCGTCTTTCCCTGCAGGAATGTAAACAATTCAACTTTAATAGGTCTCTTATGATTTCTCTTTCCTGTTTACCTCTTCCATGTTTCACTTGAGTCTTGTATTTGAAGATCAAATTTTCTATTCAGCTCTGGTCTTTTCCACAGGAATGCTTGAAAGTTCCCTATTTCATTGAACGACCATTTTTTACCCTGAAGAATTATACTCAGTTTTGCTGGGTAGGTGATTCTAGGTTGTAGTCCTGTCTGCTTTACCCTCCAGAATATCGTGCTCCATGCCCTCTGGACCCTTAATGTAGAAGCAGCTAAATCTTGTGTTATCCTGATTGTGTTTCCACAATACTTGAATTGTTTCTTTCTGGCTGCTTGTAATTTTTCCTCCTTGACCTGGGAACTCTGGAATTTGGCTACAATATTCCTAGGAGTTTTCCTTTGGGGATCTCTTTCAGGAGGAGATCAGTGGATTCTTTCAATTTCTATTTTGCCCTCTGGTTCTAAAATATCAGGGCAGTTTTCCTTGATAATTTCTTGAAAGATGATGTCTAGGCTCTTTTTTTGATCATGGCTTTCAGATAGTCCAATAATTTTTAAGTTCTCTCTCCTGGATCTATTTTCCAGGTCAGTTGTTTTTCCAATGAGATATTTCACATTCTTTTCTATTTTTT
>NW_020954585.1:42791671-42966826 GCF_900497805.2 Vombatus ursinus
CTCCTAGGAATATTGTAGCCAAATTCCAGAGTTCCCAGGTCAAGGAGAAAATATTACAAGCAGCCAGAAAGAAACAATTCAAGTACTGTGGAAACACAATCAGGATAACACAAGATTTAGCTGCTTCTACATTAAGGGACCACAGGACATGGATAATATTCCGGAGGGCAAAGGAGATAGGATTACAACCTAGAATCACCTACCCAGCAAAACTGAGTATAATTCTTCAGGGGAAAAAATGGTCATTCAGTGAAATAGAGGACTTTAAAGCATTCTTGAAGAAAAGACCAGAGTGGAATAGAAAATTTTATTTTCAAATACAAGACTCAAGTGGAACATGAAGAGGTAAACAGGAAAGAGAAATCATAAGAGACTTGTTAAAGTTGAACTGTTTACATTCCTGCATGGAAAGATGATATTTGTAATTCATGAGACCTTTGTCAGTATTAGGGTAGTTGGAGGGAAAAAATTATATGTATGTATGTATATATAGATATAGATATAGATATATATAGATAGATATAGATATAGATATAGATAGATAGATAGAGGGCACAGGGTGAGTTGAAGATGAAGGAGTCATATCTGGAAAATAAAATTAAGGGGTGAGAAAGAATTATACTAGGAGAAAGAGGAAGGGAGAGGTAGAATGGGGTAAATTATCTCACAAAAAAAACAGAAAAGAAAAGGCTCTTACAGTGGAGGGGAAACAGGGGAAGGTGAGAGGCAATGAGTGAATCTTATTCTCATAGGATTTGAAGGAGGGAATAACATACATACTCAATTGGGTACGGAAATCCGTCTTACCCTACAGGAAAATGGGGGAAGGGGAGGGGACAAGGGAGTAAGGGGTTGATAGAGAGGAGGGCAGATTGGGAAAGGGGGTAATCAGAAGCAAATACTTCTGAGGAGGGACAGGGTCAAAAGAAAGAATATAATAAATGGGGGGGGCGGGATAGGAATTAAAGGAAATAGAGTTAGTTTTTCACAGCATGTCTACTATGGAAGTGTTTTGCATAACTGCACATGTATAGCCTATATTGAGTTGTTTGCCTTTTCAATGAAGGGGAGGAAGGGAGAAAATTTGGAACCCAAAGTTTTAAAAACACATGTTTAAAAAAATGTTTTCACATGCAACTGGGAAATAAGAAATACAGGAAATGGGGTACAGAAATCTATCTTGCCCTACAGGAAAATAGAAGGGGAAGGTGATAAGAGAAGTGGAGGAGAGATAGAAGGGAAAGCAGATGAGGGGAAGGAGTATTCAGAATGCATGCCATCTTGGGGTGGGGGGAGGGGTGAGATGGGGTGAAAATTTGGAATTCAAAATCTTGTGGAAGTAAATGTTGAAAACTAAAAATAAATTTATTAATTAAAAAAAAGAAAAGAAATAGTCAATAAATAAAACTACAATGGAAAATAGATAATGTTAAAAAAAAAAAGAAAGAAATCTAATGAAAAACTACAGCAAGTGATTTCTTTCACCGTGCAACTAGACAAAAAGCTACCAGAAGCCCATGGGCTATAGTGAAATGGGCTACTAGCAAAGTCAGAGTTAGCACAGGCAACCAAGCTGGCAGCATCCCAATCTGACCAGTGGCAGGCCAAATATAGCCTTCAACATTCTGTGTCTACCAGCAATAGCACTTCTAGGGCTGTATCCCAAAGAGATCATAAAAATGAGAAAAGGACCCACACATACAAAATATTTATAGCAGCTCTTTCTGTGGTGGCAAAGAATTGGAAATTGAGGGGATGCCCATCAATTAGGGAATGGCTGAACAAGTTGTGGTATATGAACGTAATGGAATAGTATTGTGTTATAAGAAATAAGAAATGATGAACAGGTAGACCAGAAAAACCTGGAAAAACTTGTATGGTCTGATGCTGAATGAAGTGAGCAGAACCAAGAGAACAGAACGTTGTATACAGTAACCGCCACGTTGTGCGATGACTAATATTGATAGACTTAACCCTTCCCAGCAATACAAGGATCTAAGATATCTTCAAAGGTGTCATGATGGAAAATGCTATCCATATCCAAAGAAAGAACTGTGGAGTTTGAATGCAGATCGAAGCATGCTATTTTTTTTCTCTTCTGTTGTGTTATGTTTCCTCTTTCTAGTGGTTCCTCCTATTGGTTCTAATTCTTCCTTGTAACATTACTAATGTGAAAATATATTTAATAGGAATGTACATGCATAGCCTATATCAGATTGTGTGCCATCTTGGGGAGGGAGAGGAAGAAAAATTTAAAATTCAAAAGCTGGAAGTGATTGTTGATAAATCAAAATAAATTAATAAAAAAAGGATTAAAAAAAAGAGAGAGACTCTGTGTCTAGAAGCAGCAAGAGCAGAGGATCCCCTGAGAAAGCCTCATGGAATTTTGAAAGGCCTTGGCTGGGAATCTTGGAAGCTTCAAGAACAGCAGCTGACAATGATCAGGGTGCTACAGCAGCAAAACACTTAGTCTGGGACAGCCTAGGTCCAGGGAATCTAAGGTCCCTAATAATATTCTGTCAGAACCTCAAAGATCAGGGTAGGAGGGGGGTAGCCTTTGGGGGTGGAAGTCAGGGCAAGATCCCATTTTTTAAAGTGCACAGCAGAAATCAGAAGGAAGCACGGACGACAAAGCATCTTTGAAAGTAACTTGTGGAAATGATATGATGCTATATTATATCATAACTTACATTAAAGCCAGTATGAAATAGAGATTTATGGTTTCTTATACTATTTTTTGTAATGCGGTACATATAGGGTTTTGGGAGTGTTTAAGTTTGAAATTCTTCAAAATTATTTTGGAAAGACAATGCATAAGGGGAGGAAACATCATGAGTACCCCCGTAAAGAGAAAGAAAGAACTTCCAGCAATCAGGAGCTATGAATTAACTCTTTGCAACATGTGCTGTCTCTCAACTTGAGCTCACTTTCCTCTGGACTCAGTATGTAGCTGTGGGAGTGGGTGTGACAGACTTTTGGAGGTATGTTTTTTATCAGTTTTTCTTACTATACATCTTAAATTTAGCTGACCAATTGATATCAACAATAATCAAAGGAACAATCACCCCCGTGGGGATACATGAATTATCACATTAGAAAACTACCCCTACTGTCCTTAGGGTTAATTCTAGAATCCTGAAAGGCTGTACATAATAGCTACCCTCTGGGGACCCAGCATGCCAGACGGGACAATTAGAGGTTGAGAGAATAGT
This sequence comes from Vombatus ursinus, assembly GCF_900497805.2. NCBI lineage: Eukaryota > Metazoa > Chordata > Mammalia > Diprotodontia > Vombatidae > Vombatus > Vombatus ursinus. The sequence continues at coordinate 42,794,884 of NW_020954585.1, forward strand.
GCCATATGCTACACAATTATCTTCTGATAATCTGTTTCATGAAAGGAGGCTCTAACTAATACCTGAAGAGCAGTTGTTGAAACCTAGACCTGAGGCTCAGGTCCCCAGTGCCGCCATTGTTGCAGTCACTCCCCACTACTTTCTTTTTTTTCTTTTTTTCTTTTTTTTGCTTTTTGGTGAGGCAATCAGGGTTAAGTGACTTGCCCAGGATCATACAGCTAGTAAGTATTATGTGTGTGAGGCCGAATTTGAACTCAGGTCCTCCTGACTTCAGAGCCAGTGCTCTACCCACTGTGCCACCCCACTACTTTCTTACAGAATGCTAGGAAAATCAAAAAATTTCTTTCAACAACTCTGCTTTGTCCTGTTGCCGAGATGTTGGATGCCCAGTTTCCCTGATCAAATTTCCATAGCCATGAAAAACCAAATGGATGAAGAATGACTTTTGTTCAGCTTATAACATGTAACTATATAGGTAGTTCATTAAGTTAGTCCATAATTTTATAAAGAGGCATGTTGTTTAGTCGTTTTTCAGTCATGTCCAACCCTTCATTACCCTACTTGGGGTTTTCTTGGCAATGATACTGTAGTGGTTTACCATTTCCTTCTCCTGCTCATTTTACAGATGAGGAAACTGAGGCAAATAGGGGTTAAATGACTTGCCCAGGGTCACACAGCTGGTAAGTGTCTGAGGCCAGATTTGAACTCAGGAAGAGGAGTCAGGAGTCAGGTCCAGCGTTCTATCCACTGCACCCATAGATAGGGATACATTTGGAAAATTGTACCATACTTTCAAAGATTCCAAAGTATTCCATGATGCAAAAGCTCATTTTAAAAAATACCAGTATTCTCAGAATTTTGCTATGTGACTATGAATCACAGAATACTATGATCAAAATTACTAGTGACCCAAAGACCAATCAAACGATGTATGAAACTTGTAAATAGGAAATGGCATATCATCATTAATGATTTGTGCTCAAAACACTTAACAAATGGGAAATAACTAAAGAAATTATGGCATAAAGGTATTACAAATCCCTCAAAGAATTATAAATGTGAAGAACTCAAAGAAATATAAGAAGACTTGTATGACATGAGAAAGCAGAGCAGAAATGATACACACAATGACAACAACTGATGTAAATAAAGTTACCATTGACATTACTAAACTGTGCCTGCCGTTTTCACCAGTGATGCCATTAGTAGGCCTATACTCAAAGATATCAAAGAAAGAGGAAAAGAATCCATACATAGAAAGAATATTTGTAGGAGCTCTTCTTGTAGTAACACAGAACTGGAAGCTAAAGGAGTGTCTGCTAGTCGGGACACGGCTGAACAAATTAAGGTATAGGAATATTATTGTGCTCCAATAAATGAAGAAAGATAGTTTGAGAAAAACCTGGGAAGGCTTGTATGAATTAATACAGAATTCATGCAGTGAGAAGAACCACAACAATTTGTACTGTAACATCAATATTGTAAAAACAAACAATTTTGAAAAACTAAACAACTTTGATCAATGCAATGCTCAACCATGATTCCAGAGGACTGATGGTGAAGAATGCTGCCCACCTCCTGACTGAGAGATTCTGCACTCAAGATGCAGAATTTGACACACATTATTGGACAAGGTCAATTTGGGGTTAACAGTTGAAGTATCAACAAACCAGTCAGGATCACAGAAGAACAACCTCTATGATAAATGAGAAAAGTAAAATATTCCAAAAGCTTACAGCCAAGCATAACTTACGCTTCCTAAAAGGAAGAAAAAATGATCTTTAATGGCCTGGGGTAGCTAGGTGGCAAAATAGATAGAGCCCCAGGTCTGGGTTTGGAAGACTTCTCTTCCTGAATTCAAATCCACCCTCAGACACTTACTAGCTGTGTGACCCTGGGCCAGTCACTTAACCCTGTTTGCCTCAGTTTTCTCATCTGTAAAATGAGAAGGAAATGGCTATGGGGTGGGGAACTTTTGGTCTCGAGGTGCGGCTTTTTAACTGAGTCCAAGTTTTACAGAATAAATCCTTTTATTAAGGGGATTCCTTCTGTGAAGTTTGGATTCTGTCAAAGGGCCACACTTGAGGACCTAGAGGGCCACAGGTTCCCCACCCTTGGAACCATTCCAGTATCCTTGCCAAATGGGGTCAGGAAAAATCAGACAGGACTGAACAAAGAACTTCTTTTAAGCATTTCTGATGAAAAGATCAGAGCTGAGTAGAAACTTTTAAATACAAACACCAGTCCAAAGAAATCTAAAAAGGTAAATTTATTCAAACTATGGGAAGAAGCTGTATGATGTTGTGCTAACATTCTAATTCGGGGGAGGAGATACTAGTGTCCTGGGAGAATCTTATCATCTTTGAAAGGCACTAAAGAGTTAAAAACAAAGGAAAATTCATTCTCTAGGGAGAAGAAGACCTAGAGAGGGAGAGAAAGATAAAAGGAAGAATGCACTAATGTAGAAAGGGAAGAAAGGGGTGGAACTTGCTATTTCTCCTAATTGGGATGCATGAGAAGAAAAAAATACAATGTTGAGCAAGGAGTGATAGGTGGTTGAGGCATCAGATAAACCTCTTCACTCTTATCTTAACGGGGCAAAGGAGTATTGAAGATTTTGAAACACCCTATTAACAATAATTAGCTCACCCCTAGCCGCCCAGAGGCGGAAGGCGTGGCTTCCTAGCAACGGTCTCCATAGGAACCACAGGCTCAGGTCTCTCACCATCCGACTGCGCTCTAGCCTCCAACCCATGTTGTCATAGCAACGGGAGTCCCTAGACTCATCTCGGGGCGCTGGACGTTTCGAGTGCTGATTCTAGAGACAACGGGTCGGGCAGAGTGAGAAGAGAAAAGAGGGGTTGAGACGGGGCCACGATTCCCAAGAGGAACGAGCTGGTGAAGAAGGCGAGGAAGCTGACCAAAGTGCTGAATTAATGGCCCGATGCAATTACTGTACTTTAAGCCAAGAAATACTGAGGCCAGTAGTAGCTTTGTGAACTTGGGAGATTCTGTAACAAATATTCAGTCATTGAGTTTTTATTGGACAAATCCAAGGACAAAGCGCATGGGCAGGCAGCATCTCACATTAAGAGCATCAAGAGTGACAGAGCTAAAGTTCTCAGATAATCCAGCCTGGAGTGGTGATAAAGGAAATACAAAAGGTAATGAATATGATGACCTCCAGCGTGCCCGATTTATGTGCCCTGTTGTACACCTGGAGATGAATGGTCGGTACAGGATTCAGGTTTTGTTTCTTGGGCCGCTATGGTTGTGTATTTTCTGAAGGAGCCATGAAAAAAAATTGAAGCTGAAGTTTGTCATAGGTGCGGTGTCCTTTTCCAAGATGATGTCATTGTGCTTAATGGTAATAAAGAAGATGTGAGGGGCAGTTAGGTGGCACAGTAGATAAAGCTCTGGCCTTGGAGTCAGAAGGACCTGAGTTCAAATCCCACCTCAGATACTTGAAGCTTAGTAGCTGTGTGACCCTGGGCAAGTCACGTTGGTGATTTGGTGATTGCCTCACCAAAACAATAAATAAATAAAGAGGATGTGGATGTATTAAGGCAGCTAGGTGGCACCATGGATAGAATAATGGGCCTGGAGTGTGAAAGACCTGCATTCATATTCTATCTCAGACACTAGCTGTGTGACCCTGGGCAAGTCATTTAACCCTGTTTGCTTCAGTTTCTTCATCTGTAAAAAGAGCTGGAGAAGGAAATGGCAAAGAACTCCATTATGTTTGGCAAGAAAACTCCAAATAGAGTTAGGAAGAGTCAGATGGGGCTGAATAACAACAACAGGATGTTTTAAGGAAGAGAATGGAAGACAGATGACTCAAAATGAAACTGGAAAAGAAATCCAAAGCAGTAGAATCACCTTCCAAGCCAGATGTCACTGAAGAATTCCCAGGGCCTTCAAAGGTTAAGGGTGGAAAATGGGAAGGAACAAGCCTTAATTCTAGAAGGAAGAAACAACCCTACTTAGAAAAGTACAGGAACAGGGGCAGCTAGGTGGCACAGTGGATAGAGCACTGGCCCTGAAGTCAGGAGGACCTGAGTTCAAATGTGGCCTCAGACCAAACACTTGACACTTACTAGCTGTGTGACCCCGGGCAAGTCACTTAACCCCAATTGCCATAAAAAAAAAAGTACAGGAACAAACGGAAGTTCTTCAGGAAAAATCAGTAAAGCTTCTTCTGGAACCACCAAGAAATCCATAGCACACAATGAAGAATCAGAGCTCTACCAATATATTTTTTACAACACAGATCAGCCAAACGCTCTGAGGAGTCCCCCAGCTGGGTTACTCACATATCATATTGTTGCTAAAGTACTATTCTGCATGATTGCAGCTTCTCTTCCCCAAGAAAAAATAATTTTCATGTAGGCTAGTCATTGCAATCTAATATTGATGCTCAGATAATTGAGAAATTCAGTATTTCTAAGAACCTATCTTTGGAGAATATTAAATTGTTAAAATATAACATGCTTAAAGCAAATTTGCATTTCATCTTGACTTTAGAAATTTTTACTATTTTAACCATAAAACCATTAAAATATACCTTTTTCATCTCAAATTTCAGATAGTGTAAGTATAATAAACATAAATTTTAAAAATAAAATAAAAAAGTAAAGTATATTCTAATAATCCCCCCATAAATAGTTCATTTTAAACCTAAGAGATAAGCAGTATAATGCCCCCTTAGATTCCATCAGTTTCCTTTCCTTCAACATTTGGAAGTTTATTTTAGATGAAAAGTGTCAAATCAGACATATTTTCTAATAATTCCCCAAATTCCTAACACCTAGGCAAAGGTTGAGCTCTTTGCCAGACTTTATATTTTTATCTATCTATAGTTAAACATTGGGCTCTGCAGTTCAAACAAAATTCATTTTACTGGAAACATTTGGGTAACAAAACAGCAGATTATATTATAGTGTCAGTGTATAACCAAGCATCAGGAGGATTGGGAAATAATAACTTTTTCTTGGGACTCATCCTACTTGCTCCTCTCCTCCATGCTCATAGACCCAAGGACTTTCCTCCATATTTCCCTTCTCTATCAGAGTTCAGAGTAGACCCTTTGCACCATGCTTGCTCTGATGTGGTTTAGAAGTTTAGGGGTGCTGGGACCCCCAAAACACAACACATGGGTCCTGCCTGAAAGAATTTGATCCAAGCCTTCTTTCAGCCAAAGACAAGGTTTATTAGAACATCCATCGTATCGGGCAGACTCTTAAGGAGTATGAACATTAGTAAACTATTGGCTAGATTATAAGAATCTAAGCAGTGGCTAGATTATAAGAATCCCAGCATCTTAAGGAGACAAGGTGGACCTTATATACAGAAAGACTGTGGGAGGGATCTAGGAGCGGCCAGTAAGCTGGGGTGAACAGAATTCCTGGAACCTAGACCTCATGGCCAAGGGGGAGATTGAGTGTAGCCAGTGTAGCCATAATGAAAGGCCAGTTGATGGGATTATAGCCTCAGGAGTATGCCAGAGATTTGGCCAAGTGGGAAAGTCCAGGGTTTTTCCTTTCTGGGGTCTAGATCTCAACCCCATCAGCTCCAGTCTCTCAAATTCAGAAGGTTAGAATCTCTTCTCCCAATTCTGAAGTAGCTTCTTCCTTTTATATAAAATAGTAGACTGTGACCCCCCCTCCACATATAAACAATTTGTTGTAGAAAGACTTCAAACTCAACATGGATACAAGCAGGGGTAGGCAGGATAAAAGGAAGGATAATACTGGGGAGAGGACAGTCACAAGCAAAACAAATGTCCTCAACCTAAAAGGAGAATTGAAAGGGGAGAAGAAAAGAAAGAACCATGATAAATTTAAGAATTAATTGAGATTGCCTCTTAGGAAATTGAGGAGTGGTTGAAAAAATTGTGGCATATTAACATAATGGAATATTATTATGCTATTAGAAATGACAAAAGCAATAGTGATATCAGGAGGGAAAAGGGCTATTGAAATTTTTTTTTCTTTTTTTAAATTAATTTATTTTGATTTATCAACAATCACTTCCATAAGCTTTTGAATTTTAAATTTTTCTCCCCCTTCCTCCCCACCTCCCTTCCCAAGATGGCTTGCAATCTGATATAGGCTATACATATACATTCCTATTAAACATGTTTTCATATTAGTGATGTTGTAAGTAAGAATTAGAACCAATAGGAGGAACCACCAGAAAGAGGAAACAAAACTCAACAGAAGAAGAAAAATTAGCAAATAGTATGTTTTGATCTGCATTCAAACTCCAAAATTCTTTCTTTGAATATGGATAGCATTTTGCATCAGGAGGCCTTTGGAGGTGTCTTAGATCCTTGTATTGCTGGGAAGGGTTAAGTTTATCAATATTAGTCATCTCACAACATGGCTGTTATTGTGTACAATGTTCTTGGTTCTGCTCATTTCACTCAGCATCAGACCATACAAGTCTTTCCAGGTTTTTCTGAAGTCAGCCTGTTCATCATTTCTTATAGCATAATAGTATTCCATTACATTCATACACCACAACTTGCTCAGCCATTCCCCAATTGATGGGCATCTTCTCAATCTCCTGAAATGTTTTTAAAATGCACGAAAGAGAATAGAAAGAAGTCAGAAAAAGCACAGACAAGTTGGACAATCTTTAATATGTAGAATTTTTTTTTAAGTAAGCAATGTGAAATGGAGATTCACAGTTTGATATGGAATCTTTTTTTGTATGTATTTTGCTGTGTACATAGAAATGCTCCTTTTTTGGGGTGTTTAAGTTCAAAATAAATAAAATTTGTAAATTTAAATAGAATAGGTGTTATCAGGTTGGCTAACATGACAAAACAGGAAAATGATAAATATTGGAGAAGATATGGGAAAATTGGAACATTAATACATTGTTGGTGAAGTTGTGAATTGATACAAACATTTTGGAGAGCAATTTGGAACTATGCCCAAAGGGCTATAAAAATGTGCATACTCTTTAACCCAGCAATAGCACTTCTAGGGTTATATCTCAAAGAGACCATACAAATGGGGAAAGGACCTACATGTACAAAAATATTTATAGCAGTTCTTTCTGTGGTGGCAAAGAATTGGAAATTGAGGGGATGCCCATCAATTGAGGGATGGCTGAACAAGTTGTGGTATAAGAATGTAATGGAATACTATTGTGCTATTAGAAATGATGAACAACACTTGACACTTACTAGCAGTGTGACTCTGGGCAAGTCACTTAACCCCAATTACCTGAAAAACAAAAATGATGAGCAAGAGAACTTTAGAAAAACTTAGAAAGATTTATATGAACTGATGCTGAGTGAAATGAGCAGAACCAGGAGAACACTGTGTACAGTAACAGCTATATTGTGTGATGATTAACTTTGACAGACTTAGCTCTTCTCAGCAATGCAAGGATCTAAGACAACTCCCAAAGGCTCATGACGGAAATGCAATCCACATTCAGAGAAAGAACTATGGAGTCTGAATGCAGATGGAAGCATACTATTTGCTCTCCTTTTCTTTTATTGTTTTGTTTTGTCCCTTCTTTCTTGTGGTTTCTCCCATTAATTCTAATTCTTCTTTACATCATGACTAATGTGAAAATATTCTTAATATGAACATATAAGTAGAGCCTATATCAAATTGGGCACCATCTTGGGGAGGAAGTGAGGAAAAGAAAATTTAAAACTCAAAAGCTTATGGAAGCGAATGTTGAAAACTAAAAATAAATTAATATAAAATAAAAAAAGAAAAGTAAATACAATAGGTGCTAAGGAAAGAAGAACCTTACAAGTAAGGGAAGGAACATGAGCAAAGGGCACAGAGAGGTTAGTGTTGACAAAGACTGAAGATGAAATTAGGTAGATAGTAAGAGGACAGATCCAAGCTCATATATTTGTCTATCATTCTAGGTAAATTGGAAAATTCTGCCCACTTGCATTTGAAGACTTCGCTCTCCTATCAAAAACATTGTCTTTTAATCTAATATATGCCACTGACTTATAAAATAAGTACAATTGGCCATGAAGACCAGAAAGAAAAAGAAAATCTTTGTTTCTTGACTCCTACATTTTATCAGCTTTTTAAACACAACTGTTCTATCCCTTTCTGCAACCAAACTGTTCACATATTCTGCTATCAGTCCCAAGCAGATATTGATGGAGAAGCTCTTTAGGTTGTTCATGTAATATGGACAACAGATACTCTACATGGATTAAACTCCATAAAAATCTTATGTTGACATAGCTTACCTTTGGGATTTGTTTGGCCTAACTACACACATTTTTACAAAGATTTTGTTTCAACTTGGAGGAAAAGTATGGGAGGAAGGATAAGGTAGCCAAAAGGAAGAAAGGAAAAGAAAAAAATAAAAGTCATTGAAGAATTTTGCATGGATATACAGAAGGGAACAGATGACTAGAAAGAATCACAACAGGATAGCTTGTAAATATTTTAGATAGAATGTAAGTATTTTACGTTATCTCTTAAAAGAAAAACTGTACATAATAGAGATTTGCAGTTTTGTGTACATACTCTTTTTCTGTTCCAATGTGTACATAAGGGTGCCCATTTGTTACATTCAGAATAATTTTTTTTAAAAATATAGCTTAGTATAGCTTAGCTCAAGTATAGTTTTTTTTTTCCCAAAGGTGAGTAATGGAGTGTAGATTCCCATTCAGTCATTTAAGGTAAGCAATGCATAAGAGTAGGAAGGATAGCCTTTATTTGCCCCACAAAATTAGCAAAAAGATGCTAAAGACTCCCTAAGAGAAACAAAAAACACAAAAGTCACACCCAGAAGCACCTAAAAAGAATACCCAGATAGAGCACTGAGTCACATTTAGGTTTAGATTCTCCCCAGAAGGCAAATACTTTACTCTTGACAAAATCCCATTCCCAACAAACCAGCATTATCTGAATACTTCAGTGGTTTTTCTCTCCAAGTAGTAAGCGGCTCTGGAAATAAGTGAGCAATTCAAGTCTTTTATCTAAGGAACAAATGGCATTAGACTTCAGTAATTTCATCTAGCTGACTGAAGAAAACAAAAAAATAAGGAACTGCTCCCTCCCCATCCACCATTATCCCTTACAATAATAAGCAAACTATTTAATTAAGATCCTGCTAACTTTTATTTTCAAGGTTATTCTGGAAAATAGTGTGGGAGAAAGAGCTCTGGACTAGGATTTGGGATCGGCCTCGGAAATTTTAAACAAATTGTTCAAGCTCTCAGATTCAGTTTCCACTTCTGACAAATGACATTAACACCAGGCAACTCCTTAATAAAATGTTAAGTTGTTTTGTTTTGTTTTGTTTTGCCTACAGTATATATCTCATGCATCTAAGCACAAGATCTGACACAATAGGTATTTAATAAAAAAATTTTTGAATAAAGATAGAATATTTATTTTTTTTATTTTTTTTTTAAAGGCCACTCAAAGTTTATTAGTTTCCGTTGAGTACAAAGTAAACAAGTTACTGAGGCTGCTGGAAAGCACATAGGTGAGTCAGATAGTAAAAAAAAAAAAACAAAAAACAAACAATAACAGTGTGGTTTCTTTTACTTTTTTTTTTTTGGTGTTTTGCTTTTGTTTTCCTTTAAAAAAAAAACAAACCACACACACACACACACACAACACAACTACTTCTACACTTAAGCAAGCCAGTCTATGCTAAGGGAAGAGGTGGGAGTGGGAAGGGAGGGGAGGGGAGGGGAGGGGAGAAGGGAGGGGGAGATGGGTTCGGATGCCTAGCACACTTCAAGAGCGAGGAAAGCAGCAGGAAGAGTGCTGCTGCTTCTGCAGAAGGCCCAGTGCTGGTCTTGCTGGTCTTGCTGGGCTCGCTGACACGCCGCTTCCTCATGGCCTCCTCAGTCAGGTCACAGGTGATCGTGCCATGAGCAACCTGGAAAGTTCCTGAGTGCTCTGGGCATTCCAATACAGTTGTCAGAAATGGGTGACTCGACTTGCCCACCAGTGACCTGGGTCTGATTTGGGAAGACCAGGATGGTGGGGGATCACTTCCCCAGAATACTCAGCACTTACACAGGAGCTGTTGCTGGAAGTGGAGCCCAGACGCCTTCGGTAGCAGTCATGGGTTGCTACGAGTGAACCGCTGGACGGGATTGTTGCCATGTTGCTCGTTCTTGTTGTGATGATGTAAATCTTAGTGGCGGCTGCCGAGCAGCCCCTGTCAGGCCGTGGTCACGGTGACCTGACTCGGGGGGAGGGGGCTGTAGGCCACAGAGCCCATTTGTAAGGGAGATCACGGGAGGATAGCCCACGGCAACGAAAATGCGAGAGTTCTTTGGGTTTGACCAAGATAGAATTTTTAAAACATCTTTAAAGTTATATGTAAAAATATATAAATTGTTAATGTACTTATAGAGCATAATTTTATGCTTTCAAAGGAGAAAGAGAAGTTTTACAATATAAGAATTTGAAAATAGTGATAGGATTAAAGGAGGCAAGAAAAAAGTATATCTAGCTCTGAGTAGGAACTAGAACAAGCCCCTCAAAAATGGGTGATTTCTCCCACATCTATCTGGGGCACTGGTAGGCTGAGGCCACAGGGGCTATTAACCCTCACCTATTCCTGTTCTTTATCCTTGAGGTTTGCTCTGGGCTTGTCTGTCTCCTAGGCAAGAGAACTAGCATCTTCAGTGCTGTAATTCTAACCCTATCCCAGATTCCTGAGGAACAATTCTGGTTTTTGACTCTAGTCTAGGAAGAAGTAACAACGTACCCAGAATATAAAAATGTATCAGGTATGAAAGTTTTATTTCCACACAGGAAGGGCAATGCTAAGCAATAACAGTGGAATAATTGCAACCAGTTGAGAGGCTAGCTAGTATCTAAGCCTCTACAGCATTGGCAAGTTTTCTTTTCACCTTTGCTGAGGACGACTCGTGGCCAAATAGGCTTTTTTCTCCCCATCCCTCCCTTCTCTGGGCGACTCTCTCTCCCTTTCTGACAGTGCTCTGCCAGTGTTTCTGATGGGGTTGGGATCTGGTCCCAGAAAGGAAAAACCCTGAACTTTCCCACATGGCCAAATCTCTGGCATTTGCCTGAGGCTATAATCCCATCAACTGGCCTTTAAGGATAATCTAGCCCCTGCTTAGATTCTTAAAATCTAGCCACTTCTCAGATTCTTAAAATCTAGCCAATAGCTTATTAATGTTCAGACTCCTTAAGAGTCTGCCCAATGTGATGGATGTTCTAATAAACCCTGTCTTTGACTGAAAGAAGGCTTGGGTCGAATTCTTTAGGGAGGGCCCACGTTTTGTGATGTTGGGGTCCCAGCACCCCTGAACCCCTAAACTGCATCATTTCCACTGCAACTGCTTCAGTAGCTGATACCCACCACTCAGGTGCCCAGAAAGGAGAGAAGATGCCAGTTGCTTTTGAGATCTCACAAGGGCTTGCATCAAAAGTAAACATAAGGGGTAGCTAGGTGGCGCAGTGGATACAGCACAGGCCCTGAAGTCAGGAGTACCTGAGTTCAAATACGACCTCAGACCAACACTTGACACTTTCTAGCTGTGTGACCCTGAGCAAGTCACTTAACCCCAATTGCCTTAAAAAAAAAAAAGTAAACATAAACAGTAGGTGACCCCATCCCAGGCAGAGGCTTGCCTAGAAGGCTATGTGCTTAAAGGGCTGGGGCTGTTAGTGGAGAAATGCCCCCCCCCCCCCACACCCCCCCCCCCCCCCCCCCCCCCCCCCCCCCCGCCCACAACCTTCCTGAGCTGAGAGAGTCCTCATGGCTAGGAGAAAGAAGGGCTGAGGGTCAGGGGTTGTCCTTTTACCATAGCCATGGAGTTCTGGCTCAGTAGCTAATTAAAAGAGTCATTATGACGAAAAGGAAGCAAATCAGAGGATTCGGTACCTACTCTTATGTCGAGTTTATTCATCAAGCATGCCCTGAATATAAATTAAAGGATAAAGGGTAAAAAGTGTAAAAGAAGGGAAAAGGGAGAAAAAGACCTGAATTATAGGAAGAGAAAGAGGAGAAAAAGTGTGAATTAGAGAGAAGAGAGAAAGGGGTGAGTTTGTTTTTAAAAGGGGGAATTTTTTCAAAGGGTATGAATGGTGAGAAAAAAGGACTGGATAAGGGAGAAAAGCTACCAACCAGAGGGAACCCAATAACCCTTCCCTTACTCCTTTCCTAGGCAGAGTACCCAAACCTCTTGACCTATTGTTCAACCTTCATGCCTTTGATATTCTATCCCAGCTATCTTTATTATTTGCCCACAACATTGTAGGCTTTCAAGGGCTTTAGCTCCCTGGTAAAAGGGTGTGGTGGCTCTTAAGTATGTTATGAGGTAATTACAAGAAGCCTGCAGTTTGGGGAAAAAGAAGGATGGATGAGGTCTGGGAAGTCTGTTAGTAAGGGCTATCATTAAGGAAGAGAGAGACCCAACAACCAACAAACCTTTATTAATCAGTCAGCCAGTCAGTCAACGGGCATTTATTAAGCACCTTCTATGTGGCAAATACTGTACTAAGTGAAGGGGATAGAAAGAAAAGTAAAAAACATGGTCCCTGCCCTTAAGGAGCTCACGTTCTAATGGGGTGACAAACATGCAAATAACTGCACAGTATGTACAGCGTAATTTTGCCTCTACTGTGTAGTGTATACAAAGTATTTGATAGCTTAAAAGTGCACTGAGACTTTTGGTATATCCTGTACTATATGGGAGAATATCAAAATATCAAATGGGGGTTAGCTTGGTGGAGTAGAGAGGTGAGGAAGAAAAGATAAGGCAGGAGAAGGGAGGAGAATGAAGGGGAGGAAAAAGGGAAAAAAGGAAAAGAAAAAGTGTTCAGGGAAGAGAGAAGGCAGTGATGGGGCAGTGAGAGGAAGCTTCCTAGAAGCAGTAGTAAAAGACATCTTTAAAAATTTGTGTGACTCGACGCTCACTAGCTGTGTGACTCTGGGCAAGTCACTTAACCCCAATTGCCTAAAAAAAAAAAATTGTGTGTAGGGGCAGGTAGGTGGCTCAGTGGATAGAGCACCGGCCTTGGAGACAGGAGGACCTGAGTTCAAATTTGATCTCAGATCAGGCACTTGACACTTATTAGCTGTGTGACCCTAGGCAAGTCACTTAACCCCACTTGCCTTGCCAAAAAAAAAAAAAGGAAAAGGAAAAAAAATTTGAGTGTAAGTGAATTTTAATTTATTTAATACAAGGTGATCTTCCTATTTAAAGGAAACTTGGAGGGGATCAAATTGTTTTGGAAAGTGAAGGGGTCTCTTCTTCCCCCACTTTGCACTAATTTTTTAAAGGCTGTTACATAGCTAGTCTAAAGCTGAGGGTGAGAAGGAGGGAGGTATTGAGAGGGAAGGGACCTACTAGAAACAGGGGCCCAAAGCAGGTGTGTGTGTGCTCCATCAGTTGTGTATGCAGAAGGGATCTTAAGGCAAAAAAAAGGTTCAAGAAGTTACAGCAGCCTCCATGCTTTAGTGCTCACACTGAAAATTGTGAGGTGCCTCCAGGAGACTCTTTGAGGCTTTTCTTTATAAGTCTCTCTGTCTCTCCAAGTTCAAAAACAAATGATGAAGCATAGGATCTGATGATAATACATACACGCTTTGGGAAATTATAATTATAAATATATAAATATAATACATAAAATGTAAAAATTATAATAATTAACAGTGTTGTGAGAATTTTTAAGGTCTTTGCTAGGTACTGCACAAACAAACCAGCACAGGATACAGACAGGTGAACATGTGTGTCTCATAATTCCATTTGACATTTATAGATATACATATATAGAGGGGGGAGAAGTGTCTATCTATAGCTATGCCTATATCTATTTATCTATATCTGTCTATCTACATTTTTTTGTCTCTCCTCCAGAATGAGTCTGGGTAAGATTAGTTAGAGCACCTGGGTAGGCTTACAAAAAGCATTTTAGGGTAAGAGCCGAGGGGTCACGGGTTTTTTAGGAAAGGATAAAGGATACTTAAACTTTACAAAGATCTTTAGCATAACTATTCACTCCAGGCCAAAGAAACTGTACCTTTTTAATCAGTTAGTTAATTAACATTTGTTATAATAGTTAATTAGCATTTGTTAAACTCCTGCCTGCCTTATTAAACTGGATAAAGAGATGGGAATGAGTTTGTAAGAACTATTCAAAGTCCTCTGGGTGGTTTCTGGTTTGTTTGGTTTTTTTTTGTTGTTGTTTGTTTGTTTTGTTTTGTTTTGTTTTTGTAACTGCAAAGTGGCTGGGGGAAGGGAGATATTGAAGGAGACAATCAGTACATTCTGTTTCATAGAAAAAGAAATAAAACAATCGCATAAGGCACAACAGCAAATATTTTCTTTCCCACCACCTGTTGGGGAAAAAAAATCTCTCCCCATTGGATTAGGCTTCCCTCTTTCAGTACCGTTCCTAACATTCCCAATCAGACAAACTCAGGTTAGAAGGCTGTCTAGTTGTTGTTTTCAATACCATAGAAATGAGAATAAGTTAAAGGCATAAAGCTTCTAAATGCCAGTTGCTTTTCTCTTCCACTCTTCCAACTGAGATAGAAAGGAAACAGTACGTGAGGGTTCCCCACTTTAGGAATGAAGAAAGGCACTATGGACTAGGTGTATGCACCTCATTGAACCGGAGTCCGCTGGTTCCTTGTGCTCTCACTTGTGTTCATGTCCATAGCTGGTCAGCACACCTCACACTGCTCCCAGTCTCTGAACCTCTGCTTCTTCTTGGCTCATAGCTGTCAGCATTTCAGCTCTAGTCCTAGGTTTTTCATCTCCATGATCCTCTACTTCTACCCACCCACTCGACCCAACAAGCAAGAAAGGGGGTCCCGGCCAACATGGATGCTAGCCAAGTCTCCAAGTAACATTCCTTCTCCCTTCTCAGTGTGTCCTTCTGGCTGACCAGGCTTCTCTATGAAAGTCCCTCTAAGGTCAAAAACAACAGAAATTTGGGGAACTGCCAGCAGGAAAACATTTGTGGCCCACCAAGATTTCATGGTAATGACTCTAGAGGAGGTTCAATGAGCATCGAGATAAGCGCTACACAGGTTTGCCTACAGTGGGGTATGTCTGCAATAGGCAGATGGCGTGGGGAAGTTTGGGACCAAGCTGAGAGATAAGAGATGACCTTGTTGGGGAGCTTGCAGTGTCTTGACTCTATTGGGGGTAATCCATTGTTAATGATCAATGGGACTGATTAGATATAGGTGACTTAATGGATAACCTCTCAGAGAAGAGACATCTGTGGGCACTAAACATGAGAGATGATGTAGGGAGGCAGTTTCCACTCCCCACTCTCCTATCACATTGTGTTTTCTATTTCTGCACCCACCCTATCTCAGAGAAACTCTCCTGCCCAGCTTGATCTCTCTTCCTTCAATGTTTTTGTTGGAGAGGCTGACACTAAGAGCAAAACTATGTCTTGCTTGAGGCAGCTGAAAATGAGAGTGGTTAGCCTTCTGACCTCGAGCAAGTCACAGGAGGCCCTCTATGGGCCTCCATTTCCTTCCGAGAAAAATGAGGGGGATTTGAACTAGACAATCTCCAAGGCCCTTCCAGCTCTGACATTCTAGGATTCCAAGCCAACACTTGATAAGGAAAGTGAGTTCAGGGGCATGAGGCACAGAGGGGAGAATGAGATGCTGGCTGTCCATGTTGCCTGGTGAATCTGGGTAAAAGCTAGGCCTTGGACTCCAGCCCAGCCCTCTCCCCTCCCATAGTGCAAGCGTCCTGCCTCGCTGCTCTGGGACATGGGATCTGTGATCACATTGTTCAGGGCTGGATCAGATTCCCAAGGCTCCTCTCTCTGGGGCTGGCAGGCAGCATAGGTAACTGGAGCAGTGTGAGAAAAAAAAAAAGGCCCAATCCATTAGGCCACCCAACCCCACCTAAAGCAGAGGTGAGTCACATCAGTGAAAATATCCCTCCCTCTCTCACCCCAAATCCCAGGGGTGCCAAGCAGGAAGTAATCTTCCCCCTTCAAACTCACAAAGAATCTAGGATTCTCATCTCCCAATTCCCAAGAGTGCCCCCCAAGCTCCATTTTCTTCTTGGAACTTTGTGTGTGGTCCTGACCCTCCAGTTCTCATCTCCTAGATTCTGCTCTGCCTGCTTCATTGTACCCAGCCCCTTCAGAAAGCAGATGTCCTACCTTCTACCTCTAGTAACCAGGTTAGCCCGGCCCTATTCCCCCCCCCCCCCCGCCCACCCCACCCTGCCTCTTTGAGATGCATCTGGCCTTGGGGTGGGGCACCCAAACTCCCCACTGTCTTCCAGCCCCAGGACCTCTCCAATTCCCTGGGATGGGCTAAAGCCAGGGAAGGTGGGGCTGTTCCTCCGGCCAGTTAGGAACTGCCCCAGGCAGTGGTTCTTCAGACTCTAAAAGGGGAGAGGTCTCCTGCTTTTCCCCCAGAGCTCTGATGTCCCCAGATCCAGCAACATGATGTTCTCAATTCAGCTCCTTCTCCTGCTACTGGGTAACTATTGGTATTGGTGGAGGGTGGGGAGCAGTCAGTCACCAGGACTGGAGAAGGATAGTCATGAGCAAATGACCTAAGATCCCAGGAAGTAATAGTTCTCTGGGGGTTAAGAAATTTGCTATGGTTCTAGGAGGGAAATGCGATGCTTACGGGCCAGGATGCCTGTGGAAAGGTATAACTAATAAAACTGGGTAACTGGGAATAGCTAGTAATACTCTTGAAGTCCTGGAAGAGCATTTAAACTTTAGCATGAAGATGAAAATGATATGTAGAAGAGAGGTGTGGGAGAAGGGCTATAGTAGGAAAGAGTTAACCTAGCCAGATTTCTTTCCTATGTCTTCCAGCCCTCCACCCCACCCCAGGAAAAACACAAGATCTAGGTAAGAGAGGGTCTAAAGTCTGAAGAGCATGAGGAGATCAGAGTGGAGAGTTGGAGGCTGGTGGTCTTGGGTGGGGAAAAACCCTCTGTCCTTGGGAAGAGCAGAAGCCAGAGGATAACAGGGTCACTCTGAACTGCAGTAGGAGTTGGAACACCTTTCACTCTTATCTTCCCAGCCTTAGCCCTCTCATATATAAAGGAGAGCCGATAGCCTGGTAACCAGTGGCCTGAGAATGCAGTGGGGTGTGCTTTGCAGATCATTGGCTGGGGCATGTGGTGGTGGTGGTGGAGGGGATGTGAAGTGGGTTGCTGCTGGCCCATAGGGCTACTTGAGGTTACAGAGGGGCTGGACTATGACTGGGGGGGCGGGGGGATGGAGGGATGGAGGGAACAGGGGATTAGGAGACTTTATCCTTTGAGTTCCTTTTCCAGAGTGTGGTCGAAGCCGCCCTGGACCCCGTGTTGTAGGTGGCTCTGATGCCATGCCAGGAGACTGGCCGTGGCAGGTGAGTCTGCACAAATATGACATGCACATCTGCGGTGGCTCTCTCATTACTGAATCCTGGGTGATCTCTGCTGCCCACTGCGTGGTAGAGTAAGTATGTAATCTTTGTACTGTTCTTTCCCCTAGGCTCAGGACTGACTGCACTGACCCTTGGTCCCTTGCCTTAAAAGGTCCCAGTCCTTACCATGCCGGAAATAGCTTGACTCTTACAGGCAACACAAAGCATGAGTACCATGCTTCTCTCTATTTTTCCCCAAGGTTCATGTCCTAGACTTCTTTTTTGGGGGGGGTAGGCAATGGGGTTAAAGGACTTGCCCAGGGTCACACAGCTAATAAGTGTTATGTGTCTGAGGCCAGACCTAGAGTTCTTTGCAGTTAAGACTGAGTCATATCTTGGCCAGGTTTAAATCTGCCCCTCTAAATAGCCCATATTCCTCTTCCCCTTAATGGTTTTTTTTTTTCAAATCTATCGGTCAAACATCTATATAGCACAAAGTGTTCCTTCAGTTTCCTCCTGAGTAATCAGTTCTACAGAGGGTTCTTGATTGTGCCAAACAGTTGCAAGTGACAGGATTATTCTACGACAGCCTCTCTGGGTAAAAAAATCATTTGCACTGCCTATCAGACTTATTGTGAGGAAAAATTTGTAAATCTTAAAACACCAGACTTAGAAATCTTAACTATGGATTATATAGTCACCCAGGTTGTAAGTTGTAAATCATTACTCACAAACCCTGTTTCTTCGCCTCCAAATCCATTATTTTTTACATTTTCTTACTTAATGGGCTCAATGTGTAGAACAGTAGACCTGCTCTCCTAGGCAGGTCCAACCTTTCTTCTTATCATCCACCTTCCTCTTTCCAGGAATGACACTCTGAGTTCACCAGAGGAATTTATGGTGGTCTTGGGCTTGTATTCTCTGGATCTGATACTGTACCACGGGCAATACAGGAACGTAACAGAAATTCTGATTCCGAGTAATTACACCATGCCACACCTAGGGAGTGACATTGCCCTGTTACGTCTGTCTGAACCTGCCAACCTCACAGAGTCCGTGCAGACCATCTGCCTGCCCCAGGCCAATCACCACTTCCCCCACGGAGCCTCCTGCTGGTCAACAGGCTGGGGAGACATACAGGAAAAGGGTGAGTCTTTAAAAAGGGTGGCAAATTCAATTCTCCTGCCTCAGCTCTTCAGGACTACCTAAAAATTGCCCCCTTCCTTTCATTCCTTTTCATTTCCTCTCTTGTCTCCCCTGGCCCCATCCTTCATAAACCCCTTCCCCTTTGCTCTATTCCCATTCTTCAACTAAACTAGACAGACATCTCTCCCTTCTGTCTACCCTGACTTTCTATCTCCAGTATAGCTATTAAGAGCAAAAGATCTGGGCTTTAAGTCTTGACTCTGATACTGGCTGTCTGTGGGCTACTTCATTACTCTGGCCTTCAGTTTCCTCATTGTTGAATGAGGTAAAAAATAACCCTCAGGGTTATTGAGAAGAAAATAGTTTGCAAATTACTGCTATTGTCTACGAGTACCATTTTGTTTACATGAATGCCATCATGCTTTCCTCTCATTCCCTTCCCAGACCCCCCTCCCATTTCCCATGCTATCCCCTCTTTCCAAGGCTCACTGGGATTCTTACTGGGGAGATGGGTCAAAAAAATGGTGACCTTGCTCTAGACAATCAAGGCTCCTGGTGATTTTTTGGTTAGGGATTGTTAGGGGAAACATTGGAATTCAGAAAGGACAAGAGCGTGAATTTAGGCTATTGTTGGAAGTGGTAGTGAATGAATACATTGTCAGAATAAAACTTGCAGGTGTCCAATTTGAGTGACTGAAAGAATATTATACAGAGACAGGAAAGACTGAAAGGCATAGAGCCAGTTGTCTGGGAAGCTAATCCTGAAATAGCATTTTAAGGTTTACTAAGTGCTTTAAAAAACCCTGTAAGGCAAGATGGTACAAGTATTGTCATTCTAAGATGAGCAAACAGAAGATAAGTGATTATCTTTTTAGGACAGGTAGCTAGTGAATGTCCAAACTGATTTGAACTCTGGTCTTTCAAGATCAGCAATCTAATTATACTGCAGTGTACTTGTACAGGTTTGAGTTTAAAACGGAGGTGGGACCTATCGATGGAGATTATAGAGATTTGAATAGAGGGGTTGGGGGTGGTTATATATAGATTTTAAGAATGACCTACCTAGAAGGGCATAATTGAAGCTGTGAATGTAGGGAGAGAAGAGAGCAGGAGATGAACACATCTTTTTCCTTCGTTTCTACCTCTTAATCCAGCCCCCAAATTCCCTCACCTCCTAGTCCTCATCTTGGAAATTCCCCTTCCCCCTCAGAATGGCTGCCCTCCCCACAGCTGCTGCAGGAAGTGGAACTAAAGATTATTGGAGAGTCAGCCTGTCAGTGTCTCTTAAACTCCAACGGCCCCTACAATGAAACAGTGCAGCTGCTCCCAGGGATGATGTGTGCTGGCTTTAAGGAAGGCAAGAAGGACACATGCCAGGTAGGAGGGGGGACATCTCCCTTGCTGTGCCACAATTCATTATCAAATGCCAGAGGATATTTTTTTAAAGGTAGTTGGGGTTAAGTGACTTGCCCAGGGTCACACAGCTAGTGTCAAGTGTTTGGTCTGAGGCCGGATTTGAGCTCAAGTCCTCCTGACTTCAGGGCCAGTGCTCTATCCACTGTGCCACCTAGCTGCCCGTCATAGGATATTTCAATCCATACACTTGGGATATTTTCTGATTGTCCAGTCCGGGTTAAGTGACTTTCCCAGGGTCACACAGCTAGTGTCTTTGAGGCCTGATTTGAGCTCAGTTCCTCCTGACGCTGGGGCTGGTACTGCATCCTCTACCCTGCCTAGCTGTCTGCATGCCTTGAGTTTCTGGGTAAACTGAAGCTACGCTTATATCTCAGGCTCAGTGCTCAAGTTTCCTCATCAGCAAAATGGGAATAATACTTGTGCTGCTTATCTCACCAGGTTGGTGGCAAATCTTAAGCAGTATGGAATGTGACTACCCTTATCAAAAATAGTGAAACCTAAGGGTTCTCTTTGTATGCTTTACTTTTCTGGAGGTGTATTTGCAGATGCAATACTCCCCCATGTTTTACCCCAAACTGAGTCCAGTACTTAAGATGGAATCTGACCTAGGGTGCTCTTAATATACCTCTTACTACAATTTAGGATAGTATTTTGTTTTCCTATGGAAATCAACACCTTGAACCTGCATTCTAAAATCTCTAGATCTTTCAGCAAAAGTATACTTTTTCTTTCTCCACCCCCCCCCACCAGAATCTTCTTGCAAACATAGCCAAGTAAAACAAACTTTCGAAATTAGCACTCTGCTGAGCCTTCTACTTCTATTAGGAGGTGGGGAACATTTTCATCATTAGTTCTCTTGTATCCTGACAGATCATCTGTTGATCATAGATTGGTAGCTAGAACAGATCTTGGAAGTTATCAAGGATAATCCTCTCATTTTACAGATAAGGAAACAGGCTTGCCCCTGGGGGTCAACAAAGTTATCCCTCTCAGCTTTGTGTTGGATATCTGCAATATATACAAGTTATTGACTAAAATAATAAGACAAGTGAGACCAACTAGGTAGAATCAGTGCCCTTTCTAAGATCGGGTCCCCTCTAACCCTAAAGTTAATATCCACAGGGAGACTCTGGAGGTCCACTGGTCTGTGAGGAGGCAGGCCAATGGTTCCTGGCTGGAATCACCAGCTTTGGCCATGGCTGTGCAAGGAGGAACCGGCCAGGCATCTTCACAGCTGTGGCAGCTTATGAAGACTGGATCCAGGAGCGAGTGCCTGGCGCTTCCTTCCCAGAGCAACCCAAGCCTGTAGCACCAGATATGCCAGAGGAGCCCCCTAACAACTGCACCCTTGCCTTGCCACGTAAGCAATGAAATTGGGATGAGGATAGGGTGACCGGATTTCTGAGCTGGGGGAATAAGAAAGTTTGAGACTAATAGTCTCCTACACCTTCTTCTGACCATAGAATGTGGGAGTGCCCCCCGACCTGGTTATTGGCCCTGGAAGGCTGTTATAGTTACCCCAAGATCCAATCCCTGCCATGGGGTGATGGTATCAGAGAACTGGGTCCTAGCACCAGCCAGCTGCTTTCTGGGGTGAGTAATGTTGCAGGTATCCTCCTGAGGGATTGTCAACAAGACCTCTCAGAGAATCCCAGAAGACAATCTGTAACAAGAATTCTTTGAGTTGAGGGTCCAGGCCATAGAAAATGGAATTGATGGGCATCAACTTGGGCAACACAATGGGACAAGCAATCCTGCGTCTGAACTGAGACATGGAGATGGGATGCCTTGGTTTGAACAAATGGCTTTTTTTGTCCCCTGAACAGCCGCCAGGACCTAGACATTAGCGACTGGGAAGTGATCCTCCCCAACTCAAAAAGTGTACCTGTTATCCAAGTCACGTTAAATCGAAACCACACACTGCATTATGGGTATGACCTGGCCCTTTTGGAGCTTAAAGTGTCTGTAAATTTGACAGAAGAGACAAGACCTGTGTGCTTGCCCCAGTCATATCACTACTTTGTGCCTGGAGGCCATTGCCATCTGGCCCAGTGGGGTCCTGGAGGTGAGTCCTGACCAATACAATTCCCCTGTCTCTCCAGACCCATCATCAGCCTCAGCTCTGCTTTCTCCTTTGCTCTTCCTAGAGCCGCTGTCGGTCAATTCCTTGTTGGAGGCTGAAATGATGACAGCTTGGTGGTGTTATTGTCTCCATGGCGAGGAGTTGGAGGAAGTGCCTATTCCTGGGATGAACCCTAGAATCCTGTGTGCTGACTACCAGGAGGAGGAGATGAGCAGCTGTTGGGTGAGGGAGGGTTCTGCCTCTGTGATACCTAGCTTAGGGGAGCAGACAATCAGTTGGGATCTGGGGATACATATTCCAGTGTTCCTGGGAGATGAAAATATTTGAAGAAACTGAAGGGTGGACCACGTGGGACTAGAAGAGATGTTTGTGGTCTCAGAGATACACCCTTGGACTTGGAACTTGGAACTTCCATCTCCTAATAACCTCTACCCATTTCACAGTTTGGGAGCCGTTGGAGCCTCCTATGCCAGGAATCTGGGACCTGGTTTCTGGCAGGTGTTTCTGCGCCCACGGAGAGCTGTCTTCGGCCTCGGGTCTTCTCCCCAGTGCAACTTCATGGAAGCTGGATCAGACATGTCGCCCTTACGGCCTACCTAGAGGATCAACTGGCCTGGAACTGGGGAAATGTAGTAGATGAAAGGATCTGTCCCCCCAAAGCCAATTATGGAGGTTAGACCCAGACTCCACCTTCAAATACTCCAGGGCTATAGGAAGTTTAGCCCTCCAGTCCTTGAGTGATGGGATGGGGTGGGGCATGGTTCTTACCTAGTGGTGCAGTGAAGGAATTCCCTGGTTCCATGAGATTCTTGTGAGTGGGGAGGCTCAGTCAAGTGGTGAGGGGGATATCCAACTATTTCATAGTAAAGAACTGAGTATTTCCTCATAGATTCATTGGTTTCATGGGTGGGGTAGGATTTAAGGAAAGCAGTGGGTTCCACTGTGGTGAAAGGACGGACTTAAAAGGATTTTAGGGGTGGAATTCAGTAAAGGTTAGGAGGAGACTTAACTGGTGAAAGACACTAATTGGAAGGAGTAACCTAACAATTCCATAGGTTGGAAGAAATTAGTGGTTCCATAGGGGAGGGTGAGCTGTGTGGACTTAGGGATTCTATTGGAAAGAGAAAGTCAGCTGTTCAATATAAACTCAGCTTCATGGGGAGGTAAGAATGGAGATTTCATTGGTTACATGGAGGGAGGTTCCATGATTGGCACATTGGAGAAAGACAGGGGTTGGAGTGGGATTCAGGGTTTCCACAGTGGAGGGAAGGAGGGACCCATGCTCTTAAGAGAAGGAGGGAAATTTGAGTGCTGTATCTGCACAGCTGCTTAATGAGGAAGTGGGAATTAAATGGTTTTAGTGGTTCCAGGAAGAGAAATCAATCTTCCAACTTTGAGGACTAAATGGCTGCCTATGGAATCTGCTTTTTTCTTAGCTTGTGGCCTTCGACCAGCAATATGGGAAAAGAGTAATCCATGGCCCTGGATGGCAGAGGTGCAAGGGACCAGGGGTGGAGTTTGCATAGGCAGCCTGGTGAGCCCTGGTTGGGTCTTGGCAGCTACTCATTGTGTCACCAGGTGGGTCACCATAAGTAGAATTCCAAAGCAGGGAATTCTTGGGAGTTCCAGCTCTTACTAGAGAGGGGTACATTAGGAGTTCTATTAGGACTGCAGAGATGCAGTGATTTCATGGGGAAGAGAAATTCAGACAGCCCTGGACAAACAGGACAGAAAGCAGAAATCTCAAAGAGCAGTGAGACTTTTAATGCCCCAAGATTGAAAGAGGGGGAAATCCTTTTGTAAAATACTTTGAAGCTAGAGGGGAGATGCCCAGAAAGGGAATAGTGCAGGGGCTAGTAAATTGACCCTGACTGGATAAGTGGAAATAAGAATGCCCAGTTCCAGAAGGGGTGGGGGAAGGATTTTAACAATAGATAACAATAGGTAACAACCAACAACTCAAGTAGGGAAACTCTGGACTCATCCACAACAGGCAGGCCTCCACAGCATCTGGTCTTCAGGTTTACCTGGGTACAACAGGGTCCAGACCCCTTGCCCAGGGCCGCCAGGTGTCAAGGTCAGTCATCAGCATTCGCTCGCCCAACAGTATGGGATCCAACCATTCCAACACATCTCTAGTCCTCTTGAAGCTAGAGACCAAGGTGGAGTCCTCCCCCTCTGCCCTGCCTGTCTGCCTCCATTCTGGACCTGCCCCAACAGAGACAAGCTGCTGGGTGCTGGGCTGGAAAGACATCTCAAACAGAGGTGAGCAAAGCCAAAGTAGTACTTTTAGGGCCTAGGGCCATATATCCTTGTATCTTGGGAGGACAGACAGCTCTCATTACATAGCTAAGTGCTGGTGGGACTGAAGAAGTACTCAGGACATTTGTTTGGGGAAGGAAGGAGGATGGGGTTGGGTGACCCGAGGGGCTGGAACATGCAACACCATGAATAAGGATTTATGGGAGAGATTATTCCCTTGTCTCAAATCTCCCCTGTTGGAGAGATGACCTTGAGTTGAGTCCCTTGCCAATTCTGATGCTCTGGTTTTTATCACCCCAAGTGCCCTTGGCTGTTCCAGTCAGCATCTTGTCACCTGAACGATGCTACTGCCTTTGTAAAAAGAATGTACTGCCCTATGGAACCATCTGCGTCCAGTATTCCAAGGAAACAGAGGGCAGACCTGAGGTACGATTGAAAGGTTAAGAGAAGGGAGTGAATCATAGAGAAACTAGTATTGGGGAGGTATATATAGCAACAGAATGCTTTGGGTTCGAAAGAGGGCAGAGCCTGAGGCCTGGAGGAACAGGACTTGTACAGCACTATGTCGGAAACCCTAGGCTCAAAAGTCTACCCTTCTGTGACTTGGAGGACTTCACCTCAGTTCTGAAAAATGGGGCTAGTACTGTTTGTCTCCTGTCTCCATCAAGGCGTCTTGTAAGGAAAAATGATCTTAAAATTGCTTTTATAAATACAAGTTATCCAAATTCTCTTCTAGATGGACTCAGGATCATCTCTCCTGTGCCAAGAAGAAACTGGCATCTGGGTCCTGGTTGGCCTATCCCTGAAGGGAAGCCAGCAGCTTTTTGCCCCAGTGGGAACCCAGTACTCCTGGATCTCCCAGATTGTGGAGGAGGCATCCTTTCTGACACAGTTCAGGTTCAGTCCAGTCTTGGAGGAGACCAGTGGCCTTTGCCCTCCAGACCTGAGCAGCTCAGCAACACTTCCAGGAGCTGCCCTTCTACTGTTCTTACCTCTGTTTCTACTACTCTGACTCTGAGGGCAAGGGGAGAAGATGCAAATGTCCCTGTTTCTCTTCCCCTTCCGTCTGTCTCTGCTGGAATGTGCCCAGACAGGTTCTTGGGAACCTCGAAAGCTTCCCCACACACACACACACACATCTCCAAGGAGGGTGACTTAACTGAGATGATGACGGAACTGTTCAACCCTGGGTGTCTAATTGGACTTGCGTTCCAACCACTGCTATTTTGAGCCAAAGAATTCTGGGGGTGGAATGAATACCTGGGTAATAAACACAATGCCAACATTGCCAGGGGCTGCTTCATGCCTGATGTCTGTGGGAGAGTGGGGGAAGCACCCAAGGGCTAAGAACATTGGATTCAAGGGAGAGGGGTGAACCTTAGTGGTGCTTGAAGTACTTGAAGATGGGAAGAAGTAAGCTTGCAGGGGACTTAGGGACATGCTTAGGAGGAGGGGACTCTTAAGCATGTCCCTAGGAGGTCAGAGCTTAGAGCAATGGAAGAAACAAACAATCTGGCATCTTGAGTGGGCCATAAGTAGAGAAGGCTGGATAGAGAGTCCAGTGATGGATCATTTTGAGAGTGGAGCCCAGGACTGGCTATTTCCGAGGCCCTGGGGATGTTTGGGTCCAGAGCTGGCCACACACACACACAGGTGCCAGAGGTTTGAGTCAGGAGCAGGGCTGGAAGAGAAATTTGTAGCTGATAACGTGGCAGCTGCCACTCATTCCTGCCTGCCTGGGCAGGGTGTGCCCAAGGTCAGCTGGGTGTTTGTCACCAGCAGCAATGGAACACCAGTCTCCCTGTCCTAGGTGTTGGTGTTCCTATCTCCATCAAATCCTCAGATTTGATCTTACTAAATGTCCCTGTGCCCTTGCAAAAAAAAAAAAAAAAGACCCAGCCCTGAAACTTCTGTTGGGAGTAGGAAACAGGATAACGCACTTGGACCTGAACCTAGCACTTCCTGGTTCAGAACTGCTCAGATACCTCCAACTATATTTTCCCATATCCTGAGATAAATTGCAGAATTATCAATGTCAGCACAGCAACATTACTTACTAACACTTCTTCCCAGTCATCTTCATGGGTCAGGACTTTCCAGGAATGCAGCTGTACTTAAAAGCCCAAATCCTGGCTCCCCTGGGGAATTCCTTAGAAGTAGCTGGGCACTGACTGGTTGGATAGGACTCACTCTGAAATCTTTCACAGAAGGGAAGGAATTTAGATAGGTATAGCATGTGTGCTGTATAGACAGACCCTCATGCCCCAATCAAGCTTTTCAGACACACCTGGTCAGGGTTGGGTTTTTATGAAATCTGTTCCCCGCTGTTCTCCCTGACCATTGGACCTTATGTCCATGTTTAATTCCTGCGTTTCTGCGACAAAGATCTTGTAAAGGCAGTGGTGAGGTTACAGAAGCCCAGCTGTTGGACAGTCTGGTTTTGTAGGGAAAGAGGCTTAAGTAGTTTACACCAACTACTCTGCAATAAATGTTTTCTTGGGTACCAAGTATGGGGAAAAGTAAACAAGCACTTCACAGAGCCTTTTCCCTTGATGCTTGAGAGAAGGAAGATTTAGATTTGATGATGTGCCAGTTAAAAGGAGATTCAAATGCAAAACAAAAGGCCTTATTCTGAGAAACAGCGACTTGGGGCCATAAAGCACTGACCCCAGCCCAACCTCCACCCCTTTCATGTAAAAGAAAGGAGGCGGACCTTGGGGTAGGCGTTGCTGCTCAGGGAGAGGAAATCCCCATTGGGCTAACCTGGCCAGTGAACAAGGGGTTGGCAGGTAGGGGCGGGGCAGGGCGGGAACAGGTGACACCGGTTACCAGCTCAGCCATTCCAGACCCCTCCCTGAGATACTCCCCAGCTGCTCAACCCCATTCCTACTCCTGGGGTTGCCAAGAGAAGTTCTCTTACAACGGACAGTCTTACCTGCCCCCTAGGACGGACCTGTTGGGTCAGGGGAAGGCAGGTGCGTCCCAGACTGGGGCCATGAGCTGGAGGATGGGCCTGGGGCCTCAGTGGCCCCTAGCGTTGATGACAATGCTAAGCTTATTGAATCTGCTACCGCTGGGAAGGGGTGAGTGAAGGCAGCAAGGCTGAGACCAGGGACAGTAGGTGACCAGTTTTTCCCCTTCCTCAATCCCTTTCTGTTTCCTAGTCCCTTGGTTTGCCTTTTCCCTAGTCTCCCCTTCCCCCTGCCTCCCACCATGGCTGACCTACCCCTTCTTCCAGTCCCTCAGTCTTCCAAATTGTCTACCTTCACCCCACCCAAATATCCCAGACCCCAGCTCTAACCACTTCCCCTTTCCCGCCCTACTCATTTTCTCCTTTCTTTGCTTTCAGGGGCTGATGGGAAAGAAGGTGAGAACTTGGGGGAAGAGAAGGGAGGAAAAGGGTGGGGCAAGAAGAGGAAGGGGAGGAGAAAACAAAATGGGGGAAAGAAGGACTTTTCTGTTGGAAATGAAGGGGAAAGAGTGAGAAGAGGAAGAGGGAAATAGAAAAGGTGACGAGAGATGGGGGAAGGGAAGAAGAGGGAGTTGGAGGAACCGGGAGGAGATATGAAGGAAAATAGAGAAGGGGATCAGAAAGGTAGAAGGGGGAAGGGGAAAGGAGAATGGGGAAGGAGGAAAGGAAGCATACAGAGTTGAGAGAGGAAGGGGAGTTTAATTAAGAGTGATAGGGGGAGGGAATACTGAGCAGAGTCGAAGAAAGAGAAGATAAATGATTACCCAGATGGGTTAGGAAAGGAGTCCAGACCCCGGCCCCACTGGCCACAGTGTCCCTAAACAGCCCCCCCCCTTTTGCTCTCTTTCAGAAGTTCCCTGTGGCATGGCCTCACAGGCGCGAATCGTGGGAGGTACCAATGCCTCCCCAGGTCAGTGGCCATGGCAGGTCAGCATCACCTACAATGGCATCCACGTATGCGGTGGCTCTCTTGTATCCAAAGAGTGGGTGCTCACAGCTGCCCACTGCTTCCCAAGGTTAGACAAGAGTTGGGAGGGATAAGTATGGGGAGGCATGGAACTGGGAACTCTTGGGGAGGATTTTTGGGAGAGAAACAGAAGGGAGAAAAGATGCTGATTGGATTCAGAAACGGAGGGAAGCAGTGAAAGGGATGAGGGACACCTCGATTCCAGCTGTCTTCTTCACTTCCCCTCTATTCAGGGAGCACAGGCTGGATGACTACGAGGTGAAGCTGGGTGCCCATCAACTCAGCACCTATAGCCCTGATGCAGTGGCTACAACTGTAGCCAAGGTCTTCACCCATCCTAACTATGTAGAAGAGGGCTCCCAGGGCGACATTGCTCTCCTCCAACTGAAGTTTCCTGTGAACTTCTCGAGGTACATTCGTCCAGTTTGTCTACCAGCAGCCAATGCCTCCTTCCCCAATGGACTCCACTGCACTGTCACAGGCTGGGGTAATACACACAGCTCAGGTAAGTTTGCTGTGGGTGTATGGGTTGCCAGAGCCAGTCCTATTCATCAAAGAGATGGAGAGTTTGGGAGGATGGAGGATTTAATATGTACCCCTATTATCTCCTTTCGCTGCAGTGAGTCTCGCTAACCCCAAGACCTTGCAGCAGCTGGAGGTGCCTCTGATTAGCAGAGAGACGTGCAACTGTCTTTACAACATAAAGCCGGATCCTGAGGAGCCACACGTCATCCAGCCAGACATGGTGTGTGCTGGCTTTGTACAAGGTGGCAAAGATGCCTGCCAGGTAAGGGCCTGATCTTGGGCAGGGAGATACAAGGGTCATGAGAAAGGAAGGGAATAGGATACCAGAGTCCTAAGAAGGAGCAGGGGCTGAGATACTGGATTCCACCTGGCTCCTGATGGGGTGAGCTGCCTGAGACTTTTAGGGGCTTGATGGCCTTAAAAGGAACTGAAAACTCTGCTGTCCAGGCTTCTCAAATCTACTCGTTGTGTCACCGTAGCGAAGTCACTTCCTTTCTCCTTGCCACAGTTCCCTCAACTATAAAATGATGGGGTTGGACTAGATCTTCAAGATCCTTCCTGTTCTAACCTTTTTTTTTTTTTTATTTTGGCAAGGCAATTGGGGTTAAGTGACTTGCGCAGGGTCACACAGCTAGTACTTGTCAAGTGTCTGGTCTGAGACTAGATTTGAACTCAGGTCCTCTGCTCTAGGCCGGTGCTCTATACACTGCGCTACCTTGCTGCCCCCCTGTTCTAACCTTTTGTGGTTTGTCTATCTCCAGGGAGATTCTGGAGGGCCCCTCTCTTGCCCCATGGGAGGCCGCTGGTTCCTGGCTGGTGTTGTGAGTTGGGGAGATGCCTGTGGGGCTCCCAACAGGCCTGGAGTCTATACTCTCACCTCCAGCTATGCTTCATGGATTCACCAGAAGGTCTCAGAGATCCAGTCCCACTATGTGCCCCTGACCAAAGAATCCCATTTGGATATGGATCTGTGCAAAAAGGATCTCAGCAAGCTCATCTCAGCTTCAGCCCTCCTGACACCAAGCCTGCTACTGTCCCTCAGCGTGTCAGTCTTTTGTCACCTCCTGCTCTAGAACAGAGCACAATTTCTACAGACTTTGCCTGGTTTGGCTGGAGGGCTTAGTCCCTTATCCACTCACTGCCTCCTGGACAACTGACACTTTACTGAGCCCCCCTACCCCAACCCTAGAGGGACTGAGACATTCCCTTCTCACTGGGACCTGAAGCTTCAGATTGTGAATTGTGGTCCACCTCTAAAACCAACTGTCAATGGCCTCGAACACTTATTACCTGTGTAACTTGGGGATCAATAACCTCAGACTCAGTTTCCTCATCTGTAAAATGAGAAGATTGGATTAGCTGGCCTCCAAAGTCCCTTCCAGGAGCGCTGAGGAGGGACTGATGGGACTTTCTGACCTTTGAGCCAGCTCCTTCCACGCCAGGACAGCCGTGGTTCTTGGTGTGTGGTTTGGGGCCTGAGCCTTTCCTTACTTTCAGGATTTATGGCTGTTTGTTGTCAAGAGGTCTCTCAGCAGCAACCCTAGTGAATAATCTGGGACTCTCCTGTCTGAGGGGCTGGGCCAGGTGATTCTCTGGCTACCACTGGGAAACTCTGCCGCCATTCTTCTGGAGGACTTGGCCCCTTCACCTGCACCCGTGTCAGCCCCCAGAGTTAGTGGAGACCGGGCATCTCCATGAAAGCCAACCTCAAAGTACTGGTTCTTGCATTCCAAAGACAAGTGCCCCCTCCAGCAAAGAGCAGCTGCATGCCCATAACATGGCTCTTCATGAAGGACCGACCTCCTCCACAACTGGCTGATCCCCCCCTTCCCACACAGGACCCTACCCTGTAGCCACCTGTTATTGGACTCACTCCCTCCTCCTCTACTGCACCCTGGAGGACTGAGCCACCCCTGGGAAGGGGCTGAGGAGTGAGGGTGTGTGTATGTATGTACATATGTGTGTGTGTGTATGTGTGTGTGTTTGTACACAGGTGCATGCACGGCAAGGGAAGGCATCACATCAGTCCTATTGAGCATAATAAACCATTTGAATAAGCAACAGGTGGCCTGTGAAGTCTCCATTAGTTTGTTGATCCCTACCATTCTTCCCCTTTCTCCCTCCCCAAACAGCCAATTTTGCAATTGTACAGTGACAAGCTTTATTAAAAAAATATTTTAGGGCTTGAAGGTGGGCAGACAAGTCTATACATATTTACAAACTGGGAAAAGTGCACCCCTCACAGGTCTAAGGCTGCCAGTGGGGAGGGATGCAGGGAGGTGCAGGGGCACTGGTTTGAGCACCATTCACTTCTTGGACAACTTTACTTGCTTGTGCTTGGGTGGTGCCCACTTGAGACAAACTGAGTCCACTGTAGGGGGAAAAGAGAAAAAAATCAAAGATGGGGTCAGCCGGAACATGGGGTGACGGGTTGGGAAAGCAAGCAATGATATCCACCTTTTGACAGAAAAGTGATGGACTGGTACAGAATGAGGTCTATGTGTATATATTTTTAACGTGGCCAATGGGAGTTTGTTTTGCTTGACTATGCATATCCGTAAAAGGAATTTTTTTTTCCCCAATGGGGTAGAGGGGTAGGAGGAAGAGAAAATAGATTTCTGGTCATTTAAAAACTAAAACTTTTTTTAAAAGGAAAGAAAGCCATCTGAATGTACAGCAGGAAGAACTCTGGACTTCGAGTCAAGAGACTGGGGTTCTAGTTCGAGGTGCCTGCCAGTTCTGACATTCTGAGTTTCCATGAGAGGGAGCCCACGTTTGTACTAGGCCCTGGGCCAAGTTTCAATGAGCCTAAGTGAGAACAAAAGGGCATATTGAGCGAGGCCTTGAGGGGGAGGGAGAACCAGCCTCCTCCAGAGAGCCGGGTACTGCTTGCCTCTGGTAGACAGGAGCAGGTAGGACCGGTTTTGCGATCATGAGACAGGGGCTGGCCCAGCTGCAAAGGACATAGGAAGTGGCCACCAGATGGGAGCCTGGAATCCCCCAGTAAACATGGGCATGTCTAGTTCCACACTCTCCTTGTGACCCACACTCCCACCCCATGGTTTGGGTACCTCCCCACTACCTGTGATGGGCGGCTTCTTGTACTGGGCACTCTTAAGGTGCTCTTCCACTAGCTTGGGGGTGACACAGATGACATGCTGCCCCTTCCAGTACTTGACCATGTTGAGTGACTGCAGAGTGCTGATGATGTCATTTTGTGTGATGCTGGTCATCTGGCTGTGGTAGTGAGGGTGAAGAGAAGCAATGAGAGCTTAGGGGTTTCCTCTCCACTAGCCCCAGGCACTTTCCCGTGCCCTTGAAAGAGCAATGGGGGACTGGGGGGTGGGGAGACGGAGAGGAAAGGACATGGCCTTGCTCCAGTCCATTTGGGGAGCTAGGGAGACACCATGACACTCACCCTACCTGTCTCCCTCACCCTCTCCTCTGCCCCCCGGTGGTGCTGGGGTGGTAGGAAAGAACAAGAACGTGGCCATCCTCACCTGAGGTCTTTGATGGACAGTGTGCCCCGGAAGTCCCTCAAGATCTCCAGCAGGACCCAGGACCAGTAACTACGATAGCTCAGTTTGCCCAGGTCTGACAGTGGCTTCTCTGGAGAACCCACTGTACTCTCCAACTTCGACAATTCGTAACCTTAGAGATGGGTGGGGTTGAGGATCCTGGCACTCCCATCCCACCCCAGATACACACCCCCTCCCCTCCCTTTCCTATCAAAAGAGGCTCAACTTACTGAAAGCAATGAGGAACTTGCCATAACCTCTGCGCTGATATGGGGGGAGGGTCAGGATACAGGCCACATTATTCCCGTCTGGGGACTCCTTCTCCTTCAGGGGCAGGCAGGTAGAGAACTAGTCAGGAAATAGATACTGGACCATCCCAACCTAACACCCATCCCTCCTGTGCCCCATTTGGCACCTTAGAGAAGTAGCCCACGATGTGGGCCCCCTGTCTGTCCACTTCGGTCAAGATGTAAAAGACAAATGGCTCCACATCAAAGTACAAGGTCTTGTGGTCCAGGAAGAGCTTGGCCAATAGACACAGGTTCTGGCAATAAATCTTAACGGTGGGAGGAAAGAAAGGAATGGGATTAGTGGTTTCCCCCAAGAAACCTCCCTTTTTATAGAGTAACTTCAATCCTCCTGGAATTACAATGAGAGTGGGAAATGTCCTCTGAACCCCTAAACAACCCCCGCCACAAACAGAAGCCCTCAGAGAAAGGAAACCAGTCTCATTAGTGGATGGTCTCTTGGATGATGCTAATAAAAATAACAGCCACTTAGAGTTGGAGCCCTAGTAGAATTTAAGTAAGCTTCCTGAAGGTGAAATGTTTAATTTTTTTCTGGTCTCTGCAGTCTTAAATGTCTATTAAATTGAATCTGCCTAATTTTGAGGGAAAACCTCCCATGGGGCCTTCCCCACCAAAAACAATTTCTTGAGTACCATGAGATCTCATCAAGGAGAAAACTGGGGAAAAACTGCCTCCCATTATGAAGTAAAGTACTCCTATTCCATCCCAAGGCTCTGGGGCACACCTTATGGTCTTTGCCATCCACCTCATATACTGATATGTTGTTCTTTCGGTAGATTTCCTTGCCAGGTGGCTGTCTCCACTGGCACTGCCCCTGGGGTGGAAGAACAGATGAGTTTTGAGTCTCTCTCATCATGAGATTAGCTCCAAAAGTAGTGAGGCAGTCCAGCATGCAAGTGGGAGAGCTTGACAACCAAAACTCCCACAGCAGACTATAGTTGCAAGAATCCTGAAACAGAGTCAGAAGAACTTGGGTAACTCAGTTTGGGCTTTGCTACTAATTCAATGTGTGACTTTAGGCAAGTTGTCTCCTTCTCTGGGACTCAAGTTGTCCATCTATCAAATGAGGAACATAGTCTGGACCAGGAGTTCTTAACTTGAGGTCCACGGAAAGGGGAGGAAAAGGGAGAGGGGGAGCAAGATTTTATTTTTATTTTCACTAATTCAAATTTAGCATTTCCTTTGTTATTTAAAAACATTATTCTGAGAAGGGGTCCATGAGCTTCACCACATTAAGAATGCCCGATGAGTCCATGACTCACAAAAAAGTGAAGAACCTTTGGTCAAGACGCTTTCCAGGTTGCATTCCAACTAGTGTAGGTTCCTTTTCTATCAACTACTGACCTTCACTAGCCCTGATGCTTCATCTGCCATGTTACAGGGAGAAAGTCTGTCAAAAGATTTGGGTTCTGGTCCCTGCTATCACTAACCCTGAGGTGCCTTCCCAGACTTGACATCTTATCTTACCCACTTCCCCAATAGCTCTCCTGTCTATCCCAACCCAAAAGGTATTGCCCAAAATACTGGTTAAGTGGGCCTTAGTGAGGTCTCACCAAATGGAAACGATAGCTCTTCTCAAACTTCATGTACTTCAGGCAGTATTCGCAGAGCCAAAGTTTGGGCTGTTTCCCATAATCTTCTGGGAATGGGGAGAAGTACCAGGCATCAATCTCATAGTTTCCAATATGAATCTTGTCCACATACTTCACCTTAGTAATCTGTGGGCAGAGACAGTAAAAAGCTAAAGGGAGACAAGTGAGTGGTGGCTTTTCATGATAACCCTAGGAGAGGGGATACATTCAAATGGTAGGGGACTGAGAAGAGACCAGACTGACTGCAAGGGGATCCAAGAGTAAGGGTAGTGAGAGGCCTGGTCTCCCCCCTCTGCCTGCTTACCGCCTCATGTTCCTTTTCTAGTGCTGCTGTTGTGGGATCCATTTCTGCATAGGTCTGGTGGGGAGAGGAAGCGGAGAGAGGGAATAAAAAACATTTTCATCCTATCATACTTCCATCAAATCATGGCTTCCCTTTAAAATTCACCACAATTTCCAAACTATCTTCTACTACTAATGATCTCCATAATCCAACATGGACCATTCCTATCTCTCTCTGCCCAAGGTGTGCCTTTTCCCCTCCTCTTTGTCCTTTTATCCTAATCCTGATTGAGCTTCAAGATTAAGACCCTCTCCTACTTTCCCTTTTCTGACATCCTCTTGCAGAACCAGTCTTGCACCTGTTTATGCATTCTCTCTCACCAACATTATTTGTGCTTGATTATCATTGACCATTTGTCATTTACTACACAGTACTGTTAATTTTATTTTTCTTGTGTCTTATCTTGTTCTCCCCAACTAGGCTGAGTTCTTCCAAGGCAGAAGGCCTACTTTAAGCCTCTTTGTCTGCCATACAGAGATGGTTTACACATAGCAGACAACTGAGACAAACTTGCTCATGGACTAAGAATTTAGGATTGGAGCAGAACAGGAAGGGATAAAACTGGGCCGTTCTCTCCAGCAGGCTCTGGGAAATGTGAGCCCCTTGAAAGGATGCCTCAGGGGGAGCATTAGTACAGGACATCCTTCACCCACTACACCCCTTCCAAACTAGACTACTCATAATTCCATGATCTCATCCTACCCTCTATGAAATTGGCAAATGCTATTTCCTTACCCTCCTCCCACTCCTTTATCTCTTGTCTGTTGAAATCTGTCTGTTCCTTCAAATGCAAATACAGGTCAGGTGCTACCTCCTCAATGAAACTTCCTGATTCCTTCTAGCTGGAAGTGGTCCCACCTGCCTTAAATCTCTCAAGTGTCCAACTTTTCTCATTCTCTTACTCAATTGACGTAAACTATGTAGAGGTCTTATTGACCTACACTGTAAACACTTGGTGGGAACTCGTTTTTCATTTCCATATCTTAAGCACATAGTACAGGGCCAAGTGCTAACAAACAACTGTTGAAGTTATGTGTTTAATTAAACTTTAGAACAAAAAGGGGCTTGAGAAGGCTAACTTGGTCACCTCCTTCATGTTACAGAAGAAGTAGAAAGTTTAAGTGGTTTTTCAAGGGTGACCCAGTTAATCAATTAGTGGCAAACAAAGAGCTCCTATTTCCTGGCTCCCCCTCAGGCCTCCAAAGGTGGCTGCAGACCTTCTGCACATGGTTAATCTCATCATGTTTGCGTTTCTGGTTGCGGGTGATCTTGCGCTCAGGCTGCTCTGCCAGCTCACTTAGGTACTTCTCAGAGTTTTTCTGAACAGCTTCTTTCACCGTCTTGGTCAAGGCCAGTCGATTCTTGTCCACCCATTCATCCAGCCGACGGTTAACTGAGAGAGGTGAGAAGTTAACAGAAGAAACGCAAGTGTCCCACCCGCCTCCCCATTCCAGGTCCTGTTCTCCAAGGTGCCCAGTTGGTTCTTCCTGTCTAGGGAAATAATGTCATGTCTCCAGAAAATAGAGGTACTCACAGCCCACATAATGTACGTAGAATTCCTCTCGTCCTTCTTGGTCATTCACACGGGACTGAATCACCTCTGCTGAGTCTATAGAACAAGAAACCTTGAAGTTGCCAGGAGGATGAGGCAGGGATCAGGGGGTAAGGGCCCTTGGAGAGTAAGGACCCTCCCTTCCAGTGAGGACAGTTTCTAACCTCTCTGGCCCACTTGTGATAATCACCAGACCACTCCTCCCACCTTTCCCTGAGGCATACTCTTCTATTTTTTAAGAGCTCTGTCAGGAAGCTATGGATGCATAAAACTGAAATTTTCTTCCTAACCTGCCCAATGCTCCAAATTCTACCCCCTTAGACCAAACAGAGTAAGTTTAATCCTTCTTCCACATAATTGCCCTTCAAATACTGGAAGAGAGCCATCATTCAGTCTTCTCTCCTCCAAGCTTAATACCATCAGCTCCTCTACCCATCTTCTTATGGCCCAGTCTGCAGTCCTCATTTTCTTGATCGTCTTACTCTGAAAAAACTCCACTTTGTCAAAGTCGCTCATAAAACAAGGGCTCTAAAACTGATCATTGTACTATAAATGTGGTCTAAGACAAGTATAGCAGAATTATCAATTCCCTCACTGTTTACAAAGTACCAAAAAATATGCAAGGCATTGTGTAAGTAAGGGGAAGGAATACTTGTATACAAAAAAAGTATGATATGAGGTAAAGTATTGAAAACCAGCACAGGAGAGATCCAGACAAAGCGCTTTAGAAAAATGTGAAGAAGGAGAAAATACTCTTAGTTGAAGGTGGGAAAGAAGGGAGATAAGATTAAGGAAAGCTTAATGAAGGCAATGGCACTTAAACTGAGCTTTGATGTTATTGTACTGATACA
Organism: Vombatus ursinus; assembly: GCF_900497805.2. NCBI lineage: Eukaryota > Metazoa > Chordata > Mammalia > Diprotodontia > Vombatidae > Vombatus > Vombatus ursinus. The sequence continues at coordinate 42,831,761 of NW_020954585.1, forward strand.
CTGATATTAAGAGCAAAAGAATATATTCTAGGCATGAGATGAACAGTGAAAATGAACAAGCACAATACACAATGAGAACCCAGAAAGGTTACATGTGTTAAGGAATGTTTGGTTAACACGTGACTTGTCCGAAGTCATACATGTAATAAGTAGCAAGTCCCAGAATCAAACCTAGGTCTTTCAACTCCAAATCTCACTGGAAAGGAGCTACATTGCCACTTGTGTTAGGAAAAAGCTCAGCTGGTTCAGTCTGGATGGAACATAAAAGTATGTGAAAAGTAATATAATAAAATAAGGTTGAAAAGGTAGATGGGAATAAAATTACAGAAGGCTTTGAATGAAAGGATAAAGAGTTTGTGTTCAGACAGGGACCACAGGTCACCATTAAAAAGGTTTTTGTTGTTTTTAAAGCAGGGGAATGACATACCTGTGGATTAGTAAGCTTATTTTGGCAGTTCTTTGACAGATAAAAGGAGAGGCAGTATGGCATAACAGAGAGCTGGCTGGCCTTAGAGCTTCGAACAAGTCACTTAAGTCTCAGTACTCAAGGGCTATTTTCAAGAATAAAAATGAAAATGTGTGGAAACTCTCAGGGCAGCATAGATTAAATGACAGGTCTAGAAGAACCTCTCTTCCTCCCCCAACCCCCCCCCACCCCAGTCCAAAATGTGAAAAAGAAAGGGAAAGACTGCAGACAAATGAGATCAGTTAGGAGACAATTGCAATAATTGCTGGACCTGAAGTCAGGAAGATCTGAACTCAACTCTGGCCTCAGACCCTGTATGACCATAGGCAAGTTGCTTAATCTCTGCCTCAGCTTCTTCATACATAAAATGGGGATAATAACAGCATTTATTTCCCCCCCCACCCCGGTTATTGTGAGGACCAAATGAAATCATATCTGCACTATGTACATAGCAGCTATTATCGTCCAGCTAGTTGGTCTTCCTGACTAAAGGGTCTTCCCACACCAGTTCACCCTTCACTTGGCTGCCAAGGTGATCTTCCTCAAGTGCAGGTCTGACCAAGTTAGACACCCACACTTGAACTCCAGTGGCAACTAATAACCTCCAGGATCAAATATAAGATCTCATTTGGCTTTTAAAACACTTCACAACTTGGCCCCTTTCTAACTTTCCAGTTGTCTCATACTTAAAAAAACAATTCAGAAACATCAGGGTTCTTGCTACTCTTCCCACAGGACAGCCCATCCTTGACTACATTCCTTTTCACTGATTGCCCCCTATGGCTAGAATGCTCTCCCTCTTTCTTTCTGCCTCCTGGCTTTAAGACGCAACTCATAAACCACTTTCTGCAAAAGGCCTTTTTCAGTAACCCTCCTCCCTACCACTATCTTCCCGCTGAGACTGTCTCCTTTTTATATTGTACATCTCTTGTACATAGACATGTACACAGTAGTTTGCATGTCGTCTCCTCTAACAGAATGTGAATTCCATGAGAACAGGGACATCCTCTGCATTAACACAGTGCCTGGTACAAATGAAGCACCTAATAAATGGTGCTTCTTTACAAAAAGGAGGTTATTACAACAGTCCCTGGGAAATGTGACAGATCTGAAATAACCCTGGGAAATGTGACAGACCTGAAATAAAGTGTTTGCAAATGAATGAAAAGGAGAAAAGATGATGATGCCAAATGATTAGAAGGAGAAAGAAGTCAAAGATAAATCTGTGATTTAGATCTTGGAAAAGCTGTAGTACATCTTCAAATACTGTTTAAGATTGCTTTAATTCTTTCAACGATGAGGAAACTGAAGGCCCAAGGAAATGAAGTGATTCATCCAAGGCCATACAGATAGCCAGGTCTTCTGACTCCAAATTCAACACTTTTCCGACTGTATAGCAATGCCTCCAACATTCATTCATTTCTCAATAAAGTCAGCTTGGCATAGTGGAAAGACTGCTAGACAAGGAGTCAGGAATGAACTGGGTACAAATGCTGCCTAAAACACGAGCTATTTGACCCTGAGTAAGTCACTTAAACTAAGCCTGTCTCTTCACCTGGAAAACGGGATTAACGGTAGTAATACCTCGGACTTTCGAGGATAAATTAGGTGACCTGAATAAAAATGCTTTTGCAAACCTTAAAGCAACATGGAAACGTCGACTGCTTCTCCCTTTCTCTGGAAAGTTTTGGCTCCAGGTACCTTCTACCTCTCTTACCTTTTCAAGCTCAAGCCAGGCCATCAAACCCCCGGCCCCCCCCCCCCCCGGTGCTTTCATCTCTCAGGATGCCCCAGACATCCAGGCCCTCCAGGAGCCAAGGTCACAGAGGGAGGGCAGCCCGGCCCCGATTCCCCCGACTCCCCCCCACCCAGCGCTACTCCGTATCCCCCGCCCTTACGCCAAGTACTATCAGGCCGTCGGCAGAGGTAGGTTTCTCCGATCTCCACCGTGACCTCGGGCTCGCCGCGGGCCGGGGCCGGAGGGGAGGAGCGGCCTGGGGGCGGGGAGGTACCTTCAGCCAATGCTCTCTCCCCGCCCCCGGCCTCGCCCTCCCCCGGGGCTCCGACCGTGGCCACTGTCGCGGAGCTTGCAGTCGCCATCGAACCGGTCGGAAGTGACGCAAAAATCAGGCGCCTCTACAACCCCAAACTTCCGGTTCCCGTACGGCAGAATGGAGTCCTCTAGAAGCACGGGGAGGAGCTACGTGACGTGGCGCCCCGCGATTGAGTCCCGGAGAGCACGCACCGCCTACAAAAGGGCGCGACCTCTCACCGATTGGTAGCCACGGCCCGGGAGGCCTCGTTCCTCTCCCCCGCCCCCCTTCTTCCGTACGACATGGAAGTACCCGGAGTTAGCAAGCAGGGACGCCCCCTTTGCTACGTCATAAAGATGTCTCAGCTTCGTCTAGGCTCCGCCTGTAGGTGTGCCTGGAGTTCCGAGCGTTAGGGTGGAGAAGTGATTACATCCTGCTTTTTAACCGGAAACGCTGGAAATGAAGAATGGGTGGGTCGAGTTGCATTCCCCGTTGCTGGGCAACGGCAAATGATGGCGGTAGCAATAACTTACTGTGCGCACTGGCCTTTTCCCCTTTTTCCGCTTCAAGAATGGAACCGACCCCCAGGCCCTGACCTTTACTCCTATTTTCAAGGTTTACAAAATGCGTTGCTCTCTACCACCTGGGAGAACGATTGTCCCCATTTTACAGATGCAGAGGCCGAGGCTCAAGAGAGGTGAAGCAACTGATCCAAGGCCCCACAGCTAAACAAGAGGCAGACCTGGTATTTGAGAATACTCTGAATGAAAGCCCAGACCTCTTTCCAGGACACCACACTGCCTGTGGGAGAATGGGGTGGTGCCAGCGCAGCTCCCAAAGATCTTAAGAGGTTGTGAAAAGTAGAGTTCAGGCATTGCTGTCTGTGGACAGCTGAAAGAAAGGGAGGCTTGAATGAGGAGGCCTTAGAACCTAGGGACCCCTCCTCAGAATGTTCTTAAATGTTTAAAACAAATTACATAGGGCTAAAGAAGAAATTAAAGTTGTAGTTTTTTTTTCCTGCCCAAGTTCATTGTCACATTCCCGGCCCACAAATTCATCTGTGGACCCCAGTTTAAGAACCCCTGGTCTGTAAACCTCCACCCCTGAACTCCCAAGAAGCCCCCTCAACTTGACAGTATTTCCAGTATCTGGAACAAGCCTGAGGAGGGCTAATCTCAAGGAATAGGTCTGTGTGGTCCTGGGTAACTCTTTTCTAGGCTGGTTTTCTTCTAAGAACAAGGGAGTTAGACCATATAGCTCAAATACATACTATGTACTTTGACAGTTCAAAGCAAGACACTTTAGTCTCTTCTCCCCACTCCCTAAAGTTCTCAAGGCCTCCTCATGGGAAGCCTCAGTAATGAGCTGAATTCATAGGGGGAGGGGAAGGGAGAAGGGAGAAGGTCAAAGAAAGATAGATTTAATGAATGACTTTCTGGAGTTCAGGTCATCTGAGCTATGGGTCAGGATTCCCTCTGAACATCCTCCTGAGAGAAAGAAAGACACGTCACAGTTATGAGAGGGTTGGGCTGTGTGTCTATGTGTTTAGACTCAGGGTGGCTAGGGACTGAATTAGCTGTCATTAATGAGACAATAAAATCTAGAGATAGGAAGCAGGGAATTCCACCTGTCTAGACTTGACACATCAAGGGATTTTTCAAGGGAGAGAATAACACTACATCACCACATATCTTTCTGACTTATGAGTGTCTCATGTGCTTCATTTAAAATCCAGCCTCCTTGCCACTTCTATCCTAATTTTCCCCTATCCCCTACATCTTCCTCCTTCCTATCTTCTGGTCCAAGTTCCTAAGTACCCTGCAGCCAGAAGCCTGCTGGCCAGGACTCATAAGGACAGGCAGGAGGCCAACCAGGGTGTCACAATCCAGCTGAGGACGAGTATTTTTAACAGCCACCTGGGATCAGAATGTCAGGTGGCCCCCCCATGACCTCATTAACTTTGAACAGTGGAAAGGAAATAGAAATAAAGGGCCTTGGGGAGAATAAGAGGAACCTGAGGATGTCATAATTGACAATTATTCCCATTTTAGAAGAGCTAAACTGAATATCTCACCAGACATTCCTTCTCATTTCCAATAGGTCTCTGGCCCCACAAAGGAACTAGCAAAAAGACCAAAGACCCCAGAATTAGGGTTAGAAACTCAGGGAGGATTTCCCAGTTATGACAGGAGAAAAGCCCAGGAGAGAGGATGTTGTACAAAGAACAAGATTTCAAATTAGAGAAGAGTACAAATCCCTCAGCTACTTGTTACCCCAAGTGGCCTTGGACAAGTCACTCTATTTTCTGGGCTTCAGTCTTGTCATTTGTAAAATGAGGAGGTTTGGTCTAGGTGATCTCTAAGGTTTTTCCTAGTTCTAAATCCTATGAAATGGACAGTTGCTATCCCCATAGATCTCTCAAAAGGGAAAGTGTGCCCCACCCCCAGCCAGGCCTACCTGTCTGTGGACAAGGGGGAAGAGCCAAGGTGACCCCCAGCTTTGTCCTGGGAAAAGGTAGGCAGGAAAGTCTGGCTGTCCCCCAGCCAGCCAGGACACATACACCGTGCCCTGGGGGAGGGGCTTTCAAAATGTGCACTTTAATATTACAAACACAGCAGTAGAGGGGGAGGGAAAGGGGGTTCACGGACCCCCAAACCCACTTTCCCAAAAACATGTACGATGAAAGAGGCCTCTGGGGCCCCCAAATGCACCCCCCAATCATCCCCAGCTCTGGGCCAAAAAGCCAGAGGCAGAGAAGATAGGAAAAAGGAGGAAGGATATGAAAGGAAGGACTGCAGTAACTGGTGGGTGGAAATTGAGTTACCAACCCTGGTCTAGTGGGCTTGGGGGAGCTGGGAGTCTAAGTCCTGATTGCCCAGAAACCAAGGTGCAACAGCAAGAGAAAAAGGTTCAGAGATCTGAAGCAGAGCCATTAGCAAAGGTTGTGGGGAGCTCCTGGCTCACAATACTTCAGACCAAGCTTCAAGAACTGGAAGGAAGGGGTGGGGTGGGTGGTGGAGAAGGACAGTATTATGTTGAGAGAGGGAAAGAGGCATGGGGTTTCCCCTGGCAAGTCCCAGAGGGAGGGCCCAGGCAAAGCCAGGCTAATGGGTCAGATCCGAAAGCTCTCTTCTTTGCCATCAATGTGCCGAAGTCGTAGGTAGACGTCTGTGCCAATTCCTTGCAAGGACTGGAGCCGAAGGGAACCACCTAGGTATTCTGCATATGCCCGGGATGTAGGCAGACCAAAACCAAACCTGGAGGGATGGAAACAATAAGGGTGATATCTTAAACATCCTAGCCCTTTGTTTCCCCCTTCCTCCATGAAGACCACCAAAATTTGGGAAGGGGGAAGCCTCACCCATGCATAGGTCCTGACTGGCCATTGCTGTTTGTATCCAGGTGACCAAAAAGTGGACTGATTCGGGGGTCCTGAGTGCTGGCCTCAGCCGTGGTGAAGTGGTAGTCCATCACTTTGTCCAGGTGGTGGTGAGCGATGCCCCCACCCCGATCTGAAATTCTAACAGAAGCCAGCCACACCAGGCTAAGGCTATCTGCAGGGATCACTTCTACCAGAAGACCTTCCCTTATTAAACCACCCACCTCACACTTCTCCTGTCCTCTGGATTTCCTGGGCTTGCAGCCATGTTTCCTTGGCATACAAATAAGACTTATCTCTTCTAGGGCAGGCCATTCCCTCTCTGATCTATGTTCCCTATAATCTCCCCTTCCCTAGACTCCAGGGCTTGGGATCCTGGCCTTTCCCACTTCTGCCCTCAGCCTCCCATCACCCATACCCCAGTCTACTTGCACTACTCAGTGGGCCCCTAGAGCCCATCCCCATCCAAACCTGATTATGAGGTCGATATCATTATTGGCAATAGTGATGACAATATCTGGGACATTGTATGGAGTGTCTAGATGGCTTTCCATTGTGGCCCTGGGATAGGAGGAGCAAAGCCAGGTGGGATTATGGTTAGCAATCCTCCCTTCCCACAAGCCCTTCCCCAGGACCCTGACCCCACCTCATGGCATTCTTCAGCAGTTCAGGAAGAATGTAGTCCAGGGGCATCGGGATGAAGGGGAACCGGGCAGCCACATGGCCATTGATTCGAACTCGAGGGGCATTCCCATACTTGTGTTCACACAGCCTCCTGGGGAGCAGGACGAGGGGATGGGGGACCTCAGCCTGCGCAGTCTCCTCAGGGGGTCCCCCTTCCATTTCCCCTCCCCTTGTCCTCCCCTCACCTGGCAAAATCCACCCACTTTTCAATGATCTTCTTTGGGGAGAGTCGAGTACAGATGATCCCCACAAAGTCGGGCTGGAGGCAGGATGAGGTACATGGAGGTTGAGGCAGCTCCCTCCTAGCCAAGAAACCCTCCCCCGGCAGACTCAGCCGTCTCCAGCTCAATCTCAAGCCTGAAGCTCTGACCTAAGAGATTGTTACCTGATCCCTGTCTCCCTCCTAGGACATCATGAGCTACCCTGCCCACCCCTCCAGGCATCGGCACCTTATCCTCATGCAGGGCCAAGTGATGGGTGGCCAACATACGGATCCCCAGCCGTGATGTCAGTGTCTTATCCAAGAAATATCGGACCAGCTTCTCATCCTGAGAGGGAAGGAGAAGATGCCCAGAGATATGGACCTCTTTCCTTCTTTCTCTTCAACCCAGTCCTGGGCTCTCTGGATGTACCCCTTCATCCCTCTTAAGATGGCTATGGGGCCCTACCTGGATATGCTTCCGGCACTCTCGAAGTCCCTCAGCTAGAAGAGTTACCACATCTTTGTGATCATCCAGGAGCTGTCGGACCAACTGGCAATACTGGGCCTCAGATGCCTGGTCCTTTATCTGGGGACCACCAAGGTTATCACACAGTCCTGAGTATACAAGGTGCCTCTCTTCAACAAGGTCCCTTCTCTGAAGTCGTTACGCTTCTAATATGCCCTCCAAACCCCACAGACTGTTCCCTTCCAGAAGTCCCCACCTCCCCAGGATTCCCCCAGCTCACCAGGGCAAATTCGCTCAGTTTCTGGAAGGCTCGGATATAGAGTTCATGCTGAAAGGAAGAGAGACAGTAAAGGGAGAAGAGAGGAGGATTATGGGGGGTACTAATGATTCCTGGGCCCCCTCGTCCAGCTGCCTTCTAGCCTCTCTGAGCCACTCAGTGCCCCACAGGTACACATCAACTCCTACCCCAGACCTACAGCAGTTAAAGAGGCAGGGTGCTACAAAACCAACTCATACCTCTATGCTTTTAGTGGGAAAAGACCCAAGATGGGAATTAGAACCAAGTTCTACTCCTGGCTCTCCCTCTGACTGGCCACATGACCTTGGGTCAGGGCCAACCTCTTTGGACTTTGGTGTTCTAGAAAACAAGGCGCTGGGGACTAGACATCGCTGAAGTCCCTTCCAGTTGTGATATTTTTATGGCGCTATGTCTACCTCTTCACCTCCTCTCCCAACCCTCCCAGCTAAGTCAGTCTCTCCCAGCCGGCCCTTTCCCCATGGCTGGTCATGTTTAGTTTCTACTTTGCCAGAAGCTGGAGTTTCCCTTTCCCCTGGGCAGGATGAGCCTGTTTTTACCACATGTAGGATGGTAGGATTGCAGCCAATGATGAAAGGTAGACTTCGGAAGCCCTTGATCCGGTGAGCTATACGAACAGGGAGCTCCTGATGTAGGTAACGGGCACTTTTCTGGAAGGCAAGGATGTACATGTGTGATGTGTGGAAAGCTCAGAATCCTGCAGGATATAAAATAGGAATAGCGGTGGAGTGGTGAATGATTGAGGGCCTCAAGGACAGGAACCAAAGGACCCTTACCAGCAGATGGCTGCCATCCTGGGAACGGCCTGAGTACAACATCATGGTTGGAGTGAGACGGACAGAAGGCTGAAAATATGGACAGATGGCTGATAGTTCCCCAACCTAAACCTTGCTACTTCCTCCAAACTCTTTCTGCCCTGGCACACCCTCTTCCTCTACCACAGCCCACCTTCTCAGCTGCCGCATCAATGGCTGACTGGTTGTAGAAAGAGGTGACGGTCTTGGATCGCTCTCTGGCCAGTTCCATGTGATGGGTGTCAGTGGCCGAAGTAGACCAGAATCGGAGAGCCAGGGATGCGAGTGGCCAGAGTGGGGAGCCCCCACGGTGGCCACTCCCCAGCACTGATGCTAAGAGCATCGTCCTGTCCCCACCTGTTTATCCTTCTTGTTGGGCCTCCAAGTGAACCCAGAAGTGGGACAGAACAGGCTGGGTATGTAGGTGAGGTGGGGGGGAAAGGGCTTACCTCAGACTTAGGGGGGAGGACAGGAAACAGAGGGCAGGCTTGGTAAACCCACTCCCATCTGATGGAAGAAGATAGAGAAGAGTGTGACAATGAGGACAGAACCATCCCAGCTCCACCTCCAGGGATTGTCCTGAAACTGTTCTGGGGGTATCCTCACCCTGGGGCCCCAAATTAGAGACAGAGTTCCCTACTAGAGGTACCTCTTGGTTCCAGCCCCAAGGAGGAGAGCAATCTCTGATATTGGGGGAGGTGGGGGAGGAGGGCAGGGGCTGACCCTTTTTCCCCTTCTGCGGGAAACAAACTTCAGCAGCCTGGGAACAGGCAGCCTCCTGAGGACAGCTTGGTTGGACCGTGGTAGAAAAGCACCAAGCACGCCGACAGCCTCAAAGAAGATCTCTGCACAAAAGAGCAGGCACAAAGATGACCCACCCGAGGTGGTGGGGGAGCCTGGTCATCCATGAACAACCAAACCTGGGGGATCGGGGGGAGGGGGCTCCCCGAGTTCCTCCACCCTGGGGACACCTCCTACGCTCCTCTCCCCCTTCCCTTCTCCTCCACACTACCCCCAAACATATGGTAGCGCCCTGGTAACCTCCAATGCTCTCCCTTTCCTCCACCCTCCCACTCCCCACGTCGGCGCAGTGGTAGATCCCTCCTCAGGGTCTGCAATGTAAGACCCCATAATGGTAGGGTCCGCGTGGGGGGGGGGTGCCATGTGAGGCCCGCACTTACCGCCTGGGCCAGGAAGGGAGCGGGGCGAGGAGCTGAGCGGATCGGACCCGGGTGCCAGAGAGAGACGACAAGCCGAACCCAGCAGCCTGCGCCCTCTGCTGCTGCCTCCCCCAGTTCTCCCCCAGTTCTCCCTCCAACCCTACTCCTCCTCCCAAGTCCTCCTCCCTCCTCCCGTCTCCGGTTCCTGCGTGATGACGTAGGAGAAAAGCAGCCTACTCCGAGGGGCTAGGACCTCCGGGAATTGTAGTTTCTTTGGCACGACCTCTCTGAGGACTCCGCAGCCAGGTTGCGAGGTTTTAGAGGAGGCGGTGACGTCGCGTGGGGTGGGGGCAGAACGAGGGAACTGACCTCTGAGCTTCTGCTCACGATGCTCCCTCATGCCCCGAGTGCTCTCTTTTTCCGGCAGAGTGACTGCCCACCCTTCAAAACCCGATTGAACTCTGTGTAATTGTAATGACTTCGGCTAGCCTCGGGTAACAGAATGCACCTCCTTTGCTTCTTTGTGGAGGTGGGGAGGTGCGAGGTTGCTCGTGGAGCATTGCATTTTTGGTCGGATTCGGTGATGAGTGGCTTAATTGTGCTGAATTGCTTTTTTCCACTTTTTTATTCTCTGTTGGAAAGGACAACTCATTAGGTGCTGGAGAGACATATTTGGAAATTAATTTGGGGGGGGGGGGGAGAAATCTGCCATTTAGACTTTGCCCAACCAATCAATACCATGTTAGAGGAGGAAGAGCATTGTTGCTGGCCCCGGACGACCTGGGTTGAAAAGCTAGCTCTGCTACTTACTATCTGGGTTATCTTGGCAAGTCTCTTAACCTCTCTGGGCCTCAGTTTCCTTGTTTGTAAAATGGAGTTGGATTAGATGTTTGGACTAAGGCCTCTTCCAGCTCTACATTAATGATACTAAGAATGTGTGGGACAGCGATGACCCTTACCCAAATTAATTCAGAGGCTTCTTCAGGTAGAAAGTAGAAAGGATTTTATTGCGATCTCTAGAAAGGGCGACTCACACGGAAAGGCAGTTCGATGCAAGACCCCAGGGGGTGTCAGCCAAGCAAGCATTTTTATAGATTCTAACTGCAACCCCTCCCTAGCCCCCTACCTCTCATCCCATTGGCAGGGCTTCAGAGGGCACAATCTAAACATGAAAAAACTACCCCAGCAACAGCTGTGGAAATTACAGAATCGTTACATAGTTTGCACCTGCCTTTCCCTCCTTCAAGTATCCTCTTCGTACATCTTGTTTTTGTTCATTTCAGATCCTATTATTAGGGGTCTTTATCTTATTTTACTAATTTAGGTTTAAATTTTATGAGGGGTCTTCACCAATCTCACTCAATCCTTCCTCTTACGTGTTCATTGAAGACCTCTCACACCAGTTTTGGTATATTCCTTCCACTATTTCATCTCTTACTTCTGATCCTTCTGGCCCAGTCCTATCTTCCTGCTCTACTGGGGTCCATCCCTGCTTCCTTAGGATCATTAGTTGAACTGACACTTCAGCTTTCTTTTCTAATCTAATCATCTTAGACAATGCATCCTGTACTAATTTAGTGATTAACTGCATCATACATGGGAAACATATGGAAAGGAGAATACCTAATATCTTTAGTAATTCCATTTACCACTGCCCCATTATCATCAGTTTTTACACAGCATGTGGATAGATTTAATTTTCCACATACTCCACCTTCCTCATCCAATAGGTAATCTAAAACTAATCTGTGTTGGAGGACCACTTCTCTGGTTTGGGTAGCCTGATCTGCTAACAGACCCAGAGCTTTTGCAGTCTGGTTAGTAATGATTTCTACCACTGCCTGGAACCTAATTAGTAACAAGCTCCAGCCCAGTCGAAAGGGAGGTGAGTGTAGGCAGTGGGGCCGCAAATCCAATAGTGGATTTGAATTGAATTGAAGCTGGCAGTTTAGGTGTCAACTCCTCCGACCACCCCCAATGTATTTTGGAATGATTCCCTCCTGCTGGGTAGTAGTACATATTATAGGGCCCTAGAGGTCCACCTCCTAAGTTCTTATCCTTATGCTGACATTTCCACAGGGCTACATTCTCCTCCCATTCACAGCTTGTGATGAGATCTCCTGTCCAGTTCACTTTATCCCAATAATATGAGAGGTAGTCCCTTTCCCCAGTTTCATTGGTCCATCCCCAGTTTATATATGGGACCTCTAGAATTCCTTCTACCCCCTGGCATCGGGTTGCTTTTTCCCAAAGTTCAGTCTTTTTATGATCTTTTAGGAGGACTGCCACATCCTTTGTGCCCTTGCACAAACAACAGAATACTGTTCTTGTCGGACCTCAGTACAATTATATGTTTCTGTTCCCGTAATTCCTGTAAGGGTCCATTTGCAATGACTTTCCCCTAATACATTTTCCCTTCTGTTTGTTTCAGACAGAATACTCCTTTCCTTTCCTCAGTAAGCCACCAGGAATGTTCCTCCCAAAAGCCTGTCTCACTATTTACTACAGATTTATTGCTAAGGAGCCATTCTGGTTTCAGAGGAACAGGGACCCATGGCCATTGGGATAGTCTCTGGGGTCCACCACAAATCCAACAGTTAGTCAAATTAAAATCCTGAGCTACAGTTTCCATCAATTGTTCAAACATATTTTTCTCTGCTGACCAGGATACAGGAGCAAGTTGTGCGAGGGGGTGGGGGTGGGGGCTTAAAGAACAGATCAGAAATAGTATTAAGGAAATCCCCGTGGTGTCACACTCTGATTACAAGTAAAATGACTATGTAAAGAAGTAGAAATACAAGCAAAAATTCCAATCAACAATATGGTTACAAGTAGAAGAGGAATTAACACACTTAAGAGGATAAGAATTCTAATTGATAAGGGTAGGTGTTTAGGGCTCATGAATCCAACCAGTGTGCGGCTTTCGCCAGAGGAGTGACTTCAATTCCCCTGGGTCTGTGGAATCCACTGTCAATTCAGCAGCAAGAGTTACCAGTCCCTTTACTCGTGTGTGGTACGTCCAGCTGAGTTCTTTAGTCCGAACCGCTGTGTCCAAGGTCAGCAGGACTTGTAAAGGTCCTTCCCAAGATGGGGTGAGCTTTTCTTCCTTCCAAGTCCGGATCAGCACCCAATCACCTGGCTGGAATCTGTGAACTGGGAACCCCAAAGGTGGCACCTGGGCGATCAGCCCTTTATGCTGTAACACATTTAAATGCTTCACCAGAGAATGTACATAATTCCTTAAAAATCTATCCTTTCAGGGCAGCTAGGTGGCTCAGTGGATACAGCACCGGCCCTGAAGTCAGGAGGACCTGAGTTCAAATCTGGCCTCAGACCAAACACTTGACACTTAGTAGCTGTGTGACCCTGGGCAAGTCACTTAACCCCAATTGCCTTTAAAAAAAAAAGAAAAGAAAAATCTATCCTTACAATTGAATATAGGGTCCCAATTTTCTCCTTTGCCACTTCCCCCAGGATATGGATGTCCAAAAAGAAGCTCATATGAGGATAATCCAATATCCCTCTGGGGTTTTGTTCTGATTCTAAGAAGTGCTAGGGTAGACATCAAGTCCAAGGTAATTGAGTCTCTAAGGTTAGTTTAGTGAGCTGTCTCTTAATTTCTTGGTTCATTCTTTCTACTTTGCCAGAGGAAGGAGGGTGCCAGGGAGTATGAAACTACCAGTTAATATACAAGTACAAGGCTTGTACCAAATATTGAACAACTTTGGAAGTGAAATGAGTTCCCTGATCCAAGTCTATCCGCTCCACTAGCCCCTATCTAGGAAGAATTTGTTCTACAAGGATCTTGCTGACGGCTGAAGTCGTCGCTTGGGTTGTGGGGAATGCCTCTACCCACAAGGTCAGGTGGTCAAGCATAACCAGCAAGTATTTGAGGCGGCCAACTAGGGGCAGCTCGGTAAAGTCAGCCTGGATGCTTTGGAAAGGTCTAATTCCCGGGGGTCTTCCTCCTGCGGGAAGTTGACGTTGGGCTGACTTATTTGTCCTTCGACACACAAGGCATCCCTCCACTATTTGCCTCACCAGGGTATAAAGACCGGGAGATACATACCGTGTTAGAACTGCATCACACAGATTCTGTACATCCCAATGACTGCCTTGGTGGAGGTGTTGTAACACCTGCCTCATACTTGCCTTGTTTAATACCTCCCGACCATCAGGGAGGAACCAGTTCCCTTGGCTTCCCCTGGGGTAGACTCAGAAGGAAAGAAGGGATTAGGACTAACATTGGATCACCGTGGTCGGATGTGTTATCCCCAGCTCTCCTTGCCTCCTCATCTGCCAATCTATTTCCTTTAGCTTCAAAAGTGTGGCCAGGTTGATGCCTATTAACATGTATGACAGCAATTGCCTCTGGTAACAACAAATTCTCTTACACTTGTGTTAGCAAAGTGGAATGAACCAATCCCTTGCCTTTACTATTTCACCATTCCCCTTTCTTCCCAAATTTTCCCGAATACATGCACCACCTCCCTGGCATACTTAGAATCTGTAAAAATGTTCCTACTTTTTCCTTCTAGTAATTTTAAAGTCTGATTTAAAGCATACAATTCACAAGTTTAAGTAGACCAATCTTTTGGCAATCCCCCTGCCTCTTCTAAGGCGAACTGATCCCCATCAATGATAGCATATCCATTTTCCTTTTTCCTTTTACCACTCAGGAGGACCCATCTATGAAAAGGTTTCTGACTCCAGGTATGGGAGACTCTTGAAGGTCCTCCTGAGTCTTTGTCTGAAAATTCACTGTTTCCAAACAACAGTGTTCCAAATCTATTTCCCTTGATCCTGTGCTAGTAAGAAAAGAGGCCGGATTCAGATTTGAGTCTTGGGTCAACACTAAGTCATCCTTTTCTAGTAATATGGCCTCATACTTCAGGATCGGGGAATCTGTTAACCACTTCCTGGCCCTTTGATTTAAGATAGATCTAACTTGGTGTGGTACACTAATCATCAGACTTCCCCCAAAGGTAAGTTTTCTACTTTCTTCCACTAAGATAGCCGTCACAGCTACAGCTTGTATACATACAGGCCATCCTCCGGCTACCAGATCCAGGACTTTAGAGAGGAAGGCTACAGGTCTTTTCTGCCCTCCTCTCATTTGTGCTAAAACTCCTAAAGCTATTCCTCTTTCTGTATTTACATATAGATGAAAAGGTTTTTCTAAAGAGGGTAAGGCTAGAACTGGTGGAGATACCAGGACCTCTTTTAACGGACAAAAACTCTGTTGGCTCTCCGTGTCCACTGGACAGAATTGGGTTCTTCTTCCAATAAGTGCTGATACAGGGGTTTTGTTAATATTGCATATGAGTCTCTCCAAGTTCTTCAATAGCCCACTAGCCCCAAGAACTTACGTAACTCTCTTTTAGTCTTTGGGGGTTCAATTTGGAGGATTCCTGCCACCCGCTCAGGATCCAATCTTTTACTTCCTTCACTAATGAAATGTCCCAAATATTTAACCTCTCTTTCCACAAATTGTAGTTTCCCTTTTGAGACCTGAAGCCCTTCTTTCCCTAGGTAATTTAGTAATTCAATAGAGGCTCGACTGACTTCCTCTCTCTTCTTCCCTGCTACCAACAGGCCATCCACATACTGTAGCACTCGGGCTCCGGGAGGTGTTATAAACTTTTCTAATATGGCTTCTAATACTTGCCCAAACAAATTTGGTGACTCAGTATATCCCTGGGGCAAAACACACATCTATCTTGCTGCTTTCTGCCTGATTCTGGGTCTTCCCATTCAAAGGTGAAAATATCCCTACTTTCAGGGTCTAATGGGCAAGCCCAGAATGTATCCTTCAAATCTATAAACTGAACCACCGACTATCTTCAGGAATTTTTCCCACAATGGTGTAAGGGTCGGGTACTACCAGATGGGAGGAGAGGACCACCTTGTTAATCTCCCTTAAGTCTTGTACTAGCTTATAAGATCCATCCCCTTTTTTGACTAGCAGAATTGGGGTGTTAAAAGGGGAGATACAAGGTTCCAACATCCCATCCTTTATAAGTCTTTGAATAACAGGCTGGAGACCCCTCCTTCCTTCCATCCAGAGGAATGGGATACTGCTGGACCCTAACTGTCACTGTCGGGTCTCTCAATGTGATTCTAATTGGGGTGATCTTTACCCGCCCCCAATTATGGGATTGTGCCCAGACCTTGGGGTCGATTTCTTCTTCCTCCCCTTCTCTTAACACTAGCATCCTTTTTGTAGGGATAATTCGGGTTCCTTGAGGTTTTAACTGAATTGAGAGTTTGGTAATCAGATCCCTGCCTAGCAAACTGATCCCTGCCCCCGGTATCAAAAGAAGTCTCCCAAGAACTGCTATTCCTTCACATTCAAATTCAATAATTTCAGTAAGGGGAACAGTAAAGGTGTCTCCCTTCACCCCAGAAATAAGTAGAGTATCTTTGGATAATTGAGTCCCTTGGGGCAACTGTATCACTGAAGATCTAGTGGCCCCAGTGTTAATCAAGAACACTAATTCTTCTTTTTTTGGTCCCACCCTTAAATTTATCAAGGGCTCTGGGTGGGTCGTTTTGATGAACCCCTGACACCCCTAATCTTCCAGTTCCCTAAGGGAGAAAACCCTCTGTTCAGACTGTTGTGAAAGGCATTCCCTTCTCATATGGCCCTCGTGCCCACATTCAAAACAGGTTAAGGGACCCTGCTCCATTCTCTCCCCAGGGGGTCTAAACCCCCTTCCTCTTCCTCTGCCATAAGAATTTGATAATTTTGCCTGTGGTTTCATCACTGACCTAGCTACCGTCTGTACGGTCTGAAGCATCACTGTAGTTTGTTCCCCTTGTTGTTTCAGAGACTGTAACATGATTTTGGTGTTCTTATCCCTCTCTCTTTTCTCTTCTGATCCCCTGGCCACATATACCTTCTGACCCATCTCTAGTAACTCATCTAGAGGCTTTGTCTTCCACCCGTCCTCTTTCTCTAACTTCTTACTAATGTCTGGCCAAGAATTGGTAACGAAATATACCCTCCATAAGTTCTGGGCAGTGGGGTCATGCTCACCCAGCCCAGAAAACTTCCTCATACACTCCTTAAGTCTGGTCAGAAAAGCGGAGGGGGTCTCATCCTTTTCTTGCTTGACCCCCGCCACTTTATTCATATTCTGACTCTGGGGGACTGCATTTCTAATCCTCTAGACAATCATCGTTGTCAAATCTTTCATATTTTCCCTATGGGCTGCGTCGTTATGATCCCACCCTGGGTCCTGAAGGGGGAATTTCTGCTCTCTCCTAGGTCCTCCTTGTGCCATTGGGTGAGCATCATCCCAAGCCCTCATAGCAGCCCTTGTTCTTCCCCTGTGAAAAGGATCCTTATGACTGACATTAACTCTGGCCAGGTGTAAGGGCCAGAGAAACTGATCCACTTGTTCTGCCAAACCCACAGGGTCTTCTAGCAATGATTTCATCTCCTTTTTAAACCCTGTCACCTCTGTGGTGCTCAAAGGGGCGTTCACAAACCCTAATCCTCCCCGTGCTATCAGGACCTCTCTTAGGGGAAAGGATTCAACCTTGGTCTTGGAGAGAAGGGGAAAATTCTCCTGATCCCTGATTGCTTAAGCTCTCTCCTGAGAGGGCCGTGAGGAGTGGATGGGTTGAAATCAATTAGGTTACTATTGGTTCCCTCCTCTGCAAGTGAGAGTGGGGCAGGAGATTCCAGTCCCCCTACAACCGTGGGCAGAGCTGGTAGTGGAGGGACATATGGTGGGGGCAACGAGAGGAGGGGGTCCCAAGGATGGGGCTTATGTTCTTCTAATTCCTTTTTTGGCTTCTCCTTCTCCTGTTTTATCAGTACAAATTGTCCTGCCACCAGCAGCCATAAAGCCGCATATTTCTGAATTAAATGGACTTTTATAATTAACAGTAAATTTAGTTGTTGGCATACCCGGTCCTCAGAGGATCCTATTTTGGCCAGAATACCTTTCCTCAGAGCGGGATGCCGCCCCAAACAATACAACAGTATTTAATCATCTTCTTTTTATCTTTTCCCTTATATTTGAATCATTCATCCCAATCTTTAAGTCTGCTCCCCAGAGGACTATCCTCCGGGATATTGGGAAGATTTTCGTGCTAGCTACCTTAGACTGTTCCTTTCCCATGGTTCAGGAGTTCTTGTCCCCTTTCTGAGGACTCACTTTGTCTCACCAAAATTTCCAGGGAGCGGGAGTCTTACGGACTCGAACCACTTATACCTCCCCCTCTCCCCTAACAGGTCACCCAGGGGCTCACCAAATCTTGCCCAGAGGACTCACTGGATCTTGCTTACCTGGGTTGTGCGCACAACTTACATGACCAAAGTTCAGTTTCCTTTATTCGGTGGTCTTTGCTAGCACAGTTGGAGCTCCTTTCACTCTCGTTTCTACTTTCTCCGAGTTCCTGTCTTCCAGATCCTTTACCCAGCCGGAGTAAGTCCTCCCCACCGAGATCCAAGGACCGCCGGAGAAATCCGTCAGGTGGGTACCTGCCCAAGGAGCTCAGTGAGAACACCCCCCTCCAGGAGGGAAATTATCCCGGCCAATGCACTCTGGTGCTGTGTGGGACAGCGATGACCCTTACCCAAATTAATTCAGAGGCTTCTCCAGGTAGAAAGTAGAAAGGATTTTATTGCGTTCTCCAGAAGGGCGACTCATACGGAAAGGCAGTTCGATGCAAGACGGCAGGGGTTGTTGGTCAAGCAAGCATTTTTATAGATTCTAACCACAACACCTCCCTAGCCCCCTACCTCTTATCACCATTGGCTGGGCTTCAGAGGGCACAATCTAAACATGAAAAAACTACCCCAGCAACAGCAGTGGAAATTACAGAATCGTTACATAGTTTGCACCTGCCTTTCCCTCCTTCAAGTATCCTCTTAGTACATCTTGTTTATTTCAGATCCTGGGCACACATATATTATTATTAGGGGTCTTTACCTTATTTTACTCATTTAAGTTTAAATTTTATGAGGGGTCTTCACCAATCTCACTCAAGAAGAAGCATTTATTAGACACCTGTTATATGCCAGGCACTGTTCTAGGCATGGAAGATACAGAAACAAATCGGTCCCTTGCTGCTCTTCCAATAAAACACTTCATTTCTGACAAGCATTTTCACTGGCTACCCCTATTCCTGGAATTCCCTTCCTCCTCACCTTCACCTCCCAGCTGTCCACGCTGCCTTCAGATCTCAGCTAAAATCCCACCTTTGGCAAGTATCATTTCCCAGTCCTATTTGATGTTACTGCCTTCCCTCTGGCATTATCTCCAATTTATCATATCTATCTATCTTGTTTGTACATAGCGATTTGCATGTTATCTCCTTAAAATCAGAGACTGTTCTTGCCTTTCTTTGTATCCCAAACACTTAGCACGTGCCTGGAACATAGTAGGCACTTAATAAATGTCCAATGGCACGACTTGAGTTAGTAAGAATGAATTAGGAGAATGCCAGGCTCAGAGCAGCTTTCTGGGGTATGGTCCTACGGGCTACACCAGGGTGGCAGCAGGAAGAGGGGTTTCTCTCCTCTCGTTACTATCAGCCATGGCATCCATCAGCAGAACTATACCCGAATCCAGCAGTTAGAGCGTCCATTAGGTTGAGAGAATTCTAGACAAAGGGAAACAGCCAGCAAGGAGCAGACACACAGTCTCCAGACCAACTAAAACAGAGAGGGAGTCAGCTGCAGTTTAGCAGTCTCAAGAAGTATGACCCCTGGCAGCAGAGAGGAGAACTGACAGTGAATGCAAGAGAATTCACTGGCAAATAAGAGTTGAGCTGCGGAGATCAGACTCTGGGAACACAGCTGAGACCTCATCAGATATACTTTTCCCCCGGGGAAGCTGAATGAAAAACTCTTTGAAGAAAGAAAGAATATCAAGGTCCTAAAGTACCAAAGGCAGGAGCTGTCTTAGCAAAATGTGTGCTTTGTTACCATTGTACTCTGTTGTGCCTATTCTTTTCACATATCTGTTGGGTTGCATTCCCTAGGTAGAAGACATTTTATTATCTACTCTTCCTACTATGCAATCTTAGTCAATGCCTTTGCTATGAGCTAATAGTCCCCATGGCTAATTGCTAAGGGGAATTTCACTAGGGCTGGGGGATGCTAAGGATGGAGGGGATGGTATTAAACTATAATGGTAGTGATGAGGTGCTTGGGTGGTTGTACTGGGACCCCAATTTCATGACCATGTTTCTCCCTAGCCTCAGAAACACTATCCCTGGCAGTTTCTCCCCAGCCCAAGGACACTGTGCCTAGCAATTACTCATGAGTGGGCCCTAGCAAGACCCTTATCTCTCTCACTGGCACAGTTACAAACAGTACCTGAAGGTATTAATTTGAACTGACTTTGCACTGGGTCATAAAGATATTCGTACCCACTGGACTGTCTATACTACTGCCCTACCTCATTGTCTACATCCTGGACTCCTCATTATCTGTATTCTAGACCTAAGACATTTGTATACTCTCTACATCTATCTTGTCAAATGACATTGACTGGTGGCAGACTGTACAACTCTGAGTTACCCCTGAACTCTCGTTAACACCTCCATGTGGCCCCCCTTGTGGGCTTTTCCTAGTGAACTCTGGGTAAAACACCTGGGCAGTAGATACAAGAAGGGCATGTTCCTTTAAGAACTGACCACTCCCTAATCCCACCCTGAATCACCTAGTTAGCATATTTGACACATGTTTTATTATATTTTATCCTATATAAACTTTAACTGTACCCTTCTAAAGTTGCAGTTTCCTTAAGAATCCTTGCTCGATGAAAAGCGTAACAATAAACTTTTTGCCAACTTGACTTAAAGAATGTTTGAGTCTGTGAATTCATTCCAGATGACCCCATCCTGTACTTCAGTCTTTGAGGGGTCTCAACCTCTCAAACCGTAACAGTAGGAACCTGACTCCATAGCCTATCCCTTACAGGAGTAGTCACTTATATAGTATCCCCCACCACTGGGGTGGGGGTGTCACAGAAGTATTTCTTTTGTGTGAAGGAAATAGTTGTTCTATACTTGATCTATCTTGTACATTGAATCCCTTTCTCCATTTTTGAGAGATTGAAGCCATAAATCAAACGTAAGTTTTCTTCAAGTGATACTCTCTGACATTCCAGGGTAGGGGCATAAAGAACCACACTCAAAGCAAGACCTTGTCTATGATGACTCTTCTGATGCAGTCTAGAGGTTAGGGGTCCTGGAATCCCAAAATCATGACACCCGGGTCCTGCCCAAAAGAATTTGACCCAAGCCTTCTTACAGCCAAAAACAAGGTTTACTGAAGATTTGCCATATTAGCTAGACTCTTAAGGAATCTGAGCATCTGTGGGCTATTGGCTAGGTTGTAAGAATCAGAGCATCTTAATGGACAAGATGGACTTTATATACAGAAAGATTGTGGGAGGGATCTAGGGGTGGCCAAGTAGTCCATGAGGCAATAGAATTACCAAGGGTAGGAAGTGGCCTGGGGCCATAGGGAGGCAAGACAATGGAGGGGAGATTGGGTGTAGCCACAATGAAAGGCCAGTTGATGGGATTATAGCCTCAGGGGAACACCAGAGATCTGGCCATGTGGGAAAGTCCAGGGTTTTTCCTTTCTGGGGCCCAGATCCCAACTCCATCATTCCCCCCTCAAACAAATGGGACCCAAATTCTTTTGGAGTAAGGGGTGAAGGTCTCAGCTTCTGAAACTGCTTCCTGCTGACAAGGGGCGTAAAGCTGTCCTTGCCTCTCGAGGTACCATTTTGTTTAAGGAGTCAGACCCATGGCTGGGTCCAGTGGGCTAGAGACCTTAGACTCCGTTGGTTGATATCATCTGGGAGTTGATGGCTCCAACCCTAGAAGGCAAGAATGTTACAAAAGGAGTATAGAGAGAAAAAAAAAGCATTATGATTTCTCTTCTTTTTATCCACCTGTCGGCTGGAGAGGGCCAGCAGCCTTTCTAAGAGGGCCAGGGGCCTTTCTAAACAACAGCTTCAGATCCCCCAAGGGCTCACAGGTGTATTCTGGAGTCTCTGGGGAGGGACCAAGAGATGACACTGGTTTAATCCTAGAATTATGAGTCCAGCTAGGGAGGCCAAGAGTTTTACTGCTGTAGGAGTGGTGAGTATGACTCTGTAGGGTCCCTTCCAATTGACATCTAATTGTTCTCCCTTTTGGGTTTTCCATGACTTTAAATAGACCCAATCTCCAGGTTGTACTGGGGCAGGAAGCACCTTTTCACAGCCAAAAGGTTTTGGAAGATGCTTGTCAGCATATTCTGTTAGGGTGTTCCTGACAGCTCCTAACTGAGTTGCAAATTGAGTGATCAAATGCTGTCCTGTGTCTACACGACGTCAGAGGTTAGGAAAGGCCTCCCATACAAAAGCTCAAAGAGGCTAACCTTGATATTTTCCTGAGGTGTGATAAGGACTCTGAGTAGCCCAACTGGGAGATTCTTAATCCAATCTTCTCTGGTTTCTATGCACAGTTTAGTAAGGATTTGCTTAAGGGTATGATTCATTTTCTCTACTTTACTAGAGGATTTGGGATTCCAGGCTGAATGGAGAAGGTAAGTGATTTTAAGTATCTTTGCCACACCCTGGGTTATCTGTGAAACAAAAGCAGGGCCATTATCACTCTGTAAGGAGCTGGGCAACCCAAAACAAGGTATAATTTCCTTCAATAAAAGCTTCGATACCTCCTGAGCCTTTTCAATTCTGCAAGGAGAAGCTTCCACCCAATTAGTAAAGGTGTCAACAAAAACCAAAGGAAATTTGAAACCCCTGCATGGGGGC
Organism: Vombatus ursinus; assembly: GCF_900497805.2. NCBI lineage: Eukaryota > Metazoa > Chordata > Mammalia > Diprotodontia > Vombatidae > Vombatus > Vombatus ursinus. Next base: position 42,854,052 of record NW_020954585.1, read on the forward strand.
ATATGTGTAAAGTCTATTTGCCAGTCTTCACCCGGGTAGGTACCCCTCCTTTGAATAGGTTTTAAAAGGGGTGGAGGTTTGACTGGCCCTTCAGGGTTTACCTGGGCACAAGTTGGGCAAGCCCGACAAACTTGTCGTATTGTTTCTCCCAACTTACTGCCAGTGAAAATGGGCTGTATCAGAGACTGGAGAGCATTCTTCCCCAGGTGTGTGGACTGGTGTAAGCCAAAAAGAAGCTCCCACTGGCTCCCTTCTGGGATAAGGAGTTGGCCTGAGGGTGTCTGAAAGCACCCAGAGGAGGAGAGTATCCTCTTTTTTTAGCAAGAGCCTGGTTCTTGAGGGCTGTAGGAAGGTGTGAAGGAGTCAGCGAACTGTGGGAATAAAGGAGCCAATATAGTCAATTGGCGAGCCGAGTTCTTTGCTGCAGTGTCTGCTAGGCAATTTCCTATGGCCTGATCTCTTTCCCCTTTTGGGTGGCCTTTACAAAAGATAACAGCTATCTCAGATGGCTTTCGAGCAGCTAGGAGGAGACCTGAAATCTCCTGGGCATGTTTAATAGGGGAATTTTTTGCTGTCAGATATCCCCTTTCTTTCCAAATTGCTCCATGGGCATGTAGAACATGGAAAGCATATTTCAAATCAGTATAAACATTTACACTTTTGTTTTCCCCTAGCTCTAGGGCTCTAGTGAGTGCTATTAATTCTGCCTTCTGGGCAGAGGTCCCAGGGGGCAGGGGTTTTGCCTCTATAGTTTGGTGGAGGCAATACCCAGCTCTCCTAACCCCTTGTTCAATGAAACTTGAACCATCTGGGTACCACACTAATTCGGGATTTGGGAGAGGAGAGTCTTTTAGATCAGATCCACTGGCATAAACACAGTCTAAAGTCTCCTCACAATCACGAACTAGAGTATCTGAGGGGGCACTATCTGGGAGGAGAGTTGCCGGGTTGAGTGTGCAGCAGACTGGAAGAATTAGGTCAAGGGTTATCTAAGAGCAAGGCTTGATATTTGGTGAGCCTGCCACTAGCCAGCCACTGATGGCCCTTTGCTTCCAGGATGCTCTGAACCCAGTGGGGAGTCAGGACTTCCAGGGGCTGGCCAAGTGTAAGTTTAGAAGCTTCCTCAGTTAGAATAACTGTAGCAGCCACTGCCTGGAGGCATGCAGGCCATCCAGCAGCTACAGAGTCTAATTGTTTTGAAAAATAAGCAACTGGTCTAGGATCAAGCCCTAAGAACTGGGTTAGTTCTCCCAAAGCCTGCCCTCTCCTTTCATCCACATACAGAGTGAAAGGTTTTTCTAGATTGGGTAGAGCTAATGCTGGCGTGGTGGTCAATTTAGTTTTTAAAGTCTCGAAAGCTTTAGCCTGGTCAGGGCCCCATTCTAGAGGGAGTGAGTCAGGGCCATGGGTAGAGTCATAAAGGGGCTTAGCAATAAGACCAAAATTAGGGATCCAGAGTCTACAAAATCCAGCCATGTCTAGAAAAGTTCTAAGTTGTTTCTTAGTGGCTGGGACAGGGATAGAGAGGATTGTCTTTTTCCTCTCTGAAGTTAAGGAGTGAGAGGTGGGTATTAGTTCATGACCCAGATACTTTACAGACTGGCATGCTATCTGGACTTTGTTCAAAAAGACCCTATAGCCTCGAGTGCCCAAGAAATTAAAAACCTCTGTTGCAGCAGCCAGAGAAGCCTCCCGAGTGGGGCTACTAATTAGAATATCATCCACATACTGAATCAAGCTACTGTCCTGTAGTTCCAGATCCCTTAAATCCCTCCCCAAAGCCTGGTCAAATAAATGAGGGCTATCCCGAAAACCTTGGGGTAAGACTGTCCATGTTAGCTGACAAGGACTTAGTTTCCCAGGTAGTGTCCATTCAAAAGCAATCTGTGTGAAGAGGTATGCAGAAAAAGGCATCTTTGAGATCCAGGGTGGAAAACCTCTCAATTCTCTCAGCGCCAGAGACTTGGGAAAACTTAACGTACTTCTTTGGATTTTTGACTTTTTTGTCTGTTTCCTGAGTCTTATTCCTAAATCTTTTTTTTAAGGGGGGAGGGACTTCCAGTCCCCATACCCGCAAAGGCTCAATCCTCTTCAATTCCTGAAGATTTGCCTTTGGGCTGTATTTTACGAAATTGGGAAAAATTTAGTTTCTCTAAAGAACTACAAAAGACAAGGTTGGTATTCTTTTGCAACACCATTTGGCCTCAGTATCAGCTGGAAAATTATGAGGCATGGCCCGTTTTGGGGACATTAGAGCACTTTGGGTTTAGGAACCAGTCTGCCGGAGATAATTTTATTTAATTTAACATTAATCTGATTCTTGGATATGGTGTGGTCTAGAGGTTAGGGGTCCTGGAATCTCAAAATCACGACATCCAGGTCCTGCCCAAAAGAATTCGACCCAAGCTTTCTTACAGCCAAAAACAAGGTTTATTGAAGATTTGCCATGTTAGCTAGACTCTTAAGGAATCTGAGCATCTGTGGGCTATTAGCTAGATTGTAAGAATCAGAGCATCTTAATGGACAAGATGGACTTTATATACAGAAAGATTGTGGGGGGGATTTAGGAGTGGTCAAGTAATCCATGAGATAATAGAATTACCAAGGGTGGGAAGTGGCCTGGGGCCATAGGGAGGCAAGACAATGGAGGGGAGATTGGGTGTAGCCACAATGAAAGGCCAGTTGATGGGATTATAGCCTCAGGGGAACACCAGAAATCTGGCCATGTGGGAAAGTCCAGGGTTTTTCCTTTCTGGGGCCCAGATCCCAACTCCATCATTCCCCCCTCAAACAAATGGGACCCAAATTCTTTTGGAGTAAGGGGTGAAGGTCTCAGCTTCTGAAACTGCTTCCTGCTGGCAAGGGGTGTAGAGCTGTCCCTGCCTCAAGAGGGTCCCAAAAATGAGGTTGACTGGAACCGAGCACAGGCTGCATCCAGGGAACGATGTGGGGACATTAGCTGGTACTTGCTGTTTGCTACCAACTGTAGGTGAATGGCCTGTAGTCTAGAAGACACAAATCTGACAGAAAAGACTTCAGGGCCCAGATTTAGGGCCCAACTTTGAGAGGATAAAACATCCTTAGCTCTGCTTAGATTCAGATAATTCAGTTTTCCAATCATACAGTATCAAATCCACTTCATAGCCAGACTCAGGAATAGCCAGGTGGGTAACATTCCCTTTCAAAGGAACATAATGGGGAAACTGAGCCAGGAGGATCCCATCTTAGACTGAGGCTAAAATTGTCCTCTCAACTTTTCCTGATGCTGACTTCCCACCAGTATCGCATTCTCTGAGTAGCTTGTGACATTTCTCTCAAGATGTTGGATTATTGATTATGGATGGATTATGACCCATCAGACAATTCAAAATAAAATCCTATGAGCTTTTACCTCAAACAGCAATTTTTACTAATCACAGTTTAGGAAAAACTTTTCCAGGATTTACATCTCAAACTTAAATTTGTCCTGGTGTAAAAAGCCAATCATTAGAGATTTTTATACAAAACCCAAACAAGTTTTTTTTTGCAAGTTTACACATTAAAACAATAACCTACAATAGCTAATTTATTTTAGCAGTAACCAAATTATGACAAGTTGCTTGACATAATTCCCTGATGTCAAAAAATTCAGCTCAACTGTCTCTCACACTTCTGGGGAACATGGGGAGGTCTGGTGCACAGCGGGAAAAGGGAGATAGGAAGCTTAACTAGAGAAGATTGACTCCCCAAATTCACCATATTTCTGGCTTAGAAAGAGCTGTTCAAAATGACATCGTTTTCCGAAGACCTCGGATGTGTCTCTGCCCCACAACAATTTTAGGTAAGATAGGAATTGTTCCCACCCAGATGCTTTCCTAAACTTCATGATTTGCAGAAACTCATTCTTTGAGATGAAATCAATTCTGAAATTAACCCATTAGATAATCTCCTTCTCCAAATCTGGCAGGACTTCATCATGCCCATGCTCACAGGGTAACCTCCCTACTGACCCTTTCATATTTATCTGTGTTCTGCCCCCATTGGATTGTGTGCTTCTTGAGGAAGGGGATTGTATTATGCCTTTCCTTGCATCCCTAGTGCTTAACACAGTGCCTGGCACATAGTAGGCACTTAACTGACTCTGAAGAAAAAAATGACAATATATAAAAATACAGTTCTAGATTAACAGTCAGAAATAGTTGAGTAACCAAGTCACCCTCTCATTTCTCCCTAACTCCTCTGGAGGAATCAATGGGGCTTTTCCTAGAGATCTACATCTAGAATCTTTAGTGAATGGGAGGTGGGCCAGGAATCTCCCTTTCAATGGAAAAGACTTAGTTGGACTTTTCCTAGAGTAGATATTAATCTAATCCCTTCAGAGAATAAAGAAGAGACTACTTTCTGAAGTCCAACTAAAATGAATTTATCTAGACAGGAGGTACTCTTCATTAAATTTTTGATTACTAATGGGGTTGACATCTGGACCCCAGAAAGGAAAAACCCTGGACTTTCCCACGTGGCCAAATCTCTGGTGTTCCCCTGAGGCTATAATCCCATCAACTGGCCTTTCACTGTGGCTACACCCAATCTCCCCTCCGTTATTTTACCTCCCTATGGCCCCTGACCATTTCCCACACTTAATCCTAGGTAGGCTCCATTGTCCAGGTCCCAGGAGTTCTGTTCACCCCAGTTTACTGGCCACTTCCATCCAGATCTCCTGAGACCCTTCCTCCCGTCACCCCAAACTACTTGGCCACTCCTAGATCCCTCCCACAGTCTTTCTGTATATAAGGTCCATCTTGTCTCCATTAAGATGCTTAGATTCTTAAAATCTAGCCACTGCGCTGATTCTTAGAACGTAGCCAATAGCCCATAGATGCTCAGATTCCTTAAGAGTCTAACTAATATGGCAAATCTTCAATAACCCTTGTCTTTGGCTGCAAGAAGGCTTGGGTCGAATTCTTTAGGGCAGGACCCGTGTCTTGTGATTTTGGGGTCCCAGCACCCCTGAACCCCTAAACCGCATCAATTACCATTCTTAAAACTTTTTTTGGGGGGGTACTGAGCTATCCCATCTTCAACCAGAAAAGTAAAGAAAGGGCACTTTATGAGATCAGAGAAATATTATTTATTAATATTTTCAGTTTTACAAAGTGATTTTGAAATATGCTTTCACACATCTCATACTCAACATGCCCAAAAAAGAACTCATTATATTTTTTCCCAAACTTTACTCTTCCATTTACTCTTGAAGATACCACCATTATCCCAGACAGGCAGGCTTTCAATTTTGGTGTCATCTTCAATGCCTCACTCTCATTCACCCCACATATCCAATCTATTACCGGAACTTGTCATTCTGCAGTGCAGTGGATACAGCACCGGCCCTGAAGTCAAGAGGACCTGCGTCCAAATCTGGCCTCAGACCAAACACTTGACACTTACTAGCTGTGTGACCCTGGGCAGGTCACTTAACCCCAACTGCCTAAAAAAAAAAGAACTTGTCATTCCTACCTCCACTAGATCTCTTCTTTAAGTCCTCCTCTCTTCACTCACATGGCCAGCACCATAGGTAGAGGCTCTTATCACCTCTGGTCTAGACAATTTAGAATAGCCTTCTTTAAAAAAAAAATTGTATTGATATTTTTTAATATCACCAAAATCCCCTTCCCCGTATTCCTTCCGTCCCCCCTTCCAGAGAACTATGTCTTATATAATTTTTAAAGAAAAGGAAGAGGAAAAATCAGCAAAACTAATTAATACATCAATAAAATCTGAGAATGTATTGGAAGTCCCACACTCATGAACTTGCTTGCCTCTAGAAAAGAGAAGGGAGATAATATTTTCCCACATTTCTTCTTTGGGGACAAGTCTATTCTATTTTCGCAACATCCACTTTTTATTGTGTTGTGGGAGGTTTTTGTTTTTTTGCTTTTTTTTCTCCCAGTGTGTTTTGTTTTCTTGAATCTGGTTACTTCATATTTCATCAGTTCATGTAAGTTTTTCCATGCTTCTCTGCATCATAGTTATATGAAATCAATTATTGATAAATTAGTAGTTAAGAGTTTTATTAATCACAGCAGTAACCACTGTAATCAGTTTCTAAAGGCTGAGATTCAGAACTATTTTGTATAGGCCTTGGTAGTATTCATAGGAGACCATGCATATAACTTTGAGCAAACCTACCTCTTGAAAGAGCTAAAGAAGATGAATGGAGCATAATTCAACCTGATCAGGAGGTGTTTTTCCTAGCACTGGGTTTCTTTGGTATAGGGGAATACTGAGTTGGGGACTTTCCAAAGGGGGTTGACTAATTCTATGTCGCCATGGACTTTGGAAGACCCTTGTTACAAGTCAGCATAATAATGGGCCAATCACAAGTCTTAGTTTAGTTGGCACCAGGTGACATGTAATGAACAATCTAACCAAACTGTATCAAAGGATGCTTTGATTGTATGGGTGGGTCTTTGATAGCTGAGATAATTACTAGCCTTCCCATTAAATAGATTATACTCCGACTTTTGTCCCTCTGTTTCTCTTAATCACAGATTTATCATTCCTTACAGCAGTTATCATTTCTTACAGCACAGTACTATTTCATTACATCCATGTGTCACAATTTGTTTATCCATTACCCAATTGATGGGCTTCTTCATTGATTCCATGTCTTTTTTCCCCTGTAAAAATGCTGTTATTAACATTTTGATGTATATGGATCCTTCTAATTTATCAATGACCTCCTTGTGCTATATGCCTATCATCAGAAACTCAGAATCAAAAGGGCTTGGACATTTTAGCCACTTCATTTGCATAAATCCAAAATGCTTTCCAAAATGGTCGTATTAATTCACAGCACCACTAGCAATCTACTCATATGTCTGTTTTTTCCACAACTCTTCCAACATTTGCCATTCAGTCTTTTCTCATCTTTGCCATCTTGGTATGTTTGTGTGAGGTGAAACCTCAGGGATATTTTGATTCACTTTTCTCTTATTAGTGATGTGGAGCATTCTTTTATGTGATTGTTAATCATTTGAAATTCTTCTTTTGAGAACTGTTTCTTCATATCCTTTGACCTCAACTAGGGAATGGCTTTTCATCTAATACATTTCTGTTAGATATCTATGTTGGATAACAAACTCTTATCCTAGACGTTTTATGGAAAGTTTGGTTCCCAGTTAACCCCTTCCTTTATTATTCTAACGCATTTTGTTTGTGCAGAAGCTCTTCTATTTCATTTAGTCAAAATTACTCATTTTATCTTTTGTAGTTACTTCTCTCCCTGGTTTGGTTTAGAATTCCCATTCTACCTGATGGGGTTGGGATCTGGGCCCCAGAAAGGAAAAACCCTAGACTTTCCAAATCTCTGGCGTTAGCCTCAGGCTATAATCCCATCAACTGGCCTTTCATTGTGGCTACACCCAATCTCCTCTCCATCATACTGGCCACTCCCATCCAGATCTCATTAGCCCCTCCTCCTGTCATCCCAAACTACTTGGCCACTCCTAGATCCCTCCCACAGGCTTTCTGTATATAAGGTCCATCTTGTCTCCAGTAAGATGCTGAGATTCTTGTAATCTAGCCACTGCTTACTCATGTTCAGACTCCTTAAGAGTCTGCCCAATATGACAATGTTCTAATAAAACTTGTCTTTGACTGAGAGAAGGCTTGGGCCGAATTCTTTCGGGCAGGACCCGTATCTTGTGATTTTGGGGTCCCCTGAACCCCTAAATTGCATCATACTCATCTGTGAAAGGTATATAATCTGCTTCTCTTTCTTTCTTTCTTTTTTTTTTTGCCTAGGCAATGGGTTTAAGTGACTTGCCCAGGGTCACACAGTTAGTAAGTGTTATATGTCTGAGGCCAGATTTGAACTCAGGTCCTCCTGACTCCAGGGCCAGTGCTCTAGCCACTTTACCACCTAGCTGCCCCCTTACTCTGCTTCTCTTATTATTTTTTATTGTATGATCTTTACTATTCAGGTCATATGTAAATTTATTGTGGACATGGTGGAAGATGTTGGTCAAAGGCTAATTCCTGCCAGACTGCTTTCTTGGTTTCCCAGCATTTCTCATCAATAGCTCTCTAGTTGGTCTCCCTGCTTCATGTCCCCTCATTCTAATTCATCCTTCAATAAACTGCTGAAGAGATTTTTCTAAAGAGTAGATAAGACCATTTTAGGGGCAGCTAGGTGGCACAATGGGTAGAGTGCTGAGCCTGAAGTCATACCTGGCCTCACTTACCAACTGTGTGCCCCAGGGCAAGTTACTTCATCCTGTTTGCCTCAGTTTCCTCATCTGTACCAATGAAGTAGAAAAGGAAATGGCAAACTACTCCAGTATCTTTGCCAACAAAATCTCAAATGGGAGAGGCAGCTAGGTGGTTCAGTAAATAGAGTCTTGGGAGTCAGGAGGACCTGAGTTCAAATCAGCCTCAGACATTTGACACTTACTTAGTTGTGTGCCCTTGGACACGTCACTTAACCCCAATGGCCTCACCAAAAAGAAAAAAAAAAACAAACTAGGCCATCTCCAGTTCTCCTGATCCACATCTGGCTATTGGGTTCACAACCCTCCCTTACTTAAATCCAATTAACATAGTAACCTCTCCCTGCTGTCATGGTCCTCTTCAAAAACAAAGAACAAACAGCAATTTGTGTTTTGTGTTTTGTCTTTAGGTTATGACCTGCATTTGATTCTGAAAAGGGAGGAGCAGCAGGAAAGAAAGGAGTATCCTTGATCTGTGAATGCCTTGGTTCTCAGCTCTACTAGGGAGCAGTTACTAATGTATGAACAAGCCTCAGGTCCTGGTAAGAACCAGGAATTCATATCTTGAAGGAAGAAGGGGCCTCAGGGTTCCAGGCATATATAAAAGGATTGGGATAAGGCAGACTTGGAGATTTCCTGTGTGTGCAGGAAGCAGAGAAAAAGGCTTAGGTTGAAGAAAACATCTCAGAAGAAACAAGGAAACATGGCCTCTTCCCCAGAGCTGATGGAAGACCTCCAGAAAGAACTCATCTGCTCCATCTGCAGGGACTACTTCACAAACCCAATGACCATTGAGTGTGGCCACAGTTTTTGCCATGGTTGTCTCAGAAGCTGGCAGGAAGCCTCAACCTCTTTCTCCTGTCCAGAGTGCAGGGGTGTCTCTCAGCTAATGGATTTCAAAACCAATGTTCGACTTGGGAAACTGGCAGCCATTGCCAAAAAACTAAGACCTCATTGTTTGCAGTACCCTGAAAAACATGGCAAGTGCAAGGTACATCAGAAAGTGTACAAGCTGTTCTGTGAGGATGACCAGAGCCCAGTCTGTGTGTCCTGTTCTCAATCCCAGGAGCATGAGGCTCACAAGCTCTGTCACATAGATAAGGCTGCTGAGAACTTCAGGCAGAAACTCCAAGAAACTGTGACTAATTTGTGGAGGAAAACTGAGAATGTTGTTCAACAAATGGCCAATGACAAGATTAAGTCTGCATTGATGGAGGAAGAAATAGAAATTCAAAAGAAGAGTATTTTGTCTGAATTCCAGAAAATGAAACAATTCCTAAGTGAAGAGAAAAATGCATACCTATCATATGTCCAAACACAGGGGATGGCCATTTTAGAAGGACTGAACAAGAGAATTAGTGGATTGTCCGACCAGGATCAAGAATTAAGGATGAGGACCACAGAGTTAGAGGAGGAGTGTAAGAAACCAGATCTGGATTTGCTCCAGGATATAAAAGGAGTCTTAAACAGGAATGCATTTGTGCTACACAAGGAAACAGAACCCTTCCACATATGCATGACTAGCCTTCCCATCTCTGGAGTTATGGAATGGATTTTCAATTTTAAAGTGAACATCACTCTGGATTGCAACACAGCTGATCCAGGTCTCATCATATCTGAGGATTTGAAGAGTGTGAAATATGGAGGTGTCCAGAAGGAAGCACCTGACAATGATTTTGCACAAGTTCTTGGTACTCAGTCCTTTATTTCAGGGAGATATTACTGGGAGGTGGAGGTGCCAAATAACACTATCTGGGGTGTTGGCATCTGTAAAAAATCAAAAGAGTCTCAAGACTTCTTTATGCTTAGGACTGTACAGATACACAATTCCTACCACCTTTATGCCACAGCCCAGCATAATCTTTATTCCCAAGTCCATATAAAATACCGCCAGGTCAATGTGCCCAACTTAAAGGTGGGAATTTTCCTTGACTATGAACATGGAGAGATATCATTTTATCATGTGAAAAATAAATATCTAATTTATACTTTCCCTATCACTTCATTCTCAGGACCCCTCATGCCCTTTTTCTATCTTTCTAAGAAAGTCCTGACAAATGATTGCTCTCTTACAATCTGCCCCTAATAGAGAGAAATCAAGAAATATACATTATTGGCCAAATGGACTTCAGGCACTATATGACCCCAATTCCTGAGTACTCTGTTGTATGAAAATAATTGTACCTACTTGCCCTGCTACAGAGAATAATTTTTCCTATTTCATTTTTGTATATGTTTTCTCTAGACCCAGTAGAATGTAAGCTATGTCATATCGGGAATTGTTTCATTATGCTCTGTGTACACCCAGTGTCTAGAATGTTTAATAAATGCTTGTTGAATTGGGAAAAAGAAAAAAAAGAAAAAATCTCAAATGGGGTCATGAAGAGTTGGATCTGACCAAACAACAACAGCAAAGACCATTTTACTCAACTACTCAATAAATTCCAGTAGTTTCCTGATACCTTCAGGATCAAAGACAAAGTTCTCTGTTTGGTGTTTAAAGCCCTTTATCACTTGGATCCTTCCTACCTTTTCAATCTTCTTGCCTTCCTGCCTTCCACATTAGCCATGTTGGCTGTTCCTTGCTCAGAATATTTCACCTTTATTTCCATGTCTTTGCACTGGCTGCCCTCCTGTCAACAATAATCTCCTTTCCAACTCTACTTCTTTTCCCTGGCTTTCTTCAAGACTGCTCAAATCCCACTATCTTCGGAATGCCTCTACTGGGCTTCCCTCGAGTTGCTATTGTCTGCTTTTGAATCATCTGCAGCTTCAAGTGCCGCCAGGTGTCCCAGTGAGTAAGACTTTTGGACCTGGCAAGACTTCATCTCAAATCACTGTGGAATGTGGTTTGCTTGGTTCAATCCTTTTCAGTTCTGGGGAAAACTGCTAGCACCGAAAGAAGCCTCTTTTTGTATTCCCAGCCCTTAGCACAGTGCATGGCACACACTAGGCACTTAAAAAATGTTTGTTGATAATAAATGCTTGGCTGAATATTCATTCAAACAAATATTTATGCAACCATAAATGACATACTTCTACACCTGGGCTTCTTCCCAGAGTCTTTCTCTCCTTTCGGGAACCTTTCCTTGAAGAGAATCTGAAACCAGACGCTTTTCTCTCTGAAGCTGGAAGACAGAAGCAGGGTCTCTCCTCTCCCAAGCTCTTATCAACTCTGTCCCCTAGTGTAGGCTAGAAGCAGTCAATAATCAATCTTCACCAATGGGAATTTTATGCAAATGACTTGAGTTCCTGGTTACACTTATTAAACCAGATGATATAAATATTTTAAGATATTGATTCTGTATTCAAGGAGTTTAAAATGGTCTCTTATACTCAGTATAATAGGGACTACTGTTCCCAGTAAGAGAACAAAGTTATATACAGATGATAATGAGTGATTAAATTAATTGGAGGGAACGGGAGGTAAACCTCTCCCCCTCCCTCCCCCATATTACTTCCACTTGCTCTCTGGAGCTTATACTTAAAACATCAGCGCTTCATTTGGTCTGGAGACTCGAAGGGATGTTAAAACATCCTGGAAGGTGCTTTAACAGGTAGGTCCTGCTATAGGTGTCCTTCGTCATCTTGACATCCCCTCCTTTTCCCGCCCCGCCCCCGACCTCCTGGCTCCCCTGGAGTTCTAGAGCATCGCTAAGTCCAGGGAGAGGCTAGGGCAGTGGGTGACCTAAGCACATGGGGTGCGGGAGGTGGGGGGAGGAGGGATGCTTCTCCTCCCCACCTTCCGAGCTACAGGCAGGAGATTCCAACTACTCCCCCAGGTGAGACTCGTCACAGGATGCCAGACACTCGGGTCAATGCTGCCCCCTCGTGGCCATGGCCGGCTGCACAGTCCTACCGAGCCCCACCTATTTGCTGAGCCAGAAGAGTTGCAAACCCCTACAGGCTCTAACTGGATTCCATCCCCGGCGCCAGGAGGAAAGAGAAGCAAAGAGAAAACAAGGCATGCGCCCGAGACTAGATCTCCCGGATATCCCTAAACACGCCTTGTTTACAATTAATTCCCAGCATCCTTCGCGCCGTTTCTCCATGTCCCACTCTACAGCTCCCAAATCTGTTCCCTTGCTTTCCTTTTTAGCCCGAAAGTCTTTACGCGCTTCAACTTTTTTTTCCTACAACTCCCAGCGGCCTTTGCGCAGGGAGCTCGTTCTCTTTTTTCTTTCTAAGCCTCTTGCCGGATTGGACGAGCAGCCTTGGACCGACGGGCCAATCGCCTGGCAGGGCCACAGGGCGGAGTGGGCGTGGCCCCCACCGCTCCCCTCCCCGCTGCTGTGCCCGTGGCTGTTTGTCTCGGTTCTGGCTCCAGGCCTTTGGCTGCCGCGGGGAGCTACCATGGTGTCTGCCGCCGGCTGGGGGAGCCCGGGAAGGGCGCGGTTCGCGCTTTGCCTGGCGGGGCTCGCGCTCTCCGCTTACGCACTGCACGTGAAGGCGCAGCGCGCCCGGAGCCGGGAGTACCGCGCCTATTGCGACGTGGGCGAGTCCATCAGCTGCTCCCGCGTGTTTTCCTCCCCGTGAGCGCGCGGGGCTGCATCGGGGAGCGGGGTGCATGAAGCACGGAAGGGGGTGCTGGTGGCTTGGGGCGAGCGGGAGGAGCCGGGGCCACGCAGAGCGCTGGCCGGGCTACCTTTGCCGTCCGGGGTGGGGTAGGCGAAGCAGAGGGTTCGGGGCTCGGAGGGTCCCCCTCCACCCCGGGACTGTGCCTGATGGCGCGAAGGAAGGGTGGTTGCTGCGCCAGGAGGGGTCCGAGGGGGCTTGCATTCCCATGACTAAGGCTGCGGCTGATCTTGAAAGTGTGACGTGGCTCATCCTCCCTCAGGGGTCATTGGCCTAACGACTGGACCCCAGTGGGAGGGAAAAGCTCACAGCCTCGACCTCTTAACCTTGTCCAAACCTGGGGATTGCGAGGTGGGGAAGGGAGCGGGGCAGAGAATTGCTTTAGATTTAAGAGTACCCTGGGAGCTGTGCTTGGAAGTGAGCCCAGGCCCGAGGGGCCCCCTTTTTTAGCTTGACCCTGGCATCCATTCAAGCACTATTGGACTACTTCCATGTGGCATTTTGGGTGGGGAACTTAACCCCTCTGAGTGGGCTCATACTATTGGGTCTTGGAGGAAGGAAGGAGACATGCATTTATTAGGCACCCATTGTGTGGCAGGTGCTGTACTAATTACAAATATTATCTATTTGGTCCTCACCACTTCTTGGGAGATTGGTGAGGAAACTGAAGCACAAAAGTGATTTGTCCAGGGTCACACAGTTAGGAAGTATCTGAGGTGGGATTTGAACTTAGGCCTTCCATCCTCCTGGCCTAGCATTCTATCCATTGCTGCTTTGTCAGAAATCTAGCCTTTGGGGAGGGTTCTATATGCATTCCCAAATTGCCGGATCTGACCCCTTCCACAGAAACAGTAAGCTGGGATGAGACTGGGTCCAGTTGCCACCCCTCTCAGCCTGAGTCTCCTTGACTCCTCCCCCCTCCCTTCCTCTACCCTTCAGATGGAGTAAGGGCTTTGGGCTGGTGGAACCCCTCCTGGGTCCTGACAGCATCCTGAACCAGTCCAACAGCATCTTCGGTCTTATCTTCTATAGCCAGCAACTCCTTCTGGGTGAGTGGGAAGTCCCTTTGACCCACAGACTCAGCCCACTTCCTCACAGTGCCCACCCTTCTCCACAGTCCCTGCCTCTTTCCCCAGAAGCCCCACCCATGCTTTCCTAGAATCTTTCTTTATGACCCTAACCCCTCCACTTTCCCTCATTCCCAGTTAGCAAAATGACCCAAGTGACCCCTATGGGCCCAGCTCAAGAGTTAGGCATGACCTTCCCTATCTCCTTCCCAAGGACTGGTAAAAGAGTTAGATAAAGACCCTTCCCTGTCCTTGAGGACTGAACAAACTCATGAAGAATGGAAGCAGGAAAAAGACTAAAACTGTTGATGCAAATGTTTATCAGTAATCGTTATAGATCAGTATCCTGCCTTGCTAGAAGATGATTAAAAGGGGTAGTCAAAGTGGGACTGCTGCAATCTAACAAGACTTCCTGGAGGAAAATGTTCATTCCTCTGCCAATGTCTTCTTTCCCCAGGCTGCTACAGTGCTCCATGGGCTTCCTCAGTCTTGATGTTCAGCTCCGTGCTTTCTCTTTTGGGCTCAGTTTACCTAGCCTGGATCTTGTTTTTTGTGCTGTATGATTTATGCCTGGTTTGTGTCACCACCTATGTCATCAATTTGGGCCTGGCTATACTCAACTACAAGAAGGCAATGGAGCCCTTGGGACTACAGGACCAAAATAAAAAGGGACAGTGACTTCAGTGACCCTAGAGGGGATCAACAAGCTCTAATTGAATTCTGATCTCACTCAAGAGCCCACACCATCAGCTACTGGCGTTTGGGTGAAGACTGAAGGATGATGGCGGGATCCTTGCTCACACTTTAGTCTGTGTTTGACTATGTTCTATTAACTTTCTGTCCTTGATCTCTTCCCCTTGAATCTCTACCATATCTCCTCTTGCCTTCCACATGCAAAGACCTTCCCCATTCCCCATTTGGCCACCAAACAGATGAGCTGCTTCCGAGATATCTAGGCAGGCCCCCTACTCCTCAGTGCCATATGTCTCTGGAGTCAGTTGCTAACTCCCCCCTAGACTACCACCTCTAGGAGAAGCTGGGATAAAAATTGCTTATCTATTGGGGGGGGAGGGGAGACAGCCTAATCAATACTATTCAATAAAGAAAATGATAAAGACATATTGCATGGGTATGTGGACTCTTTTTCTGCCTTGGGCCAAGACTAGCCCCATTTCCTTCCCTTGGTAGCTTCAGCGTTCAGAGCCATGTAGTCCCCACCTTAGGATGCCTGGGGGCTGGTTTGGTTGTGAGTCAGTGTTGAAACTTTGTTTAGTCCTGTTCCCCACTTTGCAGAGTCATCAAGGCTCCAGGCAGTATCAGCCCCAAGCACAGGGAGTAATCCCTCCATTGCCCTGAAGGGGTAGGAAGATTTCTCACCCTGCCTTGGTGAGGAAAGGATCCCCTTCCCCAGACAAGAAAGACCATTGGGAGTATATTCCATCCTTTGCCCCATGGGTGGGATGAGCCCTCTATAGTTTACAGAGCTCTCCAGTAGAGAATATCATTCTGTTTAAAGACTTAAATCGCTCCTTTTAGATTGCAACCTAATTCTGCTATTTCATCCCTTAATCTGGTCTATTAGGGCTGGGAAGACAGTCTTAGACTGATAGGGAAATTACAGCATTTGGATTGAGGTTAGGGATGGGAATAAGGACAAGACTGGATTCTGTTGGAAGCATGAGAACTAGGAGAAGGGTTAAATGCTTATGTTTTGGATGTTTCTCATGGTTGCCCTAGGATCACACATCTTTTTAACAGTTTGGGCCACTCAGGCCAACAGATTTTGCCAGGCCAGATTGGAAATGTGATGGAAACTGCTGGGGTGTTGGTTAACTGGACCATAAAGAAGAGGAAAGGAGGAGGCCAAAAGGGAACAGAATGAAAGAAGGGAACTGAGATTGAGAAGAGTGAAAATGAGAGAGGAAAAGAGAAAGGAAAAAAGCCAGAGGATATGCAATTAAAATGGTGGATCAAGGTATTGGGCAATCTTCTCCAGAATGGGAGAGGAAGGAAATAAGCATTTATTAAGCATCTACTATGAGCCAAGCACTTCATTATCATCTCATTTGCCCTTCAACCATTGGAAAACTGAGGCAAGCAGGTTAAGTGACTTATGAAGAGTGACAGTCTGAGGCTGGATTTAACCTTAGGTCTTTCTGATTCCAGGCCTAGCATTTTATCCAATGTACCACCTAACTGCCTTGAAGGGTCTGGGTCTTATCCCTTGTAAGCAAGAGCTAATCCAAAGACCAGAAAGAAGTACAGGGAGTATTGAAGCCATCGTGGTGAGGAAGGAATATTGCCTGTTATGAATGTAGAATTAAATTTTTTTTTAATGCAATTGGGGTTAAGTGACTTGCCCAGGGTCACACAGCTAGTAAGTGTTATGTGTCTGAGTCTGGATTTGAACTCAGCTCCTCCTGAATCCAGGGCCAGTCCTCTATCCACTGTGCCACCTAGCTGCCCCTGGAATTAAAATTTTGAAGGATGTTGAGATGGAGGCAGTGGAGAATATGACCATTTGATCAGCACGTGGTTAAAAGCCTGAATTGTGCTCTCTTTCAGAAACACATCAAAAGGGGGTGGAGATTTTCCTAATGAGAGAGCAAGCTGGTGTTAGGGTATCAGGCTAAGATAATGAGACTTGAGCCATCCTGGCTATATTCTGGGGGTGAGGGGTTCTCTGAGGAAGCAATGTTCCCTTCATAGTTAACAACCCCCAGTGTCAGGCTAGCTTACCCTAACCTGGGATTATGTCAGAGTGGAGGAATTCATTTGGTGAGTGAAGCAGGATGGGGGTGGGACTTGACTGGAGGTGGGGCTCCCCTAGGAAAAGGAGACTTGGTGGCCTCGCTGAGGACAGCACCACAGCAGAGCTGGGAGTAGCATGAAGTGGAGCTGGGGACCAGAATTACTTATATTGGAAGCACTATTTCTTTCAAGGGGTGAGATCTGGAGGGAAGGTAGGAGGGAAAGGAGGGTGGGCTGTGGGACCCTGGGAGAAACATCTCCAAGGCTGGGTATATGAACAGCTGGGCTGTTGTAGAGCTCTCTAGCCAAGCACCTCCTGTAGTTTATGGGACCCCTAAATGGCACGGTGTTGGGCTTTTTGGGGGGCCATGAATTTAGGCTGCTTTTGAAAGTTCCTTTGTGTGACTGACTCTACCCAATTATACCTGCCACTCTGTAATTGTATAACTATATATGTGTGTGAGCCCATGTCTATGCAACTGTTACTGATTCCTTGTGAGACAATCTGTGACTTTACTGATGTGTTAGGTTTGTGGTCTTCATATGCCCACACCTTGATACACAAAGAAAAACAGATGTTTGGTCACAGAGAAAGAGTGGAGTGAACTATGTTTTTGGAATGCCTATCTGGGGACTTCTTCCTGGAAGAAGGGGGGCAAATGGGTTTTTTTAGCTCCTGCTCGCCTCCTGTAGCAGATAGATGAACTGGAGACATGGTAGGTAGGATCTCTGAGTTCCTTCTTCCTCCATGTAAAACTGACCAGGATTGCCTTTCTTTTTCCATCCTTAGACCTGTAGGCAACTAGGTTAATGACCCCATCCCTTCCAAAAATCAACTTTGACTCACCTATCAGGAGACAGGATACCTGAGATCTAGGAGGGAAATGAGAGGTGGGAAATTGGCCACAGGTTCAGAGCGCTACCTAAGCCCCTGGAATAAGCCTAAGGCACTCTCCTTGCCCCTTGGATTGCTAAACACAGAGCTAAGGGAGGAGAAGTAATTAACCTCTGTGCTGTCTGACGCTCTGAATCTGTTCCAGTAAAAGCTGTTTCTTTACCTCATAAATATTTTCTTTCTGGGAGGTGGTGGTGATGGAGTCATGGAGTCTCTGAGGGGGAGGAGGTAAGGGGCCCGTATCCCTCATGCCAGCTTCTTTCTGGGGACCCAACCTCAGTCCACCATTTTCCTTGACACCAGCAGAATAGACTCACCAGTATCTCTTGTCTCTTTTCAGGACTTCATGCAGCTCAACAAGGTAAGATCTAGATCTAGGAGAGTGAAGGCCAGAGATGCTTGGATCTGGGTGTGAGGGTGGTAGTGGAACACTGTAGTCTAATTTTGAATATGGCCGAGTCTAACTTGGGGATAATGGTGTCTGAGTGACTTTCCTCTTATCTCTAGCCTGTGGGCAGCGTGGTCCTGGCCCTCCCAAGCCTCAGGAGGCTAATGCCATGCCAGGAGAATGGCCATGGCAGGCAAGTGTAAGACGACAGGGAGTCCACATCTGCAGCGGCTCCCTGGTCTCAGATGCTTGGGTCCTCACAGCTGCCCACTGTTTTGACAGGTGAGTTTGGACAGGCTCACCCATCCACCATAAGGTTGGGACTCTTTTTCTTGACTTAGGTACTAACCATCCTGGCTAAACTTTCATGAGGGCACCCTCTACATAGGACAGTTAAAAAAAATAACAAAAAAAGCCTTTTTTAGGCTTAGAAATCTTCCTAGGCCAGGAACTTCTAACTACTCTGTCTTACCCTTATAGGAACTCTTTGACAGATCCGAGATCCTGGTCAGTGGTACTGGGCTCTCTGCAGCAGGAGGGGATTGGCTTAGGGGCAGAGGAGGTAGGTGTGACCTCTGTCCACATTCCTCAGACATATAGCCGCTATACTGAGGGCTCTGACGTGGCCCTCCTCCAGCTGACCCAAAGCTTGCCTCAGTCTCCCATCTGCCTGCCCCAGCCTGGCCACCACTTCCCTTTTGGAGCCTCCTGTTGGGCCACTGGATGGGGCCAAGGCACTGAGAGGGGTAAGCGTCATTCCCGGGCACTTGTTCGGCTTCCTTGTCTGTCCCTGTAGTACTGTTCCTCAATCCCCTCCCCCAAACCGAGGCACCTAGTCTCTACAGCTGCATATCTCCCTCAGCTCCTGGGATCCTCAGGAACCTGCGCCTACGTCTCATAAGCCGCTCCACTTGCAACTGCCTTTATAATCGGCTACATTTGCGGCAGCTCTCCAATCCAGCTCGGCGTGGGATGCTGTGTGCCGGGGCCCAGCCCGGAGGTCAAGGTCCCTGCCAGGTATTACTAGAGATAGTAGAGGCCTAGTGGGCAGGAGGGGGGATGGGACTAGGTAGTAACAGAGGGATTGAGATCCTCAGACTAGACACTGGAATTCAAGAAGCTGGGGGTTTGGGAGCTGGGCTAGATGGGCAGGGAGTACCACTGATTACCCAGTAATACTTTGGGGGAAGGGATGAACACGTAAGGCACGAGAGTGGACTGAAAGAACAAGGGAGGCGAATGGGTATAACAGAAATCAACAGAAGATGGAAAGATTTGTCAAACTGTGACATCACTGGGCATATTCAGAGGCATTCAAGGGGGTTTGCGAGTCTCCACACCAATGTTTCTTCTGTTCATTTTAGGGAGATTCCGGGGGCCCGGTGCTATGTGAAGAGCCAGATGGGCACTGGGTTCAGGTTGGAATCATCAGCTTCTCCTCAACCTGTGCCCAAGAGGACACCCCAGTGCTGCTAACTGACCTTGCCACCTATGCCCCCTGGTTACAGGCTCAGGCCTCCAGTGCTGCCTTTCTCCACCAGAACTCTGAGGTCTTGGAGAGCAGTGATGAGGACAGCTGCATCTGTATGGGCCGGGGAAGCCTGGGTCTGAATTTAGGGGGGAAAGACAGCTAATACCTTCTCCAGGTTGGAAAACCAATCTGACCCAAATGACACGTCCTACCATTCAGAGTCAGGGAAGCATGAACTAAAGGCCGTGGGGAGAAAGGATAGAACCATCATCTTGCATTTCAGCATTAAACGGCAACCAAAATAACGTCTGAGGTGGAAGCTACAGTCTTTGGTTAGAAACTAGGGCAACCCAGGCTGGGGAAGGCTCAAAACTCAAAGGGAGCTTAGGAACCATGACCTCAAACTTCTTGGGGCTGCCAGTAGTTAAGGATTCGGTCCAGGGATTCAAGATTATGTCTTTTTCTTGTAGCCTGTGGTTCACTGAAGGGGAAGGAACCCCATCCTGGCGCTCCTTCCCCATGGCCCTGGGATGCACAACTGAAGCACCTTGGGCAGTTTGTATGTGGAGGGGCCCTGGTGTCTGAGGAAGTGGTGCTGACAGCTGCCCATTGCTTCATTGGGTAAGCCTGCCCCTCAGATCCAAAACTCATGGTCTCTAGCCCCTTCATACTCAAGTTCCTGTTTTCCCAAATCCTTCACCCTTATCTCTTTCCACAGGCGCCAGACCTTGGAGGAGTGGAGCATAGGGTTGGGTAGGGGTAAGGAGGAAAGAGGGCTTCGCCAACTCACCCTTCATGGTGCTTACACACACCCAGAGGGTGGTCATGATATTGCATTGCTGCTCTTGTCTCAGCCTGTCATCTTTGGTCCCAGTCTTCGGCCCCTCTGTCTACCCTATGCCTCCCATCATCTGCCTGAAGGGGCACGGGGTTGGGCACAGGGGAGAGCCCAAAAGGGAACAGGTAGGTGGAAATGGGACCTGGAACCTATTTAGAGAAGAGATGGGTATGAACCTTGTACCCAAGCTGGAATTAGGGAATCCAATGCAACACAAGCACTTCGGGTAATTTGGGGGTATAAGTAAAATTAAAGAACCCAGAAAAACAGAAACCAAAAAACCCAAGTAGGACCTGGGAGTCTTCTCTCTTCACAGATCTTGGCTCCTCCCTGGCAGTTCCTGTGACTGTCCTTGGCCCCAGAGCCTGCAGCAGACTCCATGCTGCTCCTGGGGGCGAGGGTGTCCCCATCCTTCCAGGGATGCTCTGTGGCAGTGCTGTGGGGGAACCTCTCCAGTGTGAGGTGAGGGTGCTTCAGGTAACCCTGAAACCACATTCAGAACTAGGACTCCCAATTGCTGGCTTTTCCCCAAATTCACATGCTTCTCCCATCTTTATGTTTCAGGCTCTATTTCCTTGGGGAGGCTAAGGAGCGTTCAAAGGCAGCTTTCAACCTTTAGTTCTTATGCCCAGTGTTGTCTCCCAATAACAACTTCACACCAAATAGCTCCTAACCCAACAAGTCAACACTTGTTAACATCTATCCCCAACTTCAAACCAACATTCTCTAGCCTGGACTACCCGATTTCTTATTATGGATACTGTAAGAGTAAGACTGAGGAGCTGTTAATTAGAGTCTCCGCAGAAATGGCATAGAAGCAGAGTCCTAGTGTTGGAGCCACTCCTAGAGTATGCCATTCAAGGAGACCTCTGACTTTCTGATGGATCTTGGCTCAGAAAGGTGCTTGCACTGAAAAGACTTAAGGGTCATTACAACTAGAACATCATCAACCTCCACCAAAAGCAAAGTATTCTAGAAAGGTCTACCCTTTCCATCCAAATCTTTTTCAACACTGTTCTCCAGCTGCTTAACTAGATTTTAACCAGCAAATGTTGGGGGACAGGGAGTACATAGCTGTGCTTTGCCACAGAGGCCGAGTCTTTAGAAAGTTTAGTACCAAAGAGTGATGGGATTTTTCTCCCCTTGCCAGGGCTTGTCAGGATCACCACTGGTGCACAATGTGATGGGCACATGGTTCCTGGCAGGGCTGCACAGCTTCAGTGACGCCTGTAGGGGCCCATTCCAACCTGGGGTCTTTACTGCACTTCCTGCCTATGAAGACTGGATTAGCAGCCTTAAATGGCAGGTCTATTTTGCTGAAAAACCTGAACCTGATCAAGAGAGCTGCCCTGCTAACCTAAGTATGAAACCCAGCAAGCTGCCCCTACTTTTCCATTACCTTATTAGCTTTTCCCTATTCAAACCTTGGCTTTACTCTCCTCCAAAGACTCAGGAGTCTCTTCCCAACCTTGTGCACTGCTCTCTCTTATCCCTCTGTCCCAGGATCTAGGAAAATTGTTCTTCCAATTCTTGCCTTTACTCCCAGGGGAACTGATCTTAGAGCTTTGTCAACTGAATTTCCTGTTTCCTTCCCTCTACCCCCATTTTCCCCTCAGGAGATGGTCCTTCTAGCTGGTGACTGAGCTTCTCTAAGATGCCTCTATCATGCAAGCACAGTCCAAAGGTAACTCCAAATTTATTTTCCACCACATGACCCCTGTTCTCTTTTCCCACACCTCATGCTTTTTCTGATTATAGGTGCCAAGGGACTCAAGATGTGATGGTCTTGGAGAGAGATCAGGCCATTCACTCCAGCTTCACAAGAACAGACCAATATCTTGTATGCCTGGCTCTGCAGGAATGCAGGAACCCAGCTGGACCTGGAAAGAAATGTGAGCACCGCAGAGCCAGGAAGAGGCAGAAGAGAGAACCACCCCAAGCCTCCAGTAATCCCTTGCAGGATAGGGAGATTTCAGCAGAATCTTCCCAGAATCTCTTGTTGGTCCACCCCCCAAACCCAACCCGTGCATATTTTACCATACAGGAAAAGCCCCCCAATGAAGAGATTTTCTCCCTTCTCCATATGCCAGATACACAACACATACTACAGCAGTCAACTTTTTTCTTAAAATTTCCTTTTTTTTTTTTGGAGCAAATTTTCCCTTTTTTAAAACTTAAATAAAACCTTACAAAATAGACTTTAGAAAATAAGTTACAAATTGTAGCAAAAGGCTTTTCCTCCAAGGGAGAAATCTCATTCCCTTCTCCCTCTTTGGGAGTCTAGATATCTCCCTTGAACCTATGCTTTCCCTCCCCTTCATTCTTAAGACTCCAAGTTTCCTGTCTTATATCCCTCTTTCTATGACCACACAGTAGATCTAGGATCCTTGATGCTGAGGAAGAGAGGGGGGAAGAAAAGAACTCAGTACAGCTCTAATCCTTTCCTAAAAACTGGACAACCAGCATCCTGGAAAATTAGCCCCATACCGCAGAAAATGGGAGCCAAAGAGAAATGGCAAAAGGGCAGAAACATCTTCTCCAGGGTTGGGATTTTCCACCATCCTGGATCTTTCATTGGAAGGAAGGGGAAGAAAGCATCTCTAACCATATTCTATCCTGCCAAGTCTCCTGAGTCCTTCCCAAGAGGATGACAGGAGGATCAGGATATCCAAACTCTCCTGAGTTAAATGCAGAAATAAGAAGCCTGATGTTCCAGTCTTTGAGAGAAACAGTTCAGAGGGAGAAGCCGAGGTCTGGAGGCCACTGGAGTGAAGGATCTAGGACCAGAGTCATGGGGGTGGATGGAGGGGAGATGAGAGATCCCCGCCTCCTGCTGTAGGTGACTGTGTGTCTCCTGAGGGAAGAAAGAGAGAAAAACATAAAGTCACTGGCTGTGTGTATATACTTACACAATTAAACAGAACTTTAAATCCTCAAGTATCTAAACCTCAGCCAAATGTTAGATTTTCTGTTGTTTTGTGAACCTAGGAGTCTGACTTTCACTTCTTTACTAAGATCCAGATATTATGCTCTTCCAATTTTCTTAGGTCAAAAAGCTTTTGCCCCTGAAAGGATCATCTTCCTGACTGTCTCCATCTTTCTTTTCTGTCATTTTTCCTTTTAAGAATCTCCCCACCTTCCTAAGAACTACTCTAGTTTGAGGGGTCAGTTTGCCAAGGATGCCCTGGGGTGTAAAAAAAGCGATAGAGTTTGAGGTGGCTCAGCTGAGATATGGGGAGAAGGATACTTGGATTTGACACGGAACAGGCTTCATCAAAACAAGAGAAAGAAGATGAGAAAAGAACTAGATCTTTGGGGAATAAAAAAAGCAGGCTGGAAGAACAAACTGCCAAACCATCCCTGCCTCAGTTTCCACTCTGGTATAAGAAGAGAAGGCTCAATCTAGAGCCACAATGTGTAGACTCCATTCCTGCTTCCGTTTTCTCTGTGCCAAACTGAAAAGGCTCATCCTATAAGCCACGGTGGGTGGAGGTACTTTATACTTTCATCCCCTTTGATAGAAGATGCAAAATGGGGGCTAATTATTGTTATTGCTTCAGCCAGGGCCAGCTTCAAAGAAGCAATTAACTGTGACTCAGCCCTGGAGCCAGAGGCAAGCTTGGGATTCCGAGGGAGGGGGAAGGATGACTGGGACCTGGAAAGAAATGAGAGACTTGGAGAAAAACCAAACCAAAGAAAAAAAGGATGCCTATATTTTAGGAGAGCTGCAGGTTCTAAGGGAAAGGAATAAGTAACAAGCTGTTGAGGTGACAAGGGAATTGAGGGCAAAAAATATGGCAAAACATCCAAGGACTGTAAAATAGGGGGATTGAAATGGTGTGGAAAGGAGGAAGGCCAGGTTCTCCTAGGCTACAGGAAGGAAGGAACATACAGATGTGAGGGGAGAAACATAGCGCAATATAAGTGACCCAGCTCAATCAGCAGTCTAAATATGCTGTCTAAACAGTGGGGAATGGATACCTCTTCACTCATTCCTTTTCTGCTGCCTGCTCTTCGAATGGGAAACAATTTTGGAATTTTCTACAGTAAAAAGGTACATGTGTTGATTTAGTCTATTTCCCTGCTGAGTAGGAAGAGATTCCAGATTTGGTTAACTAAGGGGTACAGAGAGCTGACTTCCCAAAAAAAAGGAAATTTCCAACAGCAAAAGGAACAGATAGGTCAATGCCAGCTGTGTCCTTATTTATAGCCACTCTGACCAGCCTCTTTTCTGAACTCAAGGGATTCTCTAAACCTGCTCTTCAACCCCATCCTAGCTCCTCTATCCATCATCCCCAGGCCTTCCACCAAACTGCATCATATCATTGCTTCCCAGAACTGAGGTATCTGCCCATTACCCTACTAGAACTCAGATAATTGGGCCCCAGACCTTGACTCACCACCCCCCCCAATTCCTCCGCACCTCCAGAATACAAGGATTTCACAGGTCCTCTTTCTTATCTATGCCCAAGCATCTGAAACCTCTGAACACCACTCATAATCTAAGTGTTGCTCCTCCCTTCCTTGTTCTCTCCCCACTTTAGGATTCTGACTTTCAAAGTTCCATCCCACTTTGCCTCCCAATACTCTCTTTTCTTCACAAGACTCCCTCCCTTCTACCCCCCAACTCATGTTCTCATACCAGTGCCAGTCATTGTCCACTCCTCCTTGTGTTGTTGCTGGTGCTGCAAGAAGCTGATTTGGCGACGGAAGCGGCGAGGGCAATGTGAGCACGAGAAGGGTCCTTCTCGAGGTGCATGGACCCTCCTATGGCCTTCCAGTCGGGCTGCTGTCCGAAAGGCTTTGCCACAGACTCCACAGCGATGGCGCTTAGGGTCTGTGTGTGTCCTTCCATGATTCTTGAGGGCCAACAGGTTAGGCAGTAGCTTGGGACAGAGGGAGCAAGGATAAAGACCTGTGGCATGGGCTTTTTGGTGGTTCAACAGGCTGCCAGCATGACGATAAGAGCGCCCACACTGGGTACAACAGAAGGGACGATCTAGTTCTGTGGCTTGTTTTAAACCTTCTTTTTCCTCCTTCACAGCTGTCTCAGACCCTGACATTTCTTTGGTGGCTCTATGGGTTTCCCCTTGCCCTGACACATGCTTATCTTCCATATCCCTTTTAGTCTCAACCTCTTGCCCATCAGCTTCCTCCATTTGAGGTGGGGCCTGGCCTTGACCCAAAGCATGGGCTCGCTGATGGATGGTCAGCTCACGGGAGGCACGGAAAGCTTTTCCACAGTGAGGGCACTTGAAGCGACGGGTTGCTGTGTGAATGCGACTATGGTTTTTGGCAGCCATGGGATTTGAAAATTCCTTAGAGCAGAGCTGACAGTGGTAACGGCCTGTTTTGTGGGTATTGCGGTGGTTTAGAAGACTGCCTGCATGCCGGTAGGTTTTGCCACACTGTCCACAGCAGAAAGGGCGGAGTTCTAGCTGGGACTGAGAACCGCTATCCTGGTCCTGGATCTGCCTACTATCCCAGCCTTCTAAGCTACTTAGTTCTGGTTCACTAGGTTGACTATCTTCCTGACTGCATAGACTCCCAAACCCATAGTCACTGGAGCTAGTGTGTTTTTGGCTACCTAGTTTGTTCACTGGTGTCTCATTAATATGCCACCCATCTGTTTTCCCAGTGATCCAGGACAATGGCTCTCCATTGCCTTCCTGACCTCCTGATAACCCACTGGGGCCCGGACCTAATTCTTCTGTGCCTTTAGCTTGGGTATTAACCCGAGCTCCAAGTTCATACTCGCATGATCCTCCTTCTAATTCACCGATATCAGCTTGACTCTCATCTCTGACAGTTGTGTGGCTGAGTACTTTAATTACATCTAGCTCCCTCTTACTCGCTTCTTCATGCTCCCTTAGATGCCTTTCCAGAGATGCCCGTCTAGGGAAACTGCGGCTACAAAGGGCACAGCGCACAGCTATCCGAGGTCCACCCCCACGCCTTGCCCTTCCTGTCCGTCGCCTCCGGCTCTCTGAGTGTAGGCGCTGGTGGTTCTTTAGTGCCATACGGTTTGAATAGGTTTTAGGGCATGTTGGACAGCTGTACTGTCCTATCTCATGACTCCGTCGATGGTTCAGAAGGCTCCCAGCATGCCGATAAGTCCTCCCACACTGCCCACAACGGAAAGGTCGTTCATCTCGTGGTAGTGATGGTGATTTTGGCAGCAGTTTTCGAGCTCCTCCAGAATTGCCATTTCGAGGTTCCCCATGGACACGCTGATGGTTAGCCAGCTGTTTTCGCAACCGAAAGGCTTTACCACATTCTCCACAATGGAACCGACGGGGTTCAGCATGAATACGCCGGTGGTTCTTGAGAGCCATGAGATTAGAGAAACCCTTGGAGCAGGCCTGGCAGCCAAAGTGTCCTGTTTGATGGCTCTGTCGATGGTTGATGAGGCTACCAGCATGTTTATATGTCCGCCCACACAATTCACAGCTAAAGGGACGATCCATACTGGCCTCTTTCTCTGAATTCCCCTCTTCTATGCCACTGTCTTTTAGCAGTACTTCCTCCTCCTTCACAGTGGCCTCCTCTGGCTCTTTCTTTATGGGTATTTCTTCCACTGCCTTCTCTTTAAGCTCTTTCTGCACTTCTTCTGATGTCATCTGCAATGGCCCTACCTCTGCTACCTTCTTTGTTTCCTTGCTTTCTACCATAGGGATGACCCCTAACTGGGGTTCTGCCCCTTTGCAACGGGGATGATTACGTAAGTGATTTCGGTAGGCAGCCAAGTTGGGATATCTTCGGGCACAGATGGGACAGGCAAAGTCTCCTGTCTGATGAATCTTACGGTGGTTTACCAGGCTCCCACCATGGCGATAGGTCTTCCCACACTGACTACACTGAAAGGGACGAGGCTGTGCAGGAGAGAGGGCCTCAGGAACAGCTTCTACACTGGTGCCTTCTATCTCTAATACAGAAGTTGTGTCCACACTCCCTACAGCTTCCATACTGTCTCTGGATACAGTGTCCAAACACTCCCCAGAAATAGTGCCCGTGTCATCTTGACAGAGAGAGTCTACAGTGCTCTCAGATATATCACCCACAATTGTCTCTGATATCTCATTCTTCTCTCCCATGTCTGAGGGAGTCACATTCATTCCATCTACAGAAATATTCCCTAGACTCTGATGGTGGCGCTCCAGACTTCCTAGGTCATCATACGTCTGGCCACAGCAGGCACAGATGTGCCCATAGCCAGCCCCATCCAGCTCTTCCACCTCCCGCTGTAGTTGGTTTAGTAGCTCTGCTTCTGAGAGCTGCAAGGGAGGGGAGTTAGAGGTCAATGTCTCTTCCTCTTCATCCTCTGAAGAACCCTGGCTCTCACCAGGGGAATCATGGACCTGGCTTCTATGTTGTCTATAATCTGCTCTCCCAGGGAAGATCATGCCACAGAGGCAACAGAGAAAAGGCTGCTCTGATGTGGCTTCTCCTGGTCCATGGTTCTGAAAATGACTGCGTAGGGCAGGAAGTGAGTCAAATTCCTTAGGGCAGAGTGAACACTGGTAGATGCCTGGTGGGTGGCAAGGTCGATGGTTCAGTAAGCCAGCTGTATGGTGGAAAGATCGTCCACAATCATGACATGTGTGGTGGCCAGAGGTCCGCCAACCATTGAGAGCCTCAGGGCCATGGGAAATGGCATCACACACACTCTCCTGTTTATGTTCCCCTTCTACCACAACCGGAGTGTCCCCACTGCCTCTCTTATTGCCTGTTGTTACTAGGTTCCCAAGGAAACAGGACTCCTTCCCTTCCAGTCCTCCTTCATTGGTTTTGCCCTCTTCATTACTCTGGAAGCAGGCCTCATTTCTTTCGAGCTTACATTTGTCTCTCTCAACATCACCCTGAAAATAGTTTTCACTGCTTTCCAATTTGCCATTGGCCATATTAACTCCATTCACTTTCATATCTTTGTGAAAGTCAATTTTCTCTTTTTCTTCCTCTTTCACAACCAAATCCTTGTCCTGGTAATCCTCTGGTGAGGATTCATTTCCATCTGTTACCACTACTCCACTGCTGTTCCCATCAGTGATCCCAGCACTCCGCCGCTGGTGCCTCTTGCTCCGTCTCCGGCTATGACGTCGTAAGTGGCTCTTCATGGCTGCCACAGTATGGAAGTGCTTGGCACATGTCCCACAGCCAAAGTCACCTGTCTGGTGGGTCTGTCTGTGGTTGATGAGACTTCCTGAATGTCGATAAGTCTTCCCACAGTCTCTACAGGAATATGCCCTTGGAGGTGACTCTGCTGACTCAGCTCTACTACCCTCCCCTTCTTGATGGGTTTGGCCATGTTGTTTTAAGCTCTGTACATCTTCAAAAAGCATCCCACAAAGACCACATATTTGTGCCACTGCCATATCTACTTCTGAACGGCTGTCCATCGGCCCTTCTTCACTAGGATCTTCTTTTCCTTGGGCTGTCCGCTGTTCCTTCTCCTCTTCGGGGCAATCCTCCTCTTGACTAGGAGTAGAATCCTCTCTTTCAAGGCCAGGTGTGATACCCTCCCCATCCTGACTCAGTAGTTCTTCTCTCCCTTGACTCCCATTGCGCCGTGCTGCCTTAAAATGCACCCTCACATGATTTCGGAGGGCCATGAGGTTTGGATACTGGCGAGGGCAAAGGGAGCACTGATATTCACCAGTCTGATGGCTGTGTCGGTGGTTTACCAGGCTTCCCCGATGACGGTAAGCCCGACCACACTCACTGCATTTATAGGGGCGATGGTCTGTGGTAGTATTTGGGGTCGAGGGATTCTCTTCTTCCTCTGGGTCAACCTCTGGTGGTGGTGCTTTTAGGGAAGGTAGTGGTATGGGAGGTGGTGGCTGATGTTGTTCCTCCCCTCCCCCACTACGACGAGTTTTAAGATGAGCCCGCAAGTGATTTTTGAGGGCTGCAGCATTGAATAGCTGCTTTGGACAGACTGGGCAGGGATAGACACCAGTCTCATGACTCTTTCGGTGATTGATAAGGCTCCCAGCATGTCGATAAGTTCGGCCACAATCAGCACAACGGAAAGGCCTATATTCTTCTACTCCACCCTCATTAAGCTCCCCAGCATCAAGCTCTCCAGAAGTGTTGAACTCCCCCGAGGCATTAAGTTCCTTGGTACCATGAAGCTGATCTTTATTATGACCACTTTCTCCATGGCCATTGGCAGATGGCTCTCCTTTTTCTTCCCATGGCAGTCCCTTTCCTTCTCCCTCATGGACTTGTTGGTGTCCCAATAATTCACTAGGTAGCCGGAAAGCCCGGGGGCATCGAGGACACTGGTAAGGCCTATACTGAGCATGTAACCTAGAATGATTCTTTAGGGCCATAAGGTTAGAAAACTCCTTGAAGCATATGGCACAGGGGTAAACACCTAGGGCATGGCTCTGACGGTGGTTGGTTAGGCTTCCAGCATGTTTATAGGCTTTGCCACATTGTCCACACTTATATCGACGTTCATCCTCAGCAGGGGGGAACTGAGGTGGTCTTTCATTCCCTGTAAAATCTACCATAGATTCAGCTAAGTACTGCTCTAAATTGCTAAGAAGGCTATTGGCTGGAGCAGGAAGAACAGGGGCCTCTGTGGGACCTGATGTATTTCCCCATCCCTTTGCACTCTCTTTAGAATCTGTCCTGTTCTCCCAGCTATCCTTGTGTCCAGGTGGCTTTTCCCAGGTACTAGAGGCCTCTCTAGGATCAGGCCTAGCTTCCCATACATGTGTACTTTGTCCATGGCTTGCCTGGTTGTTCCAGTTTTCCCCAGGACCAGGCATACCCCCCCCAAATGTCAGTGGCAGTCATCTGACCCTGGCTATATGATGTAGCCTCTTTGTGGCGGGGGGGCCTGTGCCTCCTTCGGCCCTCAGGGGCATGAGTCCTCAGGTGACTCTTGAGGGCCATAGGATTGGAGAAGTCCTTGTTGCATGTAGTACAAGGAAAGCGACCAATCTCATGGGTCCGTCGATGATTGACCAGACTACCTGCATGACGGTAACCCCGTCCACACTGTACACATCGGTATGGCCGAGGGATCCCATCAGCCTCATCAACATTCCTGCTTGGATGTGAGTGATGGAGCAGCTCACGGTGACGTGCCAGTTCTGGGAGACTGGGGAAATGACGCTGACAATCAGGGCAGCTGATCAAGGCAGGGGTATCCTCCATGAGGTGGCAAGGCAAACTGCAGAGTGCTCAGGAAACGCAGGCAGGTGGTAATAGCATCTTCTTTTTTCTGGAGAAGCAGCAAAAAGAACTAGGAAAAACAAAAAAGAAAGCATTAAGAACGGAATTGAGAATGTAACCTACTGCTTAAGTGAGCTTGTCCATTAGGTAGTATCTGAGAAGTTATCTCAGGTCCTGCATTAAAGTCCTAATTGCATCTGATCAAATGGAACCCCACCATCTCAATTTTCCCCAGAGGAAAACACAGATGGGGTAAGCAAGAACTGAGATACTGCCCTAACACCAAATGCTTTCCTGGATCAAAGGCAGAAATTCCTGTTATCTTTTATCTCTTCTGATCCCCAAAGTTCAGCACTGAGACCCTTTAATTGTAGTTGGGATCACAACCCAAAGAAACTTCTCCTTTTTCTGTCTTTAATACCACCTCCAGACTGAATCTAACTGTCCTTAATGCCTCTCCACCCACCCCCTTTATAGATCTAAAATGAGAAACCATCTCTCTCCTGACACAATTAACTGGCTTTTATATCTCAAATTTTCCCTTTCTAAAGTCTTTGGTTAAGAATAAAGTTCACTTTTTACCATCCAAGCTAATATATTTGAGATACAGTCACACCAATAATACCTTGTATGGGTTGCCGGGGATCCAAGTCAGAGCCTCTCTCTATCACTATTCCGCAGTTGAAGATCTGTGAGGTAAAAAAATCAGGACTCACTGTTCAGATAAAGACTAGCCTCTGTAAGTTACCTATACCCTCCACTTTCCTTTTAACCATTTTACCATTCTAGCTTCATATTTTACTAACCTCATATTTTACCTACCCACACCCCATTCTCTTTCCTACTTCTTTTACTCTTGATCCTTTGCTAATCATGCACTCCCATTAAAATCTGTTTCTCATCTAATAAACACCTCATAGATATTAAAAAAAAAAACTTTTGAGTTCACACATCCCTTTTCATATTATCCTCACAATAACTCTGTAAAGTAGGGAGAACAGAGAATGATAATTCCCTCCTATATTACAGATGAAGAAAGAAAGACCCTGAAGGACTTGGCTGAGGACACACGGCTGAGTAAGTGGCAAAGTTAGGGAGTCTTAAACCTCCTGATTCTTAGTCTTAGCCTCCTTTCATTATAACCAGCTGGTTCTCAACTTCCCTTTTGCCTCCTGCTATCTCCTCTCTTCAAACTTTCTTATCTCTGTGTATCTTTTCCCCTCTTCCTCAGCCATCCTTTTACTTTCCTCCTCTTTCTTCATTCCTCTAGCCCTCTTTTTCGCCCAAACTTCAACTCCTGGTCTTCACCATATACTTCACAACTACATGCATTTACACACAAATGCACACACACCTCTGACTTCAGCCCTGCCTCTGCTTCCAAAAGGCCCTCTCTTCTGGCTGCCCCGAGAGGACCCCACAGTCCTGCTCTTCGCTTAGATCAATCTCGGGTGCCGGATCTCTGGCTTTTCGAGGAGACAGGTTGAAATGGACACATAAACGTCCCACTTTCTCTCCAGGGCTTTCAGACCAGAAGGGAAGGTCTTAGGTGCTCCTCTCCCCCTCCCCCAACGGCGGCCAGCCCTGATTCTCCACCTTCCAGCCTCCCACTACCCCCAAGCCCTTCTTGTGCCCCCCACCCCCCACCCAGCCCAGCCCTTCAGGCCCTCAAGTCCCCTCCCCTCCCTCACCTCGCCTCCCTGGGGGCGGGGAGAGGACGCTGGTCCCTTTCTGGGCTCCCTGCCTCCAGCTCGCCAGTTGATTGGGAGGGGCCCAAAATCCTTCGTTTCCCTAGGGACTGAGAGTTAAATTGGGGGGTGGGGGTGGGAAGGGAGGTCGGAGGATGTGGAAGACGACAACCAGGTTCGTATAGGGCAACGGTCGAACGGGACTGGGGGGAGGGTTGGGGGGTCCGAGTCTCACGGAGGCTGGTGGGCCGCTCGCGCGCGCGTGCGCACAATGAAGCCCACTACTTCTCCTCCTCCCCCAGAACCCCCCCCAACCGCCGAAGAGTTCTGCGAGGTAGGGAGGGGATGGGGGAGGGGGAGGAGGAGAGTAGTCAGTTGCCCGATGCCCACTCAAGTTCCCCCCCCAGGAGGGGGGGGGGAAAGGGTCTCTCGCCCACGCGCAAGCGCGCTCGGGCCAGGAAGCCAAGGAAGGGGAGGAAGGGAAAGTGGGGAGGGAAAAGGGAAGGGAAGGAGGGGGAAAGGAAAGGGAGCTCAGCTGGCACGAGCCCGAGGTCTCCCCCGGCTCCGCGGACACTTCCTATTGTTACTAGGAAACAGGAAGTGTTCACTCCGCAAAGGCTTCCCAACTAACCTCCGCCAAACCCGCCCCGGTAGCACTTTCTCTTCTTTTCGGCCTGCCCAATGAGACCTCTCCGTTTCTAATGTCAGGGAACGGTATCCAAGGTACAATACTAGCTCCGCCCACATCGCTAGGCACACTTCCGTTTGCTCAATGACTGTTAAACTGCACATCCGGTAGGGTACAGCTAAAAGAGTTCCCGCCATACATTTCTTTAGGAACGACAATCAAATGATTTCCCCTGTTAGACGCTACAGGTCAGGTAGGTCCTAGACAAATGGCTCTTTCTACTAATAGCTAGTCACACTT
Source organism: Vombatus ursinus (assembly GCF_900497805.2). Taxonomy (NCBI): domain Eukaryota; kingdom Metazoa; phylum Chordata; class Mammalia; order Diprotodontia; family Vombatidae; genus Vombatus; species Vombatus ursinus. The sequence continues at coordinate 42,887,084 of NW_020954585.1, forward strand.
CTTATAGGGTCCCCCCACCTTGGTTGGTTTTCTTCCTCTTCCGGTGACGTTAACTTCTGTGTTACATGACAGAAGTAGTCACCGGAAGTGTGGCTTGCTTCAAGTCCTTATGGGTGCTTCGCCGAAATCTTTCCCCACCCAATGACAGCTGAGGGGGTCCACTCGGTCCTCGACTTCACTTCCCAGGGTTTTACCTACAAACGAACATCTCTTCTAACGCCTAGTCGTGGCTAGCCCCGGGACCGCTTCCGAACCCTCTCTGATTTCATTTCCGTTAGTCTCCGCCTACTCTGAGTCAAAAACGTTTTCCACCCTCTTTCTCTCTTTGGGGCTCCGCCTAAACCCTTCCCCCTCCCTCGCGGGAGAATACCCCCCCCACTTCCGGTGCCTTGCTCTCCTCCCACCTCCCCCGCTGGGTCCTAGCGCCAGCCCTATTTCTAGCGGGAGCCCCGGCTCTGTCCTCTGAAGCTACTGCAGCAGACAGCGCGTCAGGCTCCCCCAGGTAAGAGCCGTGAGTGCGACCCTGGAACGCGCCCCGTGCAACTTGGGCCACAGAAGTCCCATTGGTTCGGGACGCCGCTGATGGACTCAGTTTTCCCATCCGTAAAATGGGAGGGGGTATGTGTGTTTGTATAGACCAGATGCATTTTCATGGTCCATTGAGGTCTGACATTTTGTGGAGACGGCGACGCTCCCTTGACCCTGGGCCTCGAGGCTGGTAAAGCCTTTGACACCCCGCCCCCTCCTTCATTCATTCACACACCCCTATTCCGCCTCTGTGCAGCTTCACCGGATTACCCCTGCTCCCGCCGCGGAGCCCCGGCCCAGCATGGTCCTAGAGACCGCCATTTTGCATGCCTTTGTGCTGCGCGGCACGGCCCGGCGGCTCCGCGGGCTTCCCAGCCCGGTGCCGGCTCGGGGGCCAGGCTCGCTGCGCGCTGCTCCCCCTTTCGCTCCCGGGCTCGGCGCGTTGGGAAGCAGGGGCTAGATGTCGTCTCTTTCCCCGGTCCTAGTGACCGCCATTTTATAGGCCTCTCTTTTGTCCCGGGAATTGCAGCCGCTAGCGGCCCCCGGTCGCCTTGCACCCCCGCCCCCTCCCCGCGCCCTCCCGCCTCAGTCCGTGACTCGGCTCCGAGCCCCCGAGGTCCCCCCCCCTCCGAAGTCCGCCTCGGGCTCAGCTGGGGAAGGCTTTGCCTCCTCCACGGCCGCCCCTCCCCCGGTCCTAAAGACCGCCATCTTGCCCGTCTTTGTCCCTTGGCCTCGCGGTGCTCCCGGGGTCGCCCCCGCACGGTTCCCCGCGCCTCCTCACGCGGACCCCAACCCGTCCCCTTCCTGCTCCCGCAGACCGCTCCCTCCCCATCGCAGCCTCGGCCTAGGGCGTTAGAGCCAGAAGGGGAATGGGAGGTGGTGGGAGCGAAGAGCTGGTAGGGACCTTTCGGGGCCGTACGTCCCTCCCATTTTGCAGATGAAGGAACTGAGGTCTTGGCTGAGGAAAGGGACTCAGCCAAGGTCACGCGGCGCGGTCAGTGATCGAGCCAGGACTTTACGTTGTAGTACTAAGTACCATAAGATCTGGATTCGAATCCCAGCCCTAGGATTGTAAAATCAGGGGAAAGGACTCGTTTTCTTTACGCCCCTTTTGGTTTTAAACATTAAAAACCCCCCCCCCCGATAATCTTGTTCCCTCCGCCCCCAGTAAAGCCCCCTCCGCGGGGCCCCCGGGGTGCCAGGCTGGCCGAAGAAGAGCGCTGCCCAGCCGGGGGGGAAGGGGAGACCGTCCCTCCTCCGGCCCCACACTGGACCCGGCGCCAGGACGGGAGGGTCTCGCCTCTCCCCGCCCCTTCCCCCGGCCGCCCCCCCCCGGGCTCTCTCCTTTTAAACTGCCCTCGCAGCTCACCCCCGACCCCGCCTCCCGCGGCCCCGCCCGGCCCGGCCCCACTCCCTCGCCGCGGTCCTAGCCGGACCGTCTACACCTCCCCCAAGACCTGTCCCAGCCAGTCAGGGTCGGGCTGTGTAATCAAGGGGCTTTGGGACTGGAAGGCTACTTATGCCTTCCCTGGGTCCTAGAGCCCAACTCTGGTGGGAGGGGGTGCGCTTCTCCATGGACAGCTCCCAGCTCCAACCCTGGTAGGAAGGCGTGGCTGGGTCTCCGGGAAGGTGTAGAGTCGTACTGGGATTTGGTGACACCCCCCTCCGCCCCGAAAGCAGTGGACTGGGCCCGGGGGAAGAGGCTGGTACAAGGAGTCGCCGAGAAATTTGGAATTTCTGGCCGCTGCTCTGCCTGAAACTGCCAAAACAGAATCATTCACAGATGATTGTTGATGAGAAGATTGGTTTTCATTAATCCAAAGCTCATGCCTGGGGTTTCCTGCAGGGTCATTGGCTTCAAGGCCACCAGGGACCTTGGAGATAATTTAGTTCCAGGCACTAAGACAAGTCACTGCTTACCACTAGGCTTTGGTTACGAGTTGAGCTAGAAGTTCCCTGAGGTCCATTTCCACTTTGGATCTGTGATCCAGTGATTCCTCATTTTACAGGTCAGGAAACTGATCATGGTGATGAGCTAAAAAGGAACAAGCCAGGTGAGCCAGGTAGAAGGTAGCACAGCTGGATTCAAACCTGTCTCTTCAAGTCCTAGACACAGGTGCCAGGGGTAGGGAGCAGGACGAGGTAAATATGGTACCTGGAGGTTAAAGTCATTTGTCTCGAGCTTGCCATTCTCCTTCCCAATTTGAAATAGCCTCAAGACCATGGTCATACTTTCCAACCCTTGATTCTCTCCCAATATCCTTCTTTCCCATCCTCATCTTTACTGAATTCTCTTTTTGCCCAGTCACATATCCTCTGTGCAGAGGAAATTGTCAGGTATCATAGGAAACAAGTCATCCCTATCCTTGACTAAAGGTATGAAGTTGTTGAAGTCACCAAACCTATCTAGGCTTCAGTTTCCTCATCTGTAAAGTGAAGAGGTTAGATTAGATGGGCAGCCTGTGGCCTTCTAGATCCATAAGTGTGGCCTTTTGACTGAGTCCAATTACAGAACAAAATCCTTTAAAAGGTAAAATTTGTGTAAAATTTGGATTCAGTCAAAAGGCCACATTTAAGGATTGAGAAGGCCACTGTGGCCTCCAGGTTGCAGGTGCCCCACCCCTGTATTAGATTATCTTCAAAGTCCTTTGTAGAGCTAACTTATATAATTCGTCCATTCAGATAATGCTATATATAAAGGTAGGCAGTTGAGATACAAAGGGAAAAAAAAAAAACAGCTCAGTACTCCAAAGAGCTCATCCTTTTCTCCCAACACCAAAGTCCTAGAGGAGAAGCTTGGCACCAACTCTCATCTTGCATCCCATTTGGTTTTTCTCTCTCCTCTCTTTAACATGTGTGCCTTGGTCTAAGTCATCCACTCACTCCAGCACTGCCAAAATTGTCCATGAGTGAGTCATAGGATTTTAATTCTGGAAGGGAAGAGATAATTTAGCCCAAATCCTTTATTTTACAAATGAGTTAACTGAGGCCCAGGGAAAGAGAAGGGCTTGCTTTACTATGATATCATACATGTATCAACCAACAAATCACTGAGAACCTGTTTGGGCAAGGCACTATTCTTGGGGTAAACAAGAGAAAAGAAAGAGTCCTAGCCTACAGTGGTCTTAGTCCGATGAGGGAGGCAAGACACATAAACCTTAAACAAAGTAGTGGTAACAGTGTAGGTTCTTAAAGCATCTTAATGCTTAATGAAGCTTTTCCTTTACAGTAATGCTGTTAGGTAGTATAAATGTTATTATCCTCCTTTTTATATTTATTTTTTTAGGGAGGCAATTGGGGTTAAGTGACTTGCCCAGGGTCACACAGCTAGTAAGTATCATGTGTCTGAGGTCAGATTTGAACTCTGGTCCTCCTGACTCCAGGGCCGTTGCTCTATCCACTTTGCCACCTGGCTGCCCCTATTCTCATTTTTATAGATAAGGAAACTAAATCCCAGAGAGGTCAAAGGATTTGCCCATCACATGGACTGTAAGTGGCTGAGCCAGAATTTGAACCCAGGATTCTCAATGAAAAGTCCAGTGACTTTTGTGTTGAGTTATTGGTACACATTGGTAAGTGTTATGAGGGGAGAATTTGTGAAGAGGACTTATTCAAAGAGGGTGTAGGATTTGGATAACCTATAAGCCTATCTGGATAACTCTAGGGAGGGTCAGATTGGGGATTGGGGTCAGCAATATAGGCATCTCCCTAGGGTACAGCAAATGGGGGGAGGATGGCAGAGTCTTGAAATGAGATACTGTTTATTAATATGACTTTTTGTAAAGGCATGTGTTATTAATACTAGAAAATCCATGGAATGTTTGTACATGTGTTACCCTAAACACTTAAAGCCTAGAGGGGTGGAGCAGGGTGAACATATGCCTTCCATCCCTGCTCTAAAGAATTGTTCTGGGGGGGGCAGCTAGGTGGCGCAGTGGATAGAGCACGGGACTTGGAGTCGGGAGGACCTGAGTTCAAATGTGGCCCCAGACCAAACACTTGACAGTTATTAGCTGTGTGACCCTGGGCAAGTCACTTAACCCTAATTGCCTAAAAATTTTAAAAAAAGGTTTTTTTAAATAAAGAAAGAAAAAAGGTTTTGGGCTGGAAAGGTTTGGAACTAGAAAGTACTCAGGCATTACTGGGAGTTAAATGTGGAAAACTTGATTTAGACCATATTGGGGCAGGAGTGGCTGAGCATGAAAGCAATCAGAGATACTTAAACTTTATCTTCTTCTTCTTTTTTTTTTTTAATTTTTGGCCAGGCAGGGGGGTTAAGTGACTTGCCCAGGTCACACAGCTAGTAAGTGTTAGTGTCTGAGGCCGGATTTGAACTCAGATCCTCCTGAATCCAGGGGCGGTGCTCTAAACTTTATCTTCTAAGCAGTGGGGACTATTGAAGGCTTTTGAGCAGGGGATTGACATAATGAAACTGGTGTTTAGGAATATGAATTTGGAAGGAATGGAGAAGGGAAAGATGGACTTGACCCAAGTTCAGTATGACCCAAAGGACTTAGATTGTCTTGTAGTTGAAAACAGTCTTAAGGGTGTAGGAACCTTTATAAACCACCTGGCTGAACAAACCCCACTCATGGTGTTTGGGAAAGAGGGTTCAGGGGGCCCCTCTCAGCTGTGGTGATTAGGTTCTTCCACTCCTTTTCTTCTACCAGCTGCAAAGCCAGCTACCCAAAAGCTCTAAATGGGATCTGCCATAACCCATTCCCATTGTTGTCCTATCCCTCAATCCTCTTCCTCTCATCCCAGCTAAGCTGATAATGAAATAAACCGGGTTTGTTAGCAGCAGCTGCCAATCTCATTTGTTTATCCTTTAATCTTATGTAGGACTCAGCTGCCTGGCTTGTGCGGGAGATGGGCACAAGGACTCCGAGAAGTGGGGAGGGGATGGGGTGAAGAATATGGAGCCAGCCAAATTCTCCCTTTTCCATTCACTTCTACTCTTTCCTGTGGTCAGTGATTCATTCAAATAATAAATCTGGGAGCCTTTACTATGTGCCCAGCTCTGACCTGAGTGCTGTGGGAGGACGTAAAGAAATATGACGAACACCTACGGAAATGTTGAGTATATTGTCCTGAAAAAGGCTTAGTAGATACATGATCATTGTCTTCCAAAAGCTGTCAAACTATTGTGTGGACAAGGACAAGGACAGACCTGTTCTGTATAGTTTCAGAGGGCAGAACTAGAATCAGTGGGTGACAATTAGCGTAAATGGTAATAGAGGAGGCAAAGATTGGCTTAGGCTGTGGCATTTGAAGAATTCTTAAGAGAGAAGTGGGTCTTTAATTGGCCTTCAAGGAAGGGTAGAATTTGCCTTGGATTCTGTAGCTCCTAGCACGGTGCCTGGCACACAGCAATAGTCACTCAATAAATATTTTTTGATTGAATTGAATGGAGAGGAGAAAAAAGTGGAGTGGGGTACATTTCAGATGAAAGCGCAGAGGCGCAGATATGCATGATACGTGTTCAGAGGACAGCAGACTGTGATGAGTAAGCACTGAGAAAGAAGGCTGATTCCAGAGGACTCTGAATCCTAGGCCAAGGAAGTTGAATGTGATCTTGTAAGCAAGCAATAAGCAGCCATGGGAAGTTTTGATCAGAGACACAGCACGAAGTATGCTAAACATGGGGTTTTAGATTTTCACAGAATACTCTTGTGTTTATCTCTGAGAAGACTTTTACTGCTCCTGCTAAATTCAACCACTCTCGGCTCAGACTCTGCCTTTCTAATTCTTCTCTATTTCCCACCTGATTTCCCAGGGATCTTTTAGAGAAACCTTGGTTCCCCTCTCTCTTCTGTTCTGCTCCTAGGCAGAAGGTAGTTACTTCTATGTCCCTAGACAAACACTGTTCTATCTGAAACTGTATCTCTTGTCCTTCCCTTCTCTCCCTACTCCAGCTCTGCTGGAAGAAGCAAAGGGGCCGGGGACTGTGCCACTGGTGGTCTCCCATCACCAAGTGCAATAGATTTGGCCTGATTTGTGAGGTAGAAAGAACCAGTGTTAGAGCTGGGAGAGTTCATCTAATCTAATCCATTTCTTTTACAGAAAAGGAAATTGAGGCTCAGAGGGGAAGTAAAGAGTCCAAATGTTGCACTGCAAACAAACAGCAAAATTATAGTTGGAATCCATCTCTTTGATTCTTATATCACATTACTACTCAGTCATTCATTGAGTGTAATGAGCACCTACTGTGTGTCTGGCTGTCGCGAGCTTGAGCACGCACACGCGCGCACACCCCCCCCCAGGGTTATTGAGATGACCAACTGTCAATCTGGCACAAATGTGAGACAATTATAGCATAATGAAGAGAAGACTAGTTTTCCAATTAGGTCCCAGCTTGCCCCTTCCTAGCTATGTTACATTGGGCAAATCACCTAAACCCTCTGAATCTGTTTCTTCATTTGGAAAAAGGGTTAAAACCTTCTCTGCCAGCTTCACAGGGGTATACAAAGATCACAATGTGTGTGTGTGTGTGTGTGTGTGTGTGTGTGTGTAGCACTATGGAAGCCACAAAGCATTTAGTTGTTATTATAACAATAGAGAATTCTATCAGAACACAGTTGGGAACCTCTGGAGACTGATCAAACTTTATGACTATTTTCCACTTCTGGTTATCCATGTGAGAACAAATAATACCATCAGAAGGAAGCCTAGACTAGGACTAGTGACGTCTTGTACCTCAGTCAAAAGATCTTTTGAGCACAGATACTGTGGATTAAAAGATACTTCAGGTTAAAAAAAAAAAAAAGATGGTTAAGAGAAGTAAACTTCGAGTTAAGAAGGTAGTGTTTGAAAAAAGGCTTTGGTTTTCCGGGTCAGGGCTCAAGGTAGAAGAATGGTCTCTTCTCAGCTAGGAATGGAAGACATATATAAAGGACCAGTAAAAATATTTGCCTAGAGTTGTCCAGATTGTGAAAAATAATTCATTTGGACCCCTACTCTATTCCAATCAGTATTAATCAATTTGATACAATTCCGTAGTGATTTATAAGTTCTGTATATTAGGCCCTAGAGCTGTAAGCTACAGATTGTAAGTTCACTTGTTTAATCATAGGAAGTTAACTAGAGGCCCTCCACCCTTGTTTTTCCTTGTTGTGGTGACCAAGCCCAGCATAACAGAGGTGACTCAACTACATGGAAAGTCCCCCAAACTTATTTTTGTATCTCTGGACCTTTCTTATCCAACATGAGCAGATGACCATCTTATAACCACTTAGTGGAGATGCCCCATGCTTCACCCAACCAGAGCCCACACCCCATTCCCAACCCCAATATACCATTTCTAGCTGGTCTATCATTTTTGGCTCTTTAAGCAAGATCAATAAACCAATGGGATTCTGTACTTTGTATAGCCCCTTTAGAGTGTACAAGTATCAAATCTGGTATCAAGGCCCGGGAAGAATGGGACATCTCAGATCATGAGGAAGATCTGGGGTCTACTTCATTAGAGGGGACCCTTTAAAAAAGTGCACTGGGTCAGAGCTCTACTTTAGTCTCTTTTATTGTAGGTTAGACAGTTTTAATCCCCACAAGATCTTATTAGGAAGTCTTTAAATTGAAATTTTAGGAGGGAGAAGGCCACTCACATACAGCCACGAGAGCAGGTCCCACATAGATTAGCAGTGGAAATGGGTTGGGCAATAATAGTACTTAAGGCCTCAGATGTATATACACAATGCGTATAGTATGGATAATAATAAATTCTGAGAGCAGGTAAATTTGACCTCGGTAGGTATCAATAGATTTGTTGGGGTTACAATTTCCGGATGCCAAAAGAAACAGATTAGATTAAAAGGGACAGTAGAATAATGTCATATATCAAGAAGATATGTAATGTGTGGAAATACACAAACAGAAATGGGGAGTCATGGCAGAGAGAATTTGGTTGAGGATAAATGGAAGGAGAAACAAGTGATAATTTGGTGAGTATCTATTACCAACCACAAAGCAATGACCAGTGTGCCTGCATGGGGTAGGGGGAGAAGCTTGGGAATACCACAGGATACTTAATGACCAGCTCAGACTTTAAAGAGAAATATACAAAAGCTGGAAGTAATGCTAGAGAAATGAGAATGAATGAAAAAGGTGGTAGATTTTATAGGAAGGCCAGGGACCCAGCACAATAAACGTTAATGACAACAAAAAGGGCTTTTGTTTTTTAAACTAAGTTGGGAGAGACATAGCTAGACAACAGCTCATATGAAAAGAACCTGGATGCATTAGTCTCCTGCAGAGTTCCCTGGGAGTTATTGCTATGACATGGTAACAAAAAAAAAGTTCAGTCATAAGCTTCCCTAAGAGAAGCATAGTGTCCATAAAGAAAGAGGTGACAAATCCTCTGAACACTGCTCAGATCACATCTGTAGTATTGTATTCAGTTCTGGACACCACATTCTGCATCCTTAAGCATGTCTGACATGGGGTGAACAGGATGGTGAGAGAGGACTGGAGACCCTATCATATAAGGCTCAGTTGAAGAAACTAAAGAAAGTGTAGTAACTATTTTCCAGTGTTTTTCCTGCTTTGCCCCAGAGAGATGAATTAGGCAAGGAGTTGCACCTAAGATTTTAATTCAATATGCAGAACCACTTCTTAACCATCAGAGCCATCCTAAGTTCCCCATGTTTAGAAGTCTTCAAGTGGAAGCTAGAAATGGGGGATGTTGTAGATAGGAATTTTTTATCAGTTATGGGTGAGATTAGATGACTTTGAAGGTCCCTTCCAACCCAGTTCTCTGTGGTTATGTGAAATAATTTAAAGTAGAATCAAGAGTTAGATGTACTTGGTGCCCTTCATTCCATGCAGTCTGCCATCTGCCACCTTTGCTTTCCAAGATCTCTCAGCAACCCATGACTTTCTTATCTACCAAGTCCATTGTCCTTTTCTTAGACCTTAATCTCCTCAATATTCCTGAAGCACTGGACGCTTTTGATTAGTCCTTCCTTTCGGAAACTCTTCCCCCTGCTTCCTCCGAACTGTATAATCCTTTTAACTACTCTACTTTGTTGACCCATCAGCCCCTTTATGAATCTTCTGTATGTATCTTCCAGGCTCAGCCTTTAACCCTCTGCTCTTCTCTTGACACTCATAATCCTTGGTGATCTCATCCCTTCACTGGTCATTTCTGTGCAGATGACTACATAGTCACAGGCTTCACTGATTATTTCTATGTAGGTGACTCCCACCCAAATATATGTCTATAGCCTGAAGTCTCTCCCCAGGTCCAGTCTTGCATTTCCAACTTCCTCTTGGATGAGATAATATAAGTAGAATGCATTGTAAGTCTTAAAGCATTACATGAATGTCAGTTATCATCATAATTATATGTTCATGTTCTTGTAGCGAACTGTTATTCCCAAACAAGTCCTGTGATCTTCCACCTCCAGATTATTTTTCAGGTTCCCTAAGCCTACAATATCTTCCCTCTCTCTTTTCACCACTTGAATTCCTACCCATCCCTTAAAACCCAATTCAAAAGCTGTGAATACTTTCCTGATTCTCACTACCACCCCCCACCCCCCACAGCTGGTAATGATTTTGCCCCCTCAGTTCCCAAAAGGTTCTTATACAAGTTTTTTTTTTGTTTTGTTTTGGGGGGGGGTGGAAGTGAGGCAATTGGAGTTAATTGACTTGCCCAGAGTCACACAGCTAGCAAGTGTTACACATCTGAGGCCAGATTTGAACTCAGGTCCTCCTGACTCCAGGGCTGGTGCTGTATCCACTGCGCCACCAAGCTGTCCCCCAAAAGGTTCTTGATAGCTCTGTAATGCAATAACTTGGTATCACAGCAATTTATAATTAGTTGTCCTTGTATATGTCTCCACCCTCTGTTAGACTGTAAGCTCCATGAGGAGAGGGACCTTGTCTTATCCAGCATTGTGCTCTGGGCACAATGGGTATTTTAATGAGTGACTGAATGTTCCTGAAATTCAGCATGTCTAAAATGCAATTATTCTCTTGCGTCTCAGGTCCTAATTTCTCCCATTTCTGTTTGGGGTACTGCTGTTCCCCCTTCTATTCTTGTGGATAGTCAGGAAACCTGGGAGTTGGCTCTTACTCATTCCCCTTCCTAATCCCTATATCCAGTCTGTCACTAACTGTGTTAATTCTTTCTTCAGAGTGATTTTTCCTTCTTTTCATTACCATCATTTAACTAGCCTCATCACGTCACACATAGATTACTGCAACAGCCTCTTAACTGCCTTTAGTTTCCACCCAACTAGTGCCCCTGCATTTCTGCTTTGACTATGTCACTTCTCTGCCCAGAAGGCTCCTCCTTCCTTATTAAAATCATAGAATCCAAAGGTAGTAGAGAGAGAAGGGAACTTGGGAGCCGTCTAGTCCAACCCCTTGATTTAAGAGCTGGGAAGACTGAGACCCAAAGAGAAGTCACTTGCCCAGGTCACACCAAGTTACCAGTGAAAACCAGGAGGACTAAAATATTCCAGGGAGAAAAGTCTGAAACTAACTCTGATTACCTGGGATTAAGGAGCCTTTTCCTATTTACTCCTGCTTCTCCTCCTAAGCTGTTTATTCGTCTTTTCTTTCTTTGATAATACTACCCAGTCTCACTTTCTTAGACTTAAAAAAAATCTGTAACTTCTCTGTAATTTCCTATCATATCTGTTTCACTTATATTTAAGATTAGATTGTGTTTTCCTTGAGGATGAGCATTATGACTTGCTCATCAAATTTTGCCCAAAATGATCTTTTAGGTCTCCTGTCCTAAACATTGTACAAATGAAAAGGGCATGTAGTGTTAGGAGTGCTGAAGACCTGAGTTTCAACCCTGATTCTACTTATTGCTACTGATGTGGACTTGGCCCAGTTATTTCTCATAGCTAAGTGTCTGTTTCCCTCTTTGTTAAATTGGGGGGAGGGGGAGTGACTAAATGATCTCCAAAGGCCCTTCCCATTCCAGATCATATGCTCCTACTATACACATAATGAAATAATCAGAGTAGGCTGCTTGGATTTGAACTGATCCTGAAAAAGGAGGGGTATAATTTGGAACTGGGGATTGGAGTTACCCTGGCTGAACTTCCTGCCTGCTCCTTCTCAGTGGAAGCTGCTATCTTGGGTCAGCTTTTCGTCCTCTGGGTGGAATGGGGTAAAATATTCCCACAGACTAATTGCCTCATTAAACAGAACTGCACCTGGCCTCTGAGGGAACCCAGTGACTTCCTAGGGGAGCAGGTAGGCTTAAGTGGAGTCTTGGAAGACTTAGCCCTGGATTAATAAGGGAGGTAATTATTGATAATTGAATTAAAGCCTGCTAATGAAGACTCTCTTGGGGGGGTGGGGGGGGTGGAAGGAAGAACTCCCCTGCCTGACATTCAAGGCCCTGCACAATATGGTGCCATTTTTCCAGCACTGTTTCATACAGGACCCGAATCACAAACTTACCCTCTCTTCTATAGAGACATTCCTGATTCAAGACCTCAGTCAGCACCCAATTTTGTGCCTTTGTAATGCATTGCTGAAATGTGTCATTAAATATTATTTAGTGTGGTATAATTCTGTACCTATGTGTCATCCCCTTACTAGATTGTAAATTTCTTGAGGGCAGCACCCAGCACTGTGTTGTTGCTTAATAAATGTTGATTAATTGAAAAGTGCTTAATTGTCACAACTGTGTTTATCTCCTCCGGTGGCTGGGCTGCAGAACCTCTTATCAATACAGTGAATTGCGGCTTTCCCTAGGGGCAGAATCTCTCCTGGAATGATTTCCCAAAGGGGAGGAGCTACCCCTGGAAGGCTGAATTCTATTGGGGTGTGACTCTAATCTATATATTCTCTCCATTCTAGGGGAGGCTCACCCCAAGCCCCCATGGAAGTGGAGCAGGTGGAAGCTCCGCCCCCCCCACCCGGGCTATACCCGAGCTGGTAGACGATTCAAGTGCCTCTCTTGCTCCAAGACTTTCCCCAATGCCCCTCGCGCTGCCCGGCACGCTGCCACCCACGCTCCCAGTCCTGGACCCAACCCGGAGGAGAATGCTGCTGGGGGCGGGGATCCGGGACCCCCTCCAGGGAACCCAGAGGGCCCGGGCAGTGGGGAAGATGGGGAACCTACTCCCAAGCCCCGGCCCTTTGCTTGCTCGCTGTGCCCCAAGGCGTACAAGACGGCCCCAGAGCTGCGCAGCCATGGGCGCAGCCACACTGGGGAGAAGCCCTTCCCATGTCCGGAGTGTGGGCGGCGCTTCATGCAGCCGGTGTGCCTGCGGGTGCACCTGGCCTCCCACACAGGCGAGCTGCCGTTCCGCTGTCCCCAGTGCCCCAAGGCTTATGGCACCCTGTCCAAGCTGAAGATCCACCAGCGCTGCCACACTGGGGAGCGGCCCTACTCCTGTGCAGACTGCGGCAAGTGCTTCGCAGATCCCTCAGTGTTCCGAAAGCACCGGCGCACCCACGCAGGTCTGAGGCCCTATGGCTGCCCACGCTGTGGCAAAGCCTATGCCGAGCTCAAGGACCTGCGGAACCATGAGAGGTGAGGGGTGAGGGATACTGCGAAGTGGGGAGGGGGGAAGGGCTAGTGGTGGACAGATGTTTCTGGGTTTTGATGGATAAGAGGATTTAAACTGGTTCAGCTTAATCAGAAATGAGGCAGAATGAGAAAGAGAGGCTGACCTCAGATGGGTATGAGGGGAAACTTCGTGAATGCATGGCAGCTTGATAACCATTATCTAGGCATACTAGAGTAGAGATGCTGACTCTGGACACCCTCAGAAGGCCTTTCCACATCGGAGAGTGTGTAATTCAGAGAAAGGCTCTAGAGCAAGGGTTCCTAGCCTGAGGTCCCTGAAGGATAGATAGATACCATTTCAATATAATTAGGGTCATTTAATCCTATATATTTTATGCATTTAAAAACATTATTCTGAGAAGGGCTTCACTAGACTACTGAAAGGGGTCCATGACCAAAAAACATAAAAACAAGTTAAGAATTCCTCTCCTGATTGGTGCCAAGGAGAGCCTTGGGGAATTGGAAAGCAAGGGACCCTGCAAAGGAAAGGGCAGGGGAGAATCTCTTGGTTCTGATTGTAGAGGAGGAGAAGATGAGGCAGGGTGGCCTGTTTTGGTTCCAACTGGAAGGAGGAGTTGTGACCTCTGACATGGAACCCTGCTGGTGCGGAAAGATTGAGGCTAACGTGTTACCCTTGGCATATTTCCGTCCCTCTCCGCACTCAGGTCTCACACGGGAGAACGCCCATTTCTCTGTTCTGAATGTGGCAAGAGCTTCTCCCGTTCTTCCTCGCTCACCTGTCACCAGCGCATCCATGCTGCCCAGAAGCCCTACCGCTGCCCAGCCTGTGGGAAGGGCTTCACACAGCTCAGCTCGTACCAGAGCCATGAGCGCACCCACTCAGGGGAGAAGCCTTTCCTGTGCCCACGTTGTGGCCGCATGTTCTCCGATCCGTCGAGTTTCCGCCGCCACCAGCGGGCCCACGAAGGAGTCAAGCCCTATAGATGTGACAAGTGCAACAAGGACTTCCGTCAGCCAGCTGACTTAGCTATGCACCGGCGTGTACACACTGGTGACCGGCCATTCAAGTGCCCACAATGTGATAAGACCTTTGTGGCCTCTTGGGACCTGAAGCGACATGCCCTGGTCCACTCAGGCCAGCGGCCTTTCCGCTGTGAGGAATGCGGACGGGCCTTTGCAGAGAGGGCCAGCCTTACCAAGCACGGTCGTGTCCATTCAGGTGAACGGCCTTTCCACTGTGCTGCATGTGGCAAGTCTTTCGTGGTGTCCTCCAGCCTGAGGAAGCATGAGCGGACCCACCGAGGGGAGATGGTGGGAGGCCTTACCACCCAGGAGCTGGTGGTGGGAGTCACACTGCCTGCAGGTACCTCTGTGGAAGGGCCAGCACCACCTAGCACAGTGGCTCCTGGAATGGGTGTGGAACTTGGGGAGTCACAGGCTGGGCTCATAGGCCTCCCCACAGAGTCAGGCCGGGTAGTAGCCTCCCAGTGGCAAGTGGTCGGCATGACCCTAGAGCAGGTAGAATTCAGGGAGTCTGGGGCTGGGGCAGGAGAGGCCCCAGCACCAGCAACAGAGGGTGAGAGTGAGAGTGGACCCCCTGCCCAGGAGCAACCCCCAGGTACTGGAGAAATGCCCCAGAACGTGTGCCGGGAGTGCAAGGAATCTTTCCCAACAGCACTGGCTCTTCGGCGTCATGAGCGATCCCATCCAGCCCTGCGTCCATTTCCCTGCCCACAGTGCGGGAAGGGCTTCCTGGACCGGGCAGGGTTACGAAAGCACAGCCGTACCCACAGTGCTGTCCGCCCCCATGCCTGTCCCCACTGCCCCAAGGCCTTCCTTAGTGCCAGTGACCTCCGAAAACACGAGCGCACTCATTCCACCCCCCAGCTCCCCCTCGAGCCGCTCGTTGCCCTCCTGGGGATGCCAGAGGAAGGAGCAGCGTGAAAGCCCCCACACGTCTTGGCTTACCCCTCTCAGCTTCGCTTCTTCCCTGGTATCCCAGCAGCCACTCCTGCAATCTGTGGTTTCCTTCTTGTTACTGCAGATGTTTTACCTTCTCATGCTCCTCTTAATGCTCCGTTAGCGCTATCTGACTGAGAAGAGGCCTCATTCTCAGAAGATGGGAAGGCTGGAAAGAAGGGATGTGGTCCTGGGGAGGGCAGACAACCTGAGAGGCCAGCTCCAACACAGTGGCACTTATTAAAAGCTTTGGCTCTGAAGTTTACTTTATGGTTTGGTTTTGGTGGTTTTTTTGTTTTTTTTTTTTTGAGATTGATTCCCCCTGACACACCCCTGCATCCCTGAGCTTCATCCTCCTCCTCATATTTTCTCATGGATTCCTCCCCGTCTCTGTCCCAGCAGAACTGAAGCTTAACTCATCTCTAAACCAACTCTTCTTCCTGACTTTCCTACTTACATTAAAAACAATATCTGTCACCCAGGCTTAGGACCTCAGAGTCACCTTTGATGCTTCTCTCTACAGCTAACTAGCCTAGCAATTAAGTCCTGTCAATTTTGCCTTGACAGCATTTCTTTACTATCGCCAGTCCGTCAGTCTCAGGAGCGTTGTTACAATATCCTCTATACTGTTAGTCTTGGATCTCAACACTGTGTACCTTGTTGCCAGACTAATCTGATAGCACAGTTCCAATTATATTCCCCTCACGCTCAAAAGGGCCACTAGGTGGCACAATGGATAGAGTGCCAGGCCTGAAGTCAAGAAGGATCATCTTCCCAAGTTCAGATCCAGCCTCAAACACTTACTGGCTGTGTGACCCTGAGCAAGTCACTTCACCCTGTTTGCTTTAGTTTCCTCATCTATAAAATGACGTGGAAAAGGAAATGGCAAACCACTCTGGGATCTTTGCCAAGAAAACCTCAAATGGGGTCTTGAAGAATGGGACACAACTGAAATGACTGAAAAACAAGAACAAACATACTCAAAAACTTCCAGTGGCTCCCTATTTCCCCCCAGAAAAGCTAATCATGGAATTTTATTTTTTTTTATTTTTATTTTTTTTTTAGGCAACTGGGTTTAAATGACTTGCCCAGGGTCACACAGCTAGTAAGTGTCAAGTGTTTGGTCTGAGGCCAGATTTGAATTCAAGTTCTCCTGACTCCAGGGCCGATGCTCTATCCACTGTGGCACCTAGCTGCCCCTAATCATCCCATTTTAAATGAAAAGGAGATTAAGAAATCTGCCCAAAGTCTCACATACAGAAAATTATAGGGGCCTGTCATGATGATGCATTCCTGTAATTTTTGTGACATAAGAGGCTGAGGCTGGTGGATTGCTTGATCCAGAGAACTCTGAACAGGAGTAGATAAGCTGATTGGTGTGCACACTGAAGTCTGGCACAAATATGGTAAGCTTTGGGGAGTGGGAGGCCGCCAGGATGCCTAAGGAGATCAGAAACAAGAGCTCCCATGTCTTGGTAGTGGGGAATTGGCCTGTGAATGGCTGCTGTACTTCCAACCTGGTTGAGATAGACAGACCCAAAACTGGAAAAAAAAATTGATAGGGGCTTCAAATACTTTTGTTGTTTTTCAGTTGTTTCCAACTCTTTGTGACCCCATTTGGGGTTTTCTTGGCAAAGATACTGGAGTGTTTGCCTTTTCCTTCTCCAGCTCATATGACAGATGAGGAAACTGAGGCAAAAAGGGTTAAGTGGCTTGCCCAGGATCACAGAGCTAAGTGTCTGAGGCCACATTTGAACTCATGAAGATGAGTCTTAACTGATTCCAAGCCCAGCACTCTATTCCACTGTGACACCTAGATGCCTCTCAAATACTTAGCTTGGCACTTAATGTCCACAGTTTGTCCCCAAACTACCTTTCCAACCTTCTACTCACTGTTACATTTTTCACAGCTACACCAGAACGGGCAACACCCCAAGTCTTCCCATGATTTGCTGCCTCCCTGGCTCAGCTCCCACTGCTCTGATTGCTCTGCATCTGTAAAATGAATGGGTTGGATCTGAAAACCTCCCTTCCAGCTCCAGGCCTATGGACCCACATATCAAATGATTTACTTGAAGGAAATCAGTTTCCTTCAATGCTCAGCCACCTCTACCATAAAGCCTTCCCTAATTTCCCCCTCCTGGGAAGTTTTCTCCCCGCTCTAAACTCACTTGGTACTTGGTACTCTTTAATCCACTTTCAAATCCTACTACATATTGCAGGTATTTATTTGTGTGCATGTCATCTTCCTTGCTGCACTGACAGGTCCTTTAAGGCAGGGCCAAGCACATAATTGACATGCTTATAAATATTGAATGCATGAATGATAGCCAAGAGACCCTGACTCTGGCTCCAGGAAAGTACCAGTCCTTTCTTTTGACTATTATAACAACCTTTTCCAATTATATTGTACTTTACAATTTTCTGATTTTATATTTTTGTTGTTGTTGAGTTGTTTCAGTTGTGTTAAACTCTCTGTGACCTCATTTGGGTTTTGGGGGTTTGTGTATGTGTCTGGCAGAGATGCCATTTCCTTCTCCAGCTCATTTGACATGAGGAAACTGAGGCAAACAGGGTTAAGTGACTTGTCCAGGGTCATACAGCTAGTTACTTTACAATTTTCAAAGAGATTTCACATCCCTCTCATTTGAGCCTTACAACAGCTCCATAATGTAAGCAGGAACCACTGAGCAAACGGGCTGGGTTGCCCACGGCACCAGAACCTAAATCTCGGGACTCCCAGTCCAGTGTTCTTTCCACTGTTCACTGTCGAGGAAAACCTCCCTGGGGATACAAAGCCCCCAGGTCTGCAGTTCTGGGAAGGTGTGGTTTACCCCAGGTAGGGGTCATGCACGCTGTGCCGGTGACAACTGCGTCAGCTGGCATGGCCCTGGACGTACTAATGAAGGTCAGTCGAAGGCTCCCCAACGCTCCAGCAGCTCATGTAGTGGGGTCACGGAGCGGGCGACCAGGGCCAGCGCAGAGCCCAGGGTGCTCAGCCAGTCCTCTAAGCGTTCAGGTCCTTGGGTGTATGGAAAGAGATCTGCAGCTCTGGGAGCACTCCCGCCCGACGCCTTCAGCTCTCCATAGCGCTGGTGGAAAGCACAGCGCTAACCCAGCTGTTGAACCTCGTCCTGGCAGCGCCAGAAGGAAACCAAGCTCCGAGCCCGGAGCCCTAGCCTGGCTATAGTCTCAACAGCCAAGCTGGAGACAGCCTAACCTGCAGTGCCACTGTCGAAAGCCAAGCTGCAGGAGCGGAGGGCTGGGAAATCAAGGACGCGGCCCCCAAAACTGCAGAACGCAGCACGTGCGTTCCGTAGGTTGCTGCTAAGGGAGAACTTCGCGGCTGGAGGCTGGAGTGAACTTTTGGGGCAGGGCCTTGACGACTAATAGGAAGTGGGGCTGGAGTTGGGGGGCGGAGTTGTTTGGAGCAAGAGTAGCCTAGAGGGATGAGAGTGGTCTCTAGGGAAGGGACTGGGGAGAGGTGGGGCCTGAGGAGGAGAGGCCAAGGAAAAGGTGAGGCTCCAAGTGGGTGCGAACTGGGGATTGTTTAGAATGGGAGGGGAGGGGGAGTGTCGGGTCAAAGAGAAGCAAGTCAGAGAGGCAGGATCTGAGTGGGAGGGGCAAGGAAAGGTGACTTTGAGTACAAGGGTCCGAGAGGAAGGAGGGCGGAGGGGAAAAATAGGAGTGGTTACGTTGTGCTGGCGCAAAGGCGAGACTTGGTCTGAGGGAACATATTAGAGAGGATGGGGTATGGGTCTGCCCCGCAGAATGTGCTCCATTTCCTTGCAGCTCAGCCAGCAAGTAACAGCCTGTCTTTCGTTGCCAGACTCCCTACAGTACCCCTCAAACCCTCTGCAGGTTTCCTGGGCAGAGCCTTCAAAGGAAAAGCTAGTACATTAAAGAGGCCAAGGGACAGAAGTGCCTTAGATCTGGTCCCCATCCGAGAAGCCTCACTGCAGGTGATATTGAGCCATAAGGGCTGGTCTCTCTTGAGCTCCAAGGCACTTACCCGTAGTAGCAGAGGCCCACTTGCTCAGAGGTTGAAGCTATACTCATCCTCATCAGACTTCTCTGCTGAGGAAGCTGGCAGCCTCTGAGTGGGAGCCAGCCAGGGACACCTGCACCTTTTCAGCTGGTTCTGGCTGAGGGCCGAGTTCCACTCCGGCCCCCCAGTCATTCTGAATTCGGTGAGCTACAGAAGCTGGCACTCCCATTACAGAGCTGGCAGAGGCCTCTACTGTACTTGGATGACAGTTGGGTGGCCCAGCATTTCAAGAGGCCAGGGCAGGTGCTGAAGCTGTCTACCCTGCAAGGGATTTATGCAGAGGGTGCAGGTGCCATTGGGTGGCAGGGCACAAGCCATATTAAAAGGGGAGGTACCCACAGACTTCATTTGTGGTGATGTCAATGCCCTCACCCACCACTTCAGAAGTGAGGAAAATACTAAGAGAGAGAACTGTGATAGGGAGGGAGTGGGGTACACCCAGGTCCTGTGATTAAAAAAAAAAAAAACCCTTCAAATTAGACAGGCATCACAATCTGATTTAGTGGAGAAAGCACTGGCTTGGGAGTGCAGTCAAAGAACCTGTATACTCATCTTGACACGAAGAACAGTGCTATGAGGTGACACTTCATATCTCCACCTCAGTTTTCTAATCTGTAAAATGAAAAGGCTGGACTAAATTATCTCTTCCAGCTCTAATGTTCTATGCCACCTAGAAAACTGAGTTAGACACGGGGTCAAGATCCTTGAGTAGATGAGGTATTGGGAACAGGACCAGGGAAGGAAGGAAACAAACATTTATTAAGCACTTACTCTGTGGCAGGCACTGGGCTAAGTGCTTTACAGATGTCTCATTTTTTGTTGTTGTTTTTTAGCCATTTTGCAGTCATGTCTGACTCTTTTGTGATTCCATTTATTTATTTTTTTAAAAAAACAAGTTATGGCCAGTTTATTAAAGAATACTTTTGTATAGTTTACTTTTCACTGGTCTGTTCTGACATGTTTCTAATGATATCAGAATCACCTGAATCAATGATAGCCAGCGTCCATACTCTGTAGTACTTCCCACATGCTGTACCCAATTCAATGTTATTGCCACTGTAGTGATGGACGCCAGTTTTGGCCAACATAGCATAATATTCGATCTCTGATTTCCTCAAGGCTGGGCAGTTGTTGGCTAAGATGACCAATTTGGTCTGATCATTTTCAGGTTCTGTTTGTAGTCTAGTACATATTTGCCACTTTTCATGACCAGCTGGAGCCTCGAGTTGATGGACTCCAGCGACTTTTTCGTCTTCTTCGCGGCCACCAACTTCCCACCTGCGCTACAGGAGTACCCTCAGCCAGAGACCTGCCACCAAGATGGCCAGGAAGTGAGAAAGCATTTTGTTTTGTTTTGTAAAGATACTGGAGTGGTTTGCTGTTTCCTTCTCCAGCTCATTTTACAGATGAGGAAACTGAGACAAACAGGGTTAAGTGACTTGCCCAGGATCACATAGCTAGTAAGCGTCTGAAGCCAGATTTGAACTCAGAAAGATGAATGAGTCTTCCTGACTCCAGGCCCAGCACTCTATCCACCTAGGAGTGGATAGCCACCTAGGCTGCCCATAAATGTCTCATTTGATCCTCGAAATCCTGGGAGTTAGGTACTATTATCTTCATCTTAGATTTGAGGAACCTGAAGCAGACAGAGGTTAAAGTGAATTGCCCAAGGTCACACAGCTAGTAAGTGTCTGAGGTCAAATTTGGACTCAGGTCTTTCTGACTCCAGGTCTGACCACTCTATCTACTATGCCACCTAGTTACCTCTAGGGAAAGAGGACAGTATGAGGGGGACAGGATTCTAACGGAGGGTACAGAGTGGTTTTATGGAAGAAGCAAGGGAACAAGTCTGGATGCCAGGGTCCCAAGTAGGGTTACTGCTAGATTGGGGTTCCAATGGAAACAGATTAGGAAGTCTTTGCTCTTCTCCTTTGGGGCAAGGTTGTAATATTCTCTGTGAACTCACATACAGTATGATCCAGACATCCATCCAGCCCAACTTCTCCACCCAAACCCAGCATCTTGACCCCTCTACCTGGTCTAATTTAAAGATGCTACTATTGCCCTGGGTTATTTTGTGGCACTCCTCAGATTCTTCCACAGACCCTTTCCTGTTCATTTATCTAAAAAACTCAAACAAGTTAAGAATGTTCCTAGCTCTTTTCTCCACCCAGGACCTAAGTGTCCTGTCTCCCATCAGAACTCAGGCATCCTGTTGGCTAGCCCTAGCTTTTCTCTTGGGACCCAGGGTGGGACCAGCCCCACCCTGCCAAGCATCCTGTTGCTCCGTCATTTTTTTCAGTCCTGCCTGACTCTTCATAACCCCATTTGGGGTTTGTTTTAGCAAAGATACTGGAGTGGTCTGCCATTTCCTTCTCTAGCTCATTTGATAGATGAGGAAACTGAAGCAAACAGAGTTAAGTGACTTGCCCAGGGTCATACAGTAAGTGTCTAAAGCTGGATTTGAACTCGGGTCTTCCTGACTCCTGGCCCAGTGCTCTATCCACTGCACCACCTAGCTGCCTTTTCCTGTTGCTCAGAACCTGGTCCTCACACAGGACTTAAGCATCCTGTCCCCTAGGCCAAGCTCCCCTCCCAAGACCCAGGCATCTGTCTCTCAATTCCCATAACCCAGAAAACTTCCACCAACTTCCCAGGGCAGCAGCAGGGACACACGCAAAGAACACATGTGAAGCTATAGTGGAAAGGGTAAAACTAGATTGACTGTCAGAAGAGATGCAGCTTACTACTCATTTGAGTAAGCTTTACCTCTCTGAGTCTCAAGTGTCCCCACCTGAAAAATGAAAGAATTGGACTAGATGATCTTAGAGGCTCCTTCCATCTCTAAATCTATCCTGTGATCCCAACATCTTTGTGTCCCTGGCCTGAAGCCTGAGCCTAGCCGGGGTTCCCCTCATTTATCCCATACCTTCTTTTTTTTTTTTTCTTCTTTTAGGCAATTGGGGTTAAGTGACTTGCCCAGGGTCACACAGCTAGTAAGTGTCAAGGGTTTGCTCTGAGACTGGATTTGAACTCAGGTCCTCCTGACTTTAGGCCTGGTGCTCTATCCACTGCACCACTTAGCTGCCCCTTTCCATACCTTCTAAGAAAGCTTCCCTGGTTTCATGTAATGTGTTAGGACTATGGGAGAGCCTTTTAGGTGTGAAACCTCAAGGATCAGTTACTACAGTAACCACCTGCTTCATTCCTCTGTGAGGCTGGGGTCACTGTCACCCTATTGAAAGGGCTGGAGAAAGTGAAGCACAGTATAAAAGAGGGATAGAGCGATGAATCCAAAAATGTCAGAGCTAGAAGCCCCTTCATGTTCTAGCTGGGAAAATTGTATTCAGAAAGGAAGAAATTACTTACACAGGTTTATGCAACAAATTTAGCTTGACTCTTTATTGTGGTTACCTCAGTGAGAAAAGGGGTGGCAGCTAGCCACGTCTTCCAGATTCAGCTAGCTCTGGGGAAGGAAGCAACTCTAAACAACAACAAAAAGAAAAACATAGGATTTAGAGCTAGAAGAGCCTTCAGAGTTCATCTAATCCAAACCTTTCATTTGTTTGAAATTGCATTTGATAGGAATAAGGCATTATGACAGAAAGGAGCTTAGAGATGAACCATTCAAGAAACCCCAGACTGGCTTCCCTCTGCCTGTCAAGATCCAGAAAGTCCCTGACGGAGTAATCTTCAGCCCCCTAACAAAGCGTTATCCTGTTCCATATATCAGATTTATAATGGGGTCATCCTGGGCCTGGACACCAGTATTACAATAGGGCTTTCCTTGTCCTAAGCACAAGTGTTACAATAGGCATATGATGTATAAGTAATTTGAGGTTTAGCTACCTCTACTTTGTGGCTTGAGAACAACATGCCATTTATGAATTCTCCACTTGTTCACAAATCAGAGCTTTAACTTTTATGTGGTTCTTTGCCCCAGGGCACCCATTTTCAGGAGTACTTGCTTCCTCTCCAGGAAACCATGCTTTCCCTGCACCTCCACATCCTACTCCTCTGTTAATAAGGGCACCAACATTCAGAGGATGCTCTATCCAGGGACAGGGTCCTTCTTCCCCGTGATAGCCACCATTCTCCCAATGCCACACTTCAGTGTTTTCTGTCAGCCTCAGTGCCCCAAAGCCACCTAGCCTCTCCCCCTCAACGTTGCAGGGGCAAAGACCACATCAGTAATTTTCCCTGCACGACTGTATCCAGAGTCAGACTCTCTCTTTGTACTGCTACTGTTTCTTATGCCTCCAAACTGTTTTGTCCCAGGTGAGGAGAAAAAAAAAAAGGCCATAATGTCTCTGTCGGGATGTGTTAAACAGGTAGGGTTGGGACTGCCACTAGGAATGGACTTTGCACAGATTAAGAATTCAATGAACCCAAATAGAAGTTTAAATGTACTTTAGAAAAGTATGTCCTTGGGCTATAATGAGTTTCATAATTGCTTTTTTTGAAGAAAGGTTCTGTGCTAAAGGATGCATAAGTCCTTTTCTGGTCCCTTGGGTATCAGCCCTCTATCAGAGCAGAACAAAAGAAAGAGAAGGCTTGCAGTTTCACAGCTTCAGTGAATTTACAGTTGAAACTACTTAGGAATACTTGAAAGGGTGTGTCACTATTCCAGCCACTTTGTCTGGTTCACAAAATATGTTCTGCTCCCTCCAGCCTCCTTACATTCACCCTGGCTCTTCTTACCTAGAATATACTCCCATCCAAACTTCTACCAGATGAAAGCCTTTTTTTTTCTTTTAAGTCTCAGCTCATGTCACCTCCACCAGGAAGTTTGCTCTGATTCCATCCCATGCTCAAGATGAAAGTTATCTTGTTCTCATATTATTCTATAGTACTTTGACAGTATATCTTTTTGGCCATTATCACATCCTTCCTTATCTTCATACTTATCTGTATATATGTTGTATCCCTCTCCCCCTGCCCACTACTGTAATCTCCTTGAGGGCAAAGATTATATAATTTTTTACTTTTTTGTATCCCCATCCCAGTATAGAAATGTGCATGCAAGTGCTTAATAGATGTTTACTGAATTTAAGATAGAAATAGAGTTTAGCCCTTGCTTTGAGTTCATGTTTTCTCTCTGTCATCATCTCTTGTCTCTTGCTTTTCTTCCTTCCCTACTCCCAAATCCACCAAGCCCTAAAAATTCATCTCTCTTTTCTATGATGCAAACCTGCTACTTCAGTCAAGCTAATTTCCTCACTGGCTCACCACACATACACTTCTGATCAAGATGCTCCTTCTCTCTACCATGCCCTCCCTCCTCTTGGCCTATATAAATCTTGCCCATTCTTCAAGATCCAGCACAAAGTGCAATGACTGCAGGAAACCTCTCCTAATTCTAGCCCATGCTGAGCTTCTCTTACTCTGAATTCCTTCAGTGCTTGTGTATGTTCTGCCTCTCAGTATCCTGTGCTTGTTGATCTATTTATTGCTTTGGAATTGTCCTCTTGTCATCCTCAGCTTACTCTAACCTACTTTGGGGTGGGAAGCAGATGCTTTCCTCTTCAGAGGCAGAGTAGTAGAGTAAAAAGAGTGACAGACTCACATTGAGTAGAACTGTGTTGGGATTCCCACTTCAACACTTGCTATCTGTGTGAACTATGGGCAAGTCGTGCAACCTGCCTAGGCCTCAGCTTCCTCATCTCTAAAATGGGTGTGTAGAGGAAAGCTGAAAAGAATACTTGTGCTACTCATGTTATAAGAAAAGTATTTTGTAAACTTTAAAATGCTATAGAAATGTTATTATTCTTCTACTGGTATGTCCCCAAGAGCATCTACCAATCATTCATTGTATGGAAAGGCACTTTAGGAATGGCAAAAAAATAAGATATGGTCTCTGCCTCAAAGAGTTTACAGTCATATGGCTAGCACTCTAGGTCAAGCCCTGTCCTCATCACATGTAGCCTGGGCTATTGAATTTAGTCTCCTAATTGTCCTACCTACTTCCAAGCTATCTTTCCACTCTACTCTCCCCACAGCTGCCAAAATCATCTTCCTAAAGCACAGGTCTGACCCTGTCACTACCTCACTCAATCTTTGGTGACTCATTATTGCTTCTAAATTTGACATTTAAAGTGTTTCGTAACCTGGCTCCAGCTTACCTTTCCAGGCTTAGTTCACATTTTTCTCCTTTCCAAATGCTACATTCCAGCCAAACTGGCCTCCTTGATATTTCCCCAGTACAGTATCCTAAGTCCTGACTCATTTCCTTGCACTTTGTCCCCCAGGCCTAGAAGGCACTGCTTCCTCACACCCCCTTCTTAGAATCCATTCCTTCCTCCAAGCCTCAACTCAGCGACCAGTTCCTCAGATGAGCCTTTCATAGTTTTCAGTATTCTCTCTCCTCGGTTTTATCTGGCTTTTAGTTATCTGTGTGAGTGTCATATCCACTAGTAGAATTAAACTCCTTCAAGGCAAGGATTGGATTTTGTATTGTTTCTGTATCCCCAGCACCTTAACACAGTGGCTTGCACACAGCAGGCACTTAATAAATGCTTGTCAAATTGGCATTGTTAGTTCAGACATATAAATGGGGGTACAAGAGCAGGAAGCTATGCATGGCTCTAGTGGCTGGTGAGCTCTAGAGGAGTCAGCCATGTAATGTGGCAATCACAAAAACTTATTCCATCTTGGGCTACATTAATAGGGGTATAGTGTCTCTAATTGCTTCTTGTGTCTCTTTGGCTGGCTTCTCACATTTCCTCACATGCACCCACTCACCTCAACTCCCCAAAGTCTAGTTTCCTACTGCTTGCTTTCTCAGAGGTTAGCAATAATTTACTAATCACCAAATCCAATAGACTTTTTTTTTTTGGTCCTCCTCATCCTTGATCTTTCTATAGCATGTGACACTGTTAACCCCCTCTCCTGCTGGATTCCCTTGCCTTCTTTGGCTTCAAAGATACCATATTGCCTGGTTATCTTCTGAATGTACCCTGTTCCCTCCCACCTCCCCAGATTAGCTTATGTTGCTCTCTCAGCCAATAGGGCTCTCTCTCAACTTTGCCTATTGAATAATACCTATTCAGTCTTTAAAGTCCAACTCAGAATGTCAACTCCTCCATAAAGCCTTCCTTGTTCAATCCAGTCTGTAATGACCCCTTAGACCTCACAAAGCATTTTATTCTTGCTATCTGGGGCAGCATTGTTGTTCAGTTGTTCAGTCATGTCCAAATCTTAGTGACCCTGTGAACCATACTGTCCATGGGGTTTTCTTGGCAAAGATACTGGAGTGGTTTGCTGTTTCCTTGTCAGTGGCAAGCAGAGGTTAAGTGGCTTACCCAGAATCACATAGCTAGCAGGTGTCTGAGGCCAGATTTGTTCTTTTTCTTTACTAGCTATTTTAAATCAAATATTTCCATGTATCACATTCATTCCACTTGTATTTAGGTTATATACATAAGCCAGCATTTGAATTTCTTTAAAAAAAAAAGTGTACACCATTAAATCTTGCGGTACCAAGTTCAGAAAATAGTCTTAGGCCTTTAAAAACCCATTGGCTTTACTTCTTGAGGGTCTACTCCCAACAGTATCAATGTTATTAAAAGTCTTCTAAGTCTTCCAGCCTACAAGTCCTTCAAAACAGATTTTGTGCTTCTGCATAGTTTACTACATCGAGTTTGTGGTCGCTTTAGATTGGAAGCTATTTATATTTCTCATCACTTATTAGTGTCGCTATGGAAAATGATCAAATTGATAAATCAAAGTTTTTGGTTTATATTTTTGGAAAAACATTTTCAGTTACTTGAATAAAATATTGCCTTTGTTTTCAGACCAAAAAAAGAAAAGAAAAAGAAAAAGAAAATGATCAAATTGATCAATGGCTGCCACCAGGTTCTTCCTAAAGTTATGCAGAAGGCAAAGGCTTTGTGCCTCTGATCATATTTAAGGTTCTCTCTTAATTTAGCTTTAAAAACAAAAATATACTTTTTTCCTTTGAAAAACAAATAATCACCCAGAGGGATTAATTGCATACAAAAGAAATCAATTTTATAGCACTCGCTATATTATTTTAAAACCAACATGCTGTAAAATGTTTTTATATATATGTATGTGTGTATGTATATGTAGATATATATATATAAACAAAATCATCCAAAACATAATCACTCCCCCCACCCATGAACAAATCCAAGTTTTTATTTGCATGGCCAAAATATCTTTTGTTCCCTTTGCAACATTGTTTTAGATAATCCCTTTCTGTTGCATTAGGGAATAAGCCTCAACACTGCAAACTTCCTTAACAGTGAGGCCAGATTTGAACTCAGGTTTTCCTGACTCCAAGCCCAGCACTTGATCCACTAAGCCACCTAGCTGCCTCCTAACTTGCTTAATTTTATTATGGACCAGACCCATGAGTATCACTTTAGGGAACTTCCAGGGAGGAAACTCCCTCTATTAACATAGATGAGCAACTTGATAGTGTTAGAGGTTCATGGGGGCACCAAGAGGTTAAGTCACTTGCATTGGGTCACAGAACCACTATGTGTCCGCCATAGAACATGAACTTCCTGCCTCGAAGGCCTGGTCTCTAGAGCTGCCTCTCCTTTACATGAATAGGAATGAAAACAAAGTAATAATGTAACATGCCTCTCCTAAACCTTGAACTCACTCTTTTTCAAATACATACGTGGTCAGTGGAAAGAATGGATCTTTATAGGAATTATGTGTGGGTGATCCACATAGGGTACACATGTCACCAGGTCAGCTGTGTTAGGAGGTGTGGAGCATGGTGACCAGGGGAAGCAGCTCAGCTATGGACGTGATGACCGATGTGTCGTCTTGCTGTTCTCTACCAGATCTGCTCCCACCTGCATTGCTCTCCAGTCCAGCTGACCATCAATTCTGGCTTTTTTTTCAGGGTCACCTCCTACCCTGTCTAAAATTCATTATGAATGTTGTGGTTGTAGCTCTTTTACCAGATCTTTTAGGCATCTCCACCAACCAGTGCAGAATAGCATCATCATTGTGCATTACAGTTTTCCAGATATGAGTCATATCCCACCCTTATTAAGCTGTAAACTGGCTGAGAAGGCAGAAACTGACTTATGTCCAGCAGTATATTGCTTTATCACCTTTCAGAGTTCTGCATACAGTAAATAATGTTTGCTGAACGAAAACAAAATATGAGAAAGCACAGGGTTTATTCATAGAAGTGAGTGTAGCTTCAGACTGGAATGTCAGATTTTGTTTAAGTCAGGAAGAAATGGCTTCAGATTTCAATTCTGAAATTTGTGACTATGGGCAAATCACCTGACTACTCAGTCTTAGTTTCTTCATCTGTAAAATGGGGATAACAAAAATTATATTAATAACAGTAATAGCGAATATTAACATAGCGCTTTAAAGTTTGCAAAGAACTTTACAAATATTCTCATTTGATCCTCCAAACAACCCTGGGAAGTCAGTGCTATTATTATCCCCATTACAGATGAGGAACTGAGGCTGAGAGAGATTAAATTACTTCTTGCAGGTATAAGTGTCTGAGGTAGGATTCAAACCAAGGTCTTCCTAACTCTTAAGTCCATTGCTCTATCCACTGGGCCACCCAGACCTACCTCGGAGGTTTGCTATAAAGCTCAAATGGAATTATATGCTTAAAAGTTTGCAAAATGCTTTATGTGCTATGTAAATTATTGCCATAATTTTATTCTCAGGGATTTACACCAAAAGACTGGAGAAGAAACACAAATAATAACAAAGCAACCAATGTCAAAAAGTAATTTGCTATGCCTTTGGAATACAAAGTGGGACACTATATAGAAACACAGGGTCTCAAGAAGGCAAGGGGAAACTACTCTCTCACACCTATGTAGGGAGAGCACCATGGATCCCTTAGGTATGACCCACATGTCAGCAAGTAGTTATGTTTGTCAGCCCTGGGACAAGGGATAGTGATTATGGTGGCTTCCTGCTGTGTCCAAATCATTGTTGCAGCTGCCGAGAAGGTCATCATCACCAGCGAAGAAGTCCTGGTTTCATACCTTCAAATGCAACTGGGTCTTCCCACCCTGGCCCAGACTCATATGACCAAAGTCAAAGGTGTGGTGCCGCGTAGAAGAGTTCTGGTCCAGTATCATAATAGTAGATCTCTCCAGGGCCTCAAAAGTCACAAGCACATGGGCATCAGTGACACCAAAAGACATTCCTGTGCAACACATGGGCCTGAAGTTTGGTTACACTCTAGGTGACTGCTCCTCCGCCTTCCTCCCTGTGCTTTAAGCAACATCAGGTTTCTGTATCCTCTGTCTCAGGACAGCTACATAAGCATGCTTCTTTCTGATCCCACAGTCCACCAGGTTGGGCAATTTCCAAGACTACTGTCTTTACTAAGCACTCTTCTTTACTCAGATACATAATCTACAGCTTGGTGCAGTGCTTCCTTCTATGAGTCTTTGAGGCTCAGCAAAATGTAAAGTGCGGCCACAGCTGAGAAAACCATGCCTGACATGGTTCAGAGGTTTTCTGCAAGACTGAAGTCTTTCATTGGCTCCTGAAGGGAAGAGGAGTCTGAGCACACTCCTACAGTTGCCCCCCAACTACCTCCCCTGGTTCTCACAGTATGCCCAATAGTAGGGACTCCAGAAACCATTAGAAGGTAGGGAGCTGCAGGGGGAGTCCACAGAACTATGGGCCACCCACTAGCCCTCCAGGTCCTCCTGAGAAAGGATGATACATAGTGTGTGAGGCATGACTCCATCCAGTGTAGCCAAGTAGAGGTTCAGTGCAATGACAGAGGACAGGCTGCCACCCAGTTACAGGCAGATGACATAGTAGGTCCCAAAGGTCTGGATCAAAGCCCAGTAGGTGCCCTTGCTGTAATTCAGAAGAAGAGAGGAGAAAGCCTGGACTAAAGTGGCGGAGGGCACAATATTATGTTGGAGGTAGAGGATGGAGGAAGAAAGTCCGAAAGCTCAGTTGCCCTGCCTTTCGGATCCCCAAGCCCTCCAGCAGGACCCGTGCACACATCTTGTCCTCTACTTTCTAGTATCTAGACCTATCCCCTATGTACGTACAGCTCCAAACAGCTTGACTCCAGCTCCCACCTCGAGTTCGGGAGGGGAGGGGGAAGAGATCCTGTTCCAGGGCTTAGCACAGTATCTGGCACATAATAAGCATTTAATAAATGTATATTGATTGTTCCGAAGCCTTCTCAGCTTCCACCACAGACCCCTGCGTTACGACCTTCCAGCTTCACCCAACTCCCTGTTGGGCGACCTAAGTGTCTCTTTTCCTGAAGCACCCCGCAACGCCTCCAGTTCCCTGTGGAGGGATCTGTGTCCTTTCCCCTGCTACCCACTCCCCTCCCCCCAGCTCCCTATCGGGGTACCTGTGTCCCTTCCCCTGCAGTCCGCCCCCTACCCCCAGCTCTCTCCCCCGGGACCCAGGATAGGTCCTCCTCACCTACCTATACACGGGACATGCAATCTAAAGCAGCCAAAGATAGACACGCCCTGCCGGGCCCAGGCTGCTGAGAACTAAATAGAGGTGTACAGGGAGTCTGCAGCTACTCTCTGCTTGGTCACGCCCCCAAAGAGTTTCTCCACCGATTCTCAGATCCTTTGATTTCTGATCCCGCCTCCTGTTCACTTCTAGCCAATCACGGCCCGGAACTTCAGTCCCTGCACCAACCGAGACCATTCTTTCTCACTCAGCTCCCCGCTTCGCTCCTTTACTGAATGGAACTCAGCTCTGAGGCTCCGCCCACCTCTGGATCCCAGGCCCAATCCTTATGCAGCTCCGATTTGGCCACGCCCACTCCCCCATCTCTGGGAAATGGATTTAAGTGCGGAGTCCAGCAGTTTTCTGGCTCAGACCCTGCAGAGATTTCTGCCGTTTTCCCATAACCTTAGCTCTCAGGCCCTGTGCTATCGCAGCTCAGCCACGACGGCAGCCTCCTGCAAGAACCACACTCAGCCCCCCAGTCCTCTCTCTTTTAGGGTTCACCTCCCAACCCAGGGGCAGGGAGCTGGTAAGCGTGGTGACGTCCGGGGCTTGCCAGTGACCAGCGCGTTCCTCTGCTGAAGCTGGGTGGCACTGCGGGTGGGCCAGAGGAAAGGCCAGGGTCAGCGGCAGGAATGGCCTGGAGGTGTGGAGAGGAGACGGAATCCAAGTAGTCTGGCCGAAATCCACCCATCAAAGTTTTGTTTTATTTTATTTTATTTTTCTTTGCCCCCCTCTCCCAAAACCTGACCTGCCTGCTCAAATTTCCCCTACCTCGATCAAAAGACCCAAACGTCATGACGCCCCCACCCTGCCCCTAAAATCTGAACCTCCTCGGGTCAAGGCCCGGGTTCTGGGCTCTTGTCCAGCACAGCAACCCTTACTACAGACACAGCTCTGCACGACCCTCACCACTCCTCTCATCTGCCAGTTCAGTTCAAACCACGGATCCCTGGCCTGGGGAAGGCCTGGGAAGACCAGAGAGATCTAGGAGGCTCCCCCCAGCAGGAGTTGAGCCTAAAGATTACAGCTCCTTTTACCCCCCTGCTTAGGTCCCACCTCCACCATCTAATAAGCAAAAGGGACCTGGGAAAGGTCAGGTTGACCTCTGTTATATCTATACCTATATATCTGGTATATATAGGGGAAAAATATCTGGAGTCTGGTCTGAATACTGGCTTGTGAGTAAAAGAAAAGGTAAAAGGGGGCACTGACAAACTGGAAAAGTGTCAACTGAGTTCTAAGAGGTCCAAGGGACTACAGAAATCAAACACATACAAACATGATACACTGTTTTAACTTTATTTCTTACAAAATTTTGTCCCAGATGATCCCAGGACCTAGAAACCCATTTAAGCTGGAGCTGAGGCCCAGCAAGGGTCAAGCCCTGCTCCCTGCCCTCACTCTGAGGCTTCCCCACCCCACTGAATTCCCTGGTAGTCACCCCAAAGGGTGGGAGTGGGGGGGATAAAAAAGGCTGGAATAGGATTCTAGGGATGAAGAAGTGAAGCTCAGGTGAATGAAAGGGAAAATAAAATGAGGGTGCAGAGGGCAGGAGACCTCTGGAGGGTAGAACCAGGGATAAAATGGGCTCCAGGTGCCACCCATCTTCCTCCCACTCCACTTCTCCCCTCCAAGAAAAAAATCTGCCTCCTTTGCCAGCTGGGCCTCCTAACTGTGCCGTTGGGGGCATAAGAAGGAGGCAGTGCTGTTGACTTCCTTCCTAGGTTCCATGAATCCCCCAAAGCCAAGTCTCCCCCCTCACCTGTAAGGGAAAGGAGGGAGAGGAGGGTCAGAGGGAGAAAGTGGGGGGTGGGGAAATTCTAGGTCTTTGGGAACTGGAAGAGTAAGGAGAGCAGGAGCTGCTAAGCAAGGGACTCCAAAAAAAAAAATACTTGGATTTCGGGTAAAGGGCTGTTTTGGGGTAGAAGTCCTGGAACAGGACTGGGTTACAAAGGGTGTAAGTGCAGGAGCTTTTGGGGAATAAAAGGGGGAAGGGACAGTACCAGTTCTCAGGTATGTAAAGCTGCTCACCTCAGCTGATGAAGGTTGCTATTAGGTTCCTACGCTGAGACCAATGACTAAAGCAAGGATGAGAACTGCAATAATGACACAAATAGCGATCCCCACCTTTTTCTGCAGGAGAGGAGAGGGAGCTTAGAGCATGGCCTGGGGCCACCAGGAATGGGAGGAGAGTGTTGGTGGTGCTTGTAGGAGTGCCTTCCCTCACCTTCCTGGCCTTCTTCTGACTCTCCAGTGCAGATTTGACATGCTCCTGACCCCGTTCCACAAAATCTGCTGAGCTGAGAATGTTCTTCTCAATCCTGTCAATCATCTCCCCCTAGGGAGGGAAGAGGAAGAGGAAGGTCAGGGTTTAAGAAGGAGCTGGAGTGAGGAGAAGCGACCAAAGCAGACTAAGATCAAGTCCAGCCTCCTACTCTGGCATTCACATTCAGGGTCTAAATCACCTTATCTCCTATGTACAACTAGACTGATGACCCCACACACTCCTCTACGTGTTCAAATTGTTTTCCCCTCATCCCCTACTGCCACCTCCAAATCTACACCCCACTCATTCTTTTCAGTTCAGCCTCAATGCCACCTTTCTCATGAAGTCTCCTCTGATTTTGCCCTCCCCCTTCCCCAAGCCAGAAGTCAGAGATTTAGAGCTGGAAGGGATATGAGAGAGTCTAATGCCCTCTTTTTACGGGAACCTGAGGTCGAGAGAATTTGTCACTCATTAGTCACAAGTAGTTGCAGAAACAGAATATGATCACATGAATATGGTCAGAATATGGTCACATGAATATAAATTAAGGGATCTTTGCATTACACTACAATTCTGTTCCTCCTAGCACCACTCAAATGTTGAATATCATCATGGGTAGAAACTTTCTGCATTTGACATGGTTGGCCATCTCCTCCTTGGGCTTCCTGGCAAGATTCTACCTCTCCACTGTCTTGCTAGTTCTCTGACCTATTTTGCTTCCATCTTCTAAGTGCAGATGTCTTCATAAAGACATCTATTTTCAGCTGTCTTCCCTTTTCTCTTTATACTCTCTTGATTGGTGATCTCAATCACTCCCTCTATGTGAATGACTCCCAAATCTATATTTATATCTCCAATCTCTCTTCAGAGCTCCAGATCCACTGGCTGTTTGCTTTCTCTCTGGGGACCTCATATTCAATATATCTAAAATTGAACATATTTTCCCTGCTAGACTTGTCCTAGCTCATAACCTTGAAGTTGTCTCTATTGCTCCACACATCCAATCAACTGCCAAGTTCTTTCCACTTAACTTTAAAATATCTCTTGCATCCATCCATTCCTTTTCCACTCCTATGGTCACATCTACTAGTCTTCATCTCTTTTCTCCTAAACTATGGTCATCACCTCCTAAAAGGGTCTTCCTGCCTGTAATTCAACCTCCAATCTATTGAGTAATCTTCCTAATGCACCACTATGTGTACACTACAGTTGTACTTACAAAAAACCTTTAATGGCTCCCCATCCACTGCCTACATAGTAAATTATAAAAGTCTTGACTCTAGTATCCAAGGCACTTCATCTAGATGCAAGCAACTACACCAGCCTTATCTCATATTATTACATCTCACTTATTGTACATTCCAGATAAACATCTCTATCCCCATTCCAGTCTGGCCCTCACCTGTCTCCTCAACTTCCTTCATTCCATCTTCTATTCCAAGAATAGATTCCCTTCCTTTCCTCCAATAGTTGGAGTCCCTTCACTTCCCATTAGATTGTATACTCTTTGAGAGCAGGGTATTTATCAGATTCATTTTTGTATCTACAGCACTTAGCTCAGTGCCTCCCACTTAGTTGGTCTTTAATGTTTGTCGAATTTGTAAGTCCCTAAGGGAGTCAGGCAGTGAAATGAACACCTCTCTATCCTCCCAGGCTACCAGGTACATACTTAGCACATAGCTTAATGAATTAGGCAGGGTGGAGAATAAGACTAGAAGGACGCTTAAAAATGGGTAAACTGGGGGGGGCAGTGGTTTAAAAGGTAGCAGGGCTCTGAAAAAAGGCAAAGCTATGAGGAGGCGAGGCCATGGCAAGGTGGAGCCTTAGCTCTACTGAGGGCTAGCAGGGAGCTGGTAGTTTCCCACCTGCATCTCTACTTCAGTGGCCAGAAAGGTGAAGATTTCATGGAGTTCCCGGATGCTTCGTTCAAGCTGTTGGATTTCCCCATGTCGGGTGGAGATTTCATTCAATGCCTGCCGTGTCATTTGTGTGTCCTTCAGGATCTGGGTTGGGGAAGAATGGAGGCATGCTTATAAACATCACCCCATCCCCCAAAGTGCTCCATCTCGAGGATGAAATCCTTACAGCTCTAGAAAGGACATGGACATACAGACACTACCCTGGCTGCCCATACTCTAATCCACGATGTCATGTGAATGAGTGGACTAAGACAATGGAGAGGACAAAGCCAGGTTGGAAGTAGGAAGACTCAAGTGCCAACCCATCTCCTTAACCTAAGAGAACTGAAGTTCTACTTCATACCAGTTTTCCTTTGGCAGGGGAACAGAGCACCAACGGAACCTACCCAGAAGAAATTTGGGTTGAGGGTCAGGGTTTGAATATCTGACAGACTCACGTTGGACACAAACACTTCACTTTGTCCACTCTCCAGCATCTGCTCCAGCTCTTCT
Source organism: Vombatus ursinus (assembly GCF_900497805.2). NCBI lineage: Eukaryota > Metazoa > Chordata > Mammalia > Diprotodontia > Vombatidae > Vombatus > Vombatus ursinus. The sequence goes on from NW_020954585.1 coordinate 42,922,264, forward strand.
TCTGACACCATTCCAGCATTGGCTGGGAAGGGGAGTGGGGGAGGGGGAAAGAGCATGCCCTTACTTAAACGCTCAGCATTCTGACCGACCATTTTAGATCTGAGGCTACCCCCAACCCTGTCCTTTTACTTTGAAGGATACCACTCCCCCCACAGTTCAGTGTCCCCTCAGCCTTTCCATCTCCCCTTACCCCCATTCCCCAGTGCTCACTGATCTTTAGCTGCCTCTGGATCCGTTCTACATTCTTTTCCCGGTATTCTGACTGCATTGTATTACACTTGTTGATGAGCTCAACAAATTGTTGGGATAAGATTCCATGCTGTGGGTAGAAGAGTATAGGGAGAGTACAGGATGGAATGTCAGTTAAGGAAGGCCTAGTTGGGAATCAGAAGATGGTTGTCTGTGGTCTGGTCAGATCATCACTGCCCTCCAAATAAGTCAGCTCACATCATACCTGGACTATTGCAACCATTTTCTAAAGACTACCTCTGCTTTCAGTCTCTTCTTTTTCCACCAATGCATCCCACACAAGCAGTGTCCAGCTATCATCATTTGATTCCACAGCTCAAGAACCTTCTTCAATAATTGTTCATTGCTTTCAAGATAAAGTAAAAAATCCTCAGTCTAGAACCTAAACCCTTCCATTATCTGGGCCCAAACTACTTTTTTTTTCGGCTTTATCTTCCCAAAACTAATCTTCCACTTCAGACAAAGTGTTCAACTTAACCGTCCCCTGAACAAGGTAGGAGTATTCCTGACAGCACATTTACAAACTTTGTTCCCCCGACTAGTCTGTCATCCTACACCCCTCATTTGTCTAAGTCATATCCACCTTTCATGGTCCAACTAAAGTCCTCCTCTCCTATCCTGATCAACACAGCCAACAAAGAAGTCTTAAAGGCATTTAACTACTTAGACATTCGGTATATATACAGTCCAGTGTTGATCTAGGTTTGAAACTCATCATTTAAAACTGCAAGCAGCCCCAGGACAAGGCATTCAGAATCCCCCCATCCCCCAAACTCCACCCCTCCCTCAGAGCTTGGCCTTCAGGAAACATTTATTGAAATGTCAAGATTCTGCATTGAACAATTTACACAATAACAAGGTAAAAACAAACAATTTTGTCTTTGAACTCTGATCAATGCAAAGAGCCACGACAAAGCAATTCACACAACTTCTGAGAGATGATGGACTCAAGGTGCAGAATGAGACTTTTTTTAAAAAAACACGGCCAATGTAAGAATTTGTTTTCCTTGACTCTGCATATTTGTTACAAGAATTTTGTTTTTCTTTGTTCCTCCCTCCCCCAACAGGAGGGAGGTGGGAGAAAAAATTGATTTTTGTTAATTGAAAAAAATTCATTTTAAGTTAATGCTAGGGTTCTAGAAAGGACCGACGCACCTGGGTCTTTCTCATCCTTACGTTGACAGAATTACAGTTTTCATCTGCTTCCTCCTTCTGGGGATCAATGGCTGTTAAAGGACAAAGGAGGGATAGGGCAATGGGCTTAGGGGACCTGCCTCTAGCCTCAGGTTTCTTCCCAGAACCCTGGCAGAATAGCCAACCAGCACTTACCCTTCAGCTGAGTCCGAATCTCCTTCCCCAATTGTTTTATTTCTTCCCTGAGGTTCTGGAGATCTTGCTTCATGCCTGAATTGGAGGCAAGGGTGGGAATAGGAGAAAAGCATGATTTCAAGATAGCTCTGATAACAGGGATCCTGGAGACTGCGCGTACTTTCTGTCCACCTGGGAAAGCCGTCCCACTAGTGCAGGTGAGGTACTACAAAGCCCATAATCCCTAGGGAACAGGGAATGAGCATGCGCCCTTAGCCCTCACTCACTCTCCTCAGGAAGAGGCGTGGCGAGGATGGTGATCTGCTGCTTCTCCAATTCCTTAACTTTGTTCTCCAATCTCCCCATGGTTTGTCGGATGCCCCGAACCTGGGAAAGAGGGAGTAGGGCAAGGAGCAACGGGGACTCCCCCCCACCCACGCTAGGTTCCAGTCTTCCTGATTCCTCTTCCTTCCTCCCTCCTCCAAACCCAGGCATTCCACCCTCCCTGAGAGTCTTCCGGGAAGCCCCTCCGCCTCGTTCCAGGGCATCGCACCTCCTGGCGCCCCCTCGCCACCTTTACCTTCTGGAAGAATTCCTCGTCGGGGTTCCCCAATTTGGCGGTGCCCGGATGCACGACCAGAGCGACTCGCTCTTTCCCTTCATCATCAGAGCTGTCATCCCCCTATAAGGTCCGGGGTCACTGATGGGAGGCGCTGGCCAGCCCCCTCACCCCGCGTCTATACCCCCTCATCCTCGTGTGGGGCGTCCCCCCCCCTCCGGGTGCCCTCGAACCCCCGTGGTATGGACGCCACTCGGGATGCCGCCCGCTCCTTTTCCCACTGGCATCCCAGCGTCAGGTGGCTGGCTTCCACTTCGGTCTTACCTGTCTCAGCTCGTGGGTCCGGTCCCGCATGCTGACCCGGTTTTTCCCCACGCCCCCCCCCCCCGCACCTGCCGGGGGTCTTACGGATTGGTCCAAACCTCAAGGCCTCCAAAGTTCCCAATATGAAACACTGGCCCCTCCACCACCCCCTCTTCCCCAACCCACCCCCGGGACCCCCCTCAAGTCCCCAATACCCCAGGCTCCGCCCCCCTCCACCTCCTGTAGCCAATGGGAAGAATCCGGTCACTGGGACCCCTCAACGTTCCACAGGTTGTAATTCCCTCCTCCTCCTCCCAATCCTACAACTCCAGCCCCTCCCCCCTCCCGCAAGGAATCTGCGCGTGCGCACAGAGACAGTTCTCTCCTCGCCCTCAGGAAAGACGGAAACGGGAAGCTGCAGTTGCAACCTGAACGGAAGTGAGGCTGCCAGGACTCAAGGATGCTTCGCCCCTACCGGAAGCTGGGCGGAAGGAGCTCACCACCGAACATGAAGTTCCAAGGCGGGGGAGAGAAGGGGATAAATATACGTCATTCAAACGTCACCCACCAGCCCTCGCCCTGCTCACATCACCCCATGGCCCCCACCCTCTCCACCTTAAGTGACCTAATCCGGATCCTTCCCACCATTTCCTCACTCCCTTAAAATTCCAGGTCACGTGATCTGCATACCCTTCCGTGACCTCACTCCTTTTAAGTCATTTCTGTTACCCGAGACTCAGGGAGCTTGGCTAGATTTAGATGGTCATTCTAATGATAAGGGTTCCCCCCCCACACACGCAGACAATCTATTGGATTAGCCCAAACCTCGAGGACAACGTTCTAAATCTGGAAATCAGCAACACGTGACCTTCACTTCCCTCCCCTTTCCTCTCCCCCCTCCCTTCCGCCCCGCCCCCGCACTCTCTGCCCTCTCCTCCTGGAGAAGCCCGGGGAAGTGGGGGCGTCCCCCAGCATGTACCCGACCTGGAGTCCCGACGTTGTCGTGCCCGTTTCCTGCATCTCCGGGCGAGCTCCTTCCCAACCCCTGTTTGTGATATAGTATGACCCTGCTAATCACCCCAAGTCCAAAACCCTTTGGAAACCACTTCCATTGCTGTGCGGAAACTAACGGAGGGTTTTCTGCCTCAGAATGCTCTACACAGAGGCATAAAGAGCATAAAGATTCTCTATGTGCATTTTTTTTAATAGTATTTGACTTGTTAGTATAATAAAATGCAGCCTTGAAAGCTTTCCTTCATCCTTCTTGCCTCTTCTCCGGTACCCCTTAATGCTAGCGCCTTCCCTTTGAGATCACTTTCAATTTATCCTGCATATATCTCATTCGTATATCGTTGTTTGTGTGTTTCTCTCCCCTACTAGATTATGAGGCAGTGGAGGGCAGAGGGCTTTTGTGCTTTTCTTTGTATCCCTAGAGCCTTAGCACAGTGCTTGGAACATAGTAAACTCTTAATAAATGATTCTTGACTTCCTCAGACAAGATATTTCCCAAAATTATTCCTAGATTTAGAGTGGAACAGGGGCTAGACCTGTAATTTCATTGGTAGAGCTATTTAAAAATTTGCTAGGTAAAAAAGTTATCTCTGTAATGAAATCTGCAATAATAATATCATCTTAAAATAACTGTGGCCAATGTCTACTAAAGTTCCCAACTAATCTTGCCTCTTATATTTCCATATGTTCCTGAAGACTATGTCAGCAGAAGGGCAAGTGCTGTGACAATTTCTATTAAGGTGGAAAGGATTTGAGTTTGGGCTGGCAAGCAACAGTATGCCTGTTGGGTTGGTTAGGATTGTTGTCCTTCCTACCTGAGGAGGACCAAAATGACATCATGATGTTGAGTCAAAGTACAGTGTGTCCCACTGTGGCTGATCAGACCAACAGTAGGTCTGAAGGGTTAGGTCAGGCACAAATAGTTCCTTTGAACATTTGGAATGAAAATATCTCTAAATTTTCTCATCATGTTTCTCTTGAGCTACTATAATTCTGCTTTGCTCATAGAGCACAGCATGGTCAATGATGCAGGTACATCATGTTGGATGGTCCTGTACCAATGTCTCCCATGTCTTACATTCAGTACCAAAGTTCTACAGAGAGACCTTGAGAGTGTCCTAGTAGCACTTCTTCTGACCTCCATGTGAGTGCTTGCTTTGTGTGAGTTCTCCATAAAATTTTTTATGCAAAATGTACATTTAGGCAAATGTACAATTGGCATTTGAACAATGTGGCCAGCTCATCAGAGTTGTACTCTGCAATAGTTTGAATGCCTGGCCATTCAACTTGAGAAAGGACCTCAATATCTGGTACCTTATCTTGCCAGCTGATCTTCAGAATCTTCCTAAGACAATTCAAATGGAATTGATTTAGTTTCCTGGTATGGTGTTGATAGACTGTCCAGGTTTCATAGGTATAAAACAATGAGGTAGCACCATGGCTCTGTAGATCTTCAGTTAGGTAGGCAGTCTGTTACCTTTTCTCTCCTACACTTTCTTTTGGAGACTCCCAAACACTGATTTACCTCTAGTAATTCATGGGCCAACCTCATCATCTATGTGTCCATCCAAGATAAATATACTGCCAAGATAAATGAACTTATCCACAGCATTCAAAATTTCTCCATTTGTTGTAACCAATGGTTCCATGTATGAATGGTATGGTGCTGGCTGGTGGAGAAACTCTGTTTTCTTGGTGTTAATTGTCAGGCCAAAATTAGCACAAGAGGCAAAGAAGTGATCTATACTGGACATACTGGATTGCATCTCAGTCTCAAGAGACTACCTTGAGTGCACAATCATCTGCAAATAAAAAGTCTCCCATCAACTCTCCCTGCACTTTAGTCTTGGCTTATAGCCTTTTCAATTTTAATAATGTAACTTTAGTGCAGTAGCTGACCTGGATGCTTTTTTTCATCCTTATGCTAAAAAGCATGGGAGCAAGCATACAGCCCAGTCTCATTCCATTGATGACTAGAAAACTGTGAGAGGATCATCCATCTTCCAGAACCTGTGCAAGCATGCCATGGTGAAACTGGTGTACAATATTAATGAACTTTTCTGGGCAACCAAATTGCAACATTATCTTCCACAAGCCCTCATGGCCATCTGTATCAAAGGCCTTGGTCAGATTGATGAACATTGTGTACAGACCTCTGTTCTGCTCCTGGTATTTCTCCTGGAGTTGCCAGGAAGCAAACATCATATCAACTGTTCCTCGGCCCTTTCTGAAGCCACATAGGCTCTTGGGTAGATATCCATTCCCCAGACAAAGGATCAGCCTATGAAGGAGGACAATGGCTTCGGCATTAGTTGATGACGGTCTGTTGAGAACAGTATGGAAGTGGTCAACCCATCTCTCTAGGATCATGATCAGTGAGGCTCCATCAGCACTGAGTAGTTGAGATGCACCAAATGTCTTTGGCCCATAAATAGCTTTAAGAGCATTGTAGAAGTGCTTTGGATTGTTACTATTAACATAAAACTGAATCGAATCTGCCTTCTTACTGAGGCAAGAATCCTGCATCTCTCTAAGCTGTACTTGCACTTTACTTTTTTTTTTATGTTTTTCTGATTTATGAAGACACTTTCCACAAGATTTCTTCAATTAGAAGTTCTTTGAAACAATACCATCATTTTTTGCCAGTGGGAGAACGGAGTCATCAGATTCTTCCATTCTGCGAATTGCTCCACAAATTGCGTAAGTTTTAAATTGGCCATTGAATCTGCCTGTGACCTTGTCAATCTTGCTCACATTCATCTGGAAGGACACGTGGTCCTTGGCCTCGATGATCCTGTTGCTCACAGAGCATTTCCAGGCACTTACAGATCCACAAACTTGCTGACATCCTTCTGCATGTCGGAAGCTGAGGGGCCAAGCGCAAACGCAAAAGCGGCAGAAGAGAAAAAGCTGCACTTTACTTTTGATGGAATTAAAAACTGCCTTCTTAGATCTGGATGAACTGTCCTGCTGGTAAACCCTGTGGAGTTCTCATTTTTCATTTAGTAATTTCTGAATTTTCCAATCATTTTCATCAAACCAATCCTGATGTTTGCAAGTGTTCTGACCCAGATGAGTAAATGTGGTGCTGTTCACCAAATCTCTGAAAGCTGCCCACTCCTTTTCTGCTCCATTGTTGCCAACCATGGATATGGACAGAGACTAAACCTGTGATTTCATTGCTGTAGGAAATTCCCTGGTGAGGAAACTCCCTCTACCAATTCCAGTAGGCACCTTCACTGTAGTAGAGAATTGACTGTACTACTGGGAGATTAAGTGATTTTCCCCAGAGTCACAAATGCATGTGTCACAGGTAAGATTTAAACCTAAGTCTTCCTGGTCGGAAAGACCAGCTCTCTATCCACAAGACCCTGCCATCTCTCTCACTCTTTTCCACAGATTTAGAACTGGAAGGAGCTTAAAAGATCACCTAGGCTAACCCTCTTATTTTGCAGTTGAGAAAAAAACTTTCAAATTACTTTTCCCAAAGTCACATAGCTAGTAAGTAACTAAACCAGAATTCAAACCCATGTCTTTTGATTGCAGGTATCAACACACCACACTGAAAAGAAAGTATTTAATGTATTACCCAGACACATACACATACATATGTGTGTGTGTATATATATATATATATATATATACATATATATATGTACATATATGCCTACATACCTGTGTGTATATATGTATATGCCAGGCAGTGCTTAGGCCAGATGACATTTAGGGAATTGCATAGTACTCTGGGTATACCCCAAGTGCTCACTGCTTCAAAAGATAATCTCTTTAATACCAAAAAAGGGGAAATGGGCATATAAAGGGACTGTAGTATGTTACCAAAAGCAGTATGTTACAAAAGACAGGGGTTGAGACTACCCAAATGTCCCCTATCATGTCTGCCATCTGTCCCAGTGTTTACTCCCATTTTCCCCGCTATTACAAGGAAGCAACAGTAGCAACATACCAAGCAATGAGACTTCACAGGACCATTTCAAAATACAGTAATAAAGGTTGATAAGAGGGGCGGCTAGGTGGTATAGTAGATAGAACAGATTCTGGAGTCAGGAGGACCTGAATTCAAATCCAGCCTCAGACACTTGACACTTACTAGCTGGGTGACCCTGGGCAAGTCACTTAACCCCAATTGCCTCGCTCAAAAAAAAAAAAATATATATATATATATATATATATAAAGGTTGATTAGGGGAATCCATGATTATTATTAACAATAATAATATTAATAATAGAGAATACTGAGCGTTAATGGAGAAAACCAAGCTGCTTTAACTACTGTAAATTTATATTATGTAACCTCAACTGGGCACTCACTGCTACTCAGCTTTACCTTTATTGACTCCCACAATGTCTGTATAAAAACCATGTCTTCCCTACAGATCTCAGCTCTACCTTCCCCACTTAGCAGATGACTGCTAGAGGAGTTGAATCATATCAATCTTGAAATTCTTGGTATAAAGGAAACTAGAAGAAAGAGGAAGTTGCAACTAAATGAAAGATAACTTCCAGTACACCTTAAAGAAGCAAAGAAAGGAGTTGGTCTTATAACATAGTCAAAGATAGCAACATTGCTATTGTTCAGGTGCGTCTGACTCTTTGTGACCTCATTTGGGGTTTTCTTGGCAAAGATACTGGAGTAGTTTGCCATTTCCTTCTCCAGCTCATTTCACAGATGACGAAACTGAGGCAAATAGGATTAAGTGACTTGTCACACAGCTAATAAGTGTCTGAGGCCAGATTTGAATTCAAGAAGAAGAGTCTTCCTGACTTCAGGCCTAGAGTTCTATCCACTTTGACATCTAGCTGCACTCCTGTCCCATCCAAAAAACATTATTTCATAGGATATCTGGTCATCTGGTATTATAGTACTGAAAAATGTTTGCAAAAAGACCACCATGACAATAATTGTAGCTTTTGGACCAATATTGATTGCTGAGAATGAAGAGATAGGTAGAGAAATTCTACAACGACCTTGATAAGTCCCTCCAAAGTAAAGCAGCGTGTATTCTGATACTCTATTAACTTCAATAAAAGTGAAAAAAAAAAGTAAAGAGAGTGAAATGTAAATAAGAAAGCATATTTGAAGAAAAAGGGATGAGAGAAGTCAAAGACTTGTAGATTTCACAGAAGCCTCAAGAAAAGACATAGTAAGGCTCTACACATGATGAGCAGTAACTAATACTGCAAAAAATGAAATAGATTTCATGTTAAATAACAGAAAAGTTTATTAGTGGTGTAAAGTTATCTTAGATCAATTATTTGTGTACAGTCAGACTTCTGACATGTTAAGTCAAGTTCAAAATTATTAAAAAGAAAAGAGAATGATAATAAAAAAGTATTTAAACAACTATTTAAATAACTCAATCCTAGATTATTTAAACAAATAATCAGCAATGAAAAATGGGGATCCAAAATGACATTGATACCAATGAAAATTTCTTTTACACAGAAGACTAATGACTGTGACTATTGTCACAATAAGAAAACCAAAACAGCCCAGGAAATGCCTAATTTATTTACTTTTTGGCCTAGGCAATGGGGTTAAGTGACTTGCTCAGGGTCACACAGCTAGTAAGGGTCAAGTGACTGAGGCCAGACTTGAACTCAGGTCCTCCCGACTCCAGGGCCAGTGCTCTATCTACTGCACCACCTACCTGCCCCAGAAAAGGCCTAATTTAGCAAGCATTTTACTTAGTTGGCAAGTTGAGAGAGATGGGAGCCAAAGGCAACTTCTTCATTTGCCAAAGGCAATTTAGACTAGAAATTTTGTCAAAAATTTTATGAAGGATGGTGGATAATTATTAGCATCTAATCTTTTAAAGCAGGGAGAAGTAGTAGAAGGTAAAGCTAGTTTAATGAAATTTTTGCAAGAAAGTCAGCTCAGCAATGTTATCCAAAAGGCATTTGAGGACTAAAATGAAAGCATAACAAATAGAAGAAAAATGTAAATGATCTTTAAAGAATACTATAGCAAACTTTTCACCAGTAAGGGCACCTTAATGGTCCATACTTGAACCCTAACGTAGTTCAGGATATGCTCATAGGGGAGTTAGAAATGACATTAAAGAATACAAAGATAGGAAAAGCAGCCTGAGTGGATGGCCTAAATATATGTAGAGGAGATTCATGCTGAAGAAAACACAGTTGTGAGAAAGCTGGAGTCAATGTGCAAGGTTTCAAATCAGGAGAGCATACCAAAAACATATTTAAAAAATTTGACTGGGGCAGCTAGGTGGTGCAGTGGATAGAGCACCAACCCTGGAGTTAGGAGGACCTGAGTTCAAATCTGGCCTCAGATGCATAACATTTACTAGCTGTATGACTCTGGGCAAGTCACTTAACCCCATTTACCTGGCCAAAAAAAAAAAAATTGACTACGAGAACATCAACAGCTATTAACCTGTATTCCTACTTACACAATCTTTATTCAATTCACCTATATAGAATTGAAGAGTATCCTCACTTTTCAGATTTGTGGAGAACAAGCAGAGTTTCATAAGTGATATTCCAAAATGAACATCTTTACCGCTCCAAAACTGCCTGAAAATGTAAAGAATATAAGATCTTACCATGTTCTTTGTTGATTATTAAAAGTATTTGGATCAGTAGAGCAAAATGTCACCTTAAAGGCTCTTTTCCATGTAGATGCCTCTCTATCTACATCAAAATCATTGAAGATTTCATACAAGATATAACAGTGGAAATCATAATCATCACAAAACATAGTCATAAAACAAGAAGTTATCTCTTCTCCAGACAGATTTACCACTGTGCCAGTGCAGAAAACAAATGGGGATTCTCTGTGGATGGTGAGGTCCTATAGATGTTATTGTTTTGAGTTGACATTGTATTGTCATCCACATCAATATATGGTGCACTGAAGAGCCTTTTGGAAGAGATCTGTAACTGTTCAAGGAGTATGGCCTGACCATCCATACAAGAAAGACCAGTATGAATGTCTATCTCTTAGATTATGACGTATATTTACGTGAAAAATCTATAGAGCTTGTCTATTAGCATATATAACTGGTACAAAAAATATAAATAGATAACAAACTGAGGTAGGAGTTGAACAGAATGGGGAGAATGGGCTGAATTGTTTTCAGGAAATTACAGAACTCCTTGAATAATCCCAAGTCTTCTATGAACACAAAGGTCCATCTTTTAAACACCAACTTTCTACTGATGTTCCTATATGACAAGATAGGAAATAGAACAGTCTCTGAAAAATTGAAACAGAGTTGCAAGTTAATTCTATCGAACATTTACAGAACAATTTATTCTAATATTACGTAAATTGTCATTCTATCTGGAATGCAGTGTTGGTTCAATATTGTTGTTGTTCAGTCATTTATTGGTCATGTTTGACTCTTCTTAACCCCATTTGGGGCCTTCTTGGCAAAGACACTGAAGTGGTTTGCCATTTCCTTCCCCAGCTCATTTTACAGATGAGGAAACTGAGGCAAACAAGGTTAAGTGACTTGCCCAGTGTCACACAGCTAGTAAGTGTCTGAGGCTGGATTTGAACTCACAAGGATAAGTCTTCCTAACTCCAGGCCTGGCACTCTATCCACTGCACCACCTAGCTGCCCCTGGTTCAATATTAGGAAAACTATAAACATTATAGACCATATTAATAATAAAACAATAACATTCACAGGATTATATCAAGCCATAAAGAAAAACTTTTGGAAAAAACCCCACAATACCTGTTTATGTTAAAAACATTAAAACAAAAACAGGAATAAGCAGACTATGCCTTAATGTGTTAAATAGTATCTACCTAAAAAAAGCACTAGCATTATCTGTAATAGAGAAACTCTAGAAGCTTTTCCAATAACATCAGGGGTAAAGCAGAGATGCCCACTGTCACTACTATTATTTGATATAGTTCTAGAAATGGTACCTATAGCAATAAGAAAATAAAAATAAGTTCAGGGAATAACTATAGGCAAAAAGGAAACAAAATTATTGCTTTCTAAAAATGACATGATGGTTTGCTTAAAGAACTTAGAGAGCCAAATAAAAACTAATTGAAACAGTAACCAGCAAGTAACAGGATATAAAATAAACTCACAAAATTATTAGTCTTTTTATATATTACTTATATATTTCTTTTTAATAAACATCAACATTAATAGATCATTTTAATATGCACAGAAAGACAACAAAAGAGATTTTATATGAGACTGTGAATGAAATGCCTTTTTCTGTCTCATCCTGCTAGGTTTTGTTGGTAATATATAACTGAAGAACATATAAAATACCTAGGACTTCATACATTAAAACACATAGGAATTAAATGAATATGACTATAAAATACTTTTTATAGACATAAAGGCAAACCCAGATAGAAAGATATCTACTCACAATTGAACTATGCCAAAATACTGAATTACTTTACAAATTCAGTGCAATACTACTAATAAAGACTTATTTTATAGAACTAGAAAAATAATAACATGATATATCACGAGGAACCAAAGGTTGCTTCTCAAGAGAAATAATGAAAAAGAGTGGGAAGAGAGAGAACTTAGCAGTACCAGATATGCTACAAAGCTGTAATCATTAAAACTATTTGTTCCTGGTTTGAAAATAAAGAAGTTGATCAGTAGAACAGATTAGGTTCACAAGACCCAGAAGTAAATAAAGCTATTAGCACAGTATTTTAGTAAACATAAGTTCTCTAACTATCAGCACAAGAATTTAGCAGAAGCTGCTGAAGAAGCTGGAAAGCAGTCTGACAGAAGTTAAGTTTAGACCAACATATCACATTGTGTATCACAATTAGTTCCACCTGGATATGAGGTTTAATTATAAAAGGTCATGTCATAAACAAATTAGAAGAGCAAATAAGGAGATACCCTTTACAACTATGGGTAGGGGACTATTTCTTCATCAAACAAGGAATAGAAAGAATCATTGGAGATAAAATAGACAATTTTGATTACATAAAATTGAAAAATTTCAACTAAAAATAAACCTAATGCTAAAACTAATTCTAATTAGAATTAGTAGGGAAAAGTTATTTAGGGAAATATTTCCAGCAAACTTCTGAGATAAATGTTTGATATACAAGAAATATAAGGAATTAATATAAATATACAATAACAACTGCCATTTTAAAATAGATATATACTCAAAAGATACAAATAGGCAATTCTCAAAGGATTAGATCCAAACCATCAACAATTACATGAAAAAAAATGCTCCAAACTACTAATGCAAAATTAAATTAACACTGAAGTTCCATCTCACACCCACCAAATTGACAAAGATGACAAAAAATGGAAATGACACTTGTTAAAGGAGTTAGGTAAGTACAAGCACACTAATGCCCTTTTATCTGAGTTATTTTTTGATGCAATCATTTAGAAAAATAATTTGGTACTTTAATCAAAAAGTCACTAAACTATGCATGTGTTTGGCCCAGAGCTACTACTACTTGGCTTATATCCCAAAAAGATCAAAGAAAGAAGAAAACAACTCACATGTACAAAAGTATTAATAGGAATACTTTTTGTTTTAGCACAGAATGGGAAACAAGGTGGGTGCCCATCAACTGAGGAATGACTGGAAAATTATGACATATAAATGTAATTAAATATTTTGTACTTTAGGAAATGGAAAAAAGGACAGATTCAGAGAAACCTGGAAGCACTTGTATGAATTGATTCAGAGTGAAATGAAAAGAACAACTTATACAGTGATAACAACATTGTTAAAAAAAAAACTGTGAAAGACTGAAGAACTATGATCAATGAAACAAACAATTACAACTCCCAAAGACTGATGATGAATCATGCTTCTCACTTCTTGGCAGTGAGGTGATAAACTAGAGGTACAGAATGAGTCGACACAGCCAATGTTTAGATTGGTTTTGCATGACTGTGCTTATTTGTTACAATGAAGGGCTTTTGTTTTTCTTTTGGTGGGGAGAATTGTGGAGTAGTGATAATGAGAAGGAAGAACAGGGCATTGGTGAATCATTTTAAAAAATCATAAAGGAAGAAAAAAGCATTGATGAATCACAAAAACATAAACAGAAGAGGACAGAAGGAAGTTTGGAAGGGGACATAGTTGAGCAGGGTTCTGTTGGAACTACTATTAAATTTTAATTATACAGAAAGTCCTTAAGCTATAGGTAGTAGGGGGGAAAAAAGAGAAACTGGACGTAAGAGAGTTTCATAGTCTCATATAAAATCTCTTTTGTTGTCTTTCTGTGTATATTGAAATGATCTGTTAGTGTTGATGTTTATTAAAAAGAAAATTTACAAAATAAAAAATATTCAGAGGCTAATGGAGAGGTGCGTGATAAATATGAGCAAGATGTAACATACAACCAATGAATAACTTCAAAGAGGAATGGTAATAAAAGATATCATCTAGGAAACATATGATATGAAGAGAAGATGGTCTAGTCAAATGCAGAGGGCAAGGAATAACAGTCTGAATGCTCTGTTGGTACCTTCCTAATGCCAGAAGACAAGAAAGGCTTTCAACATATTAGGTATGTCTCCTGTGGCAAAGTTATGAAATGATGAAGACAAGAGCTACACAGGATGGTCAGGCACATACAGATTTCAACCCACATTTTTGGAGGGAACTCCCAAATCAATAAGATCACAGATCCATTTAAGTAAGTTAAATTTCTTAACTAGAGCTGTCCAAACATGGAATGGGCTGCCTCAAGACACAGCGAGCTCCCTATTCTTGGAGGTTATCTGGTAAAAGCTGGATGACAACTATCAGGCTTTTTGTAGAGGGGTTTTTGATAGATCTGGAGGTCCCACTGAGGTCCCTTTTGACTTTGAGAGGCTATGAAATTTCACATTCTCTGTTATGCATACCTGTATACTCTCTGTGTTTGTTTTTTTTATGTACATATAGGAGGCAGTCAATAAATGTTTCTTGAGTGAAAAGACATGCTCAAAGATCTATGGCCATAAAAGGAGGTGGTACAGTCACGTAGCAAAAATTATAGATAACAGATGGATAGTCAGGTTTCTTGTAGATATTAAAAGAACTAATGGAAAGTTTGTAGTGAGTTGAATGGATTAACTAGAAAGAATGCATGGAAAAGCATGGAGGGAAAATTACACAGGAGGAAAAGCTGTGGAAAGATTGTGGTTAAATCATGGACCCAATAAAGTGACATAGTTGCTACCTGGCTATCCACACTGTCTGTTGGGGATAGCAATACAATCTTTTTTTTTTTTTAATAGTATTTTTCTGATTATATGTAAAGACAATTTTTAGCATTCGTTTTTACAAGATTTTAAGTTCCAATTTTTTTTCCTCCCTACATCCTTTCCTCCCCTCCCCTCTTCCTAAAATGGTAAAGAATTTGATATAGGTTATATATGTGTAATCATGTAAAACATTTCCATATTAGTCACAAGTTGTGAAAGAAGAAATAGACCAAAAGGAAAGAACCACAAAGGAAATGAAGTAAGTGAAAATAGTATGCTTTGATCTGCCTTCAGAGTTCATCGGTTCTTTATCTGGATGTGGATAGCATTTTCCATCATGAGTCCTTTTTAATTGTCTTGGATCATTGCACTGATGAGAAGAGCTAAGTCATTCATCACTTATCATCACACAGTGTTGCTGTTACTGTGTTCAGTGATTTCCTGGTTCTGCCAATTTCACGTTGCACCAGTTCATATGAGTCTTTCCAGGTTTTTCTAAAAGTAATGAAATCTTAAATATGGAATCATATCAAGCTGGGAAGGACTTTAAAGGCTATCCTTTTACAACCTATAACTAAATAGGAAACCACTCTAAAACATCCCTGAAAAATAATCATCTGGACTGTTTAAAAAACCTCCAGTAATGGAAATCTCATTCTTTTGTGAAATAGCCCATTTTGCTTTTGGATAGCCCTACTTGTTAAGGACTTCTTTTTTAATTTCAAACTGAAATGCACCAATTTGCAGCTTCCAAGTTTTGCCCACTGGGGACAAGGTAAACAAGTTTGATCCTTTTTTTATATGATGGAATTTATGAATACTTGAAGACAACTATAAGGTCCCAATGAGGTCTTTTCTCTTCCAGGCTAAATAGTCCAAGTTTCTTTAATCAATTGTCATATGGCATGGTCTCCAGACTTTTCATCATCCTATTACCTTCTAGATTAGTACAAACTTATCATTGCTTTTCTTTTCTTTTTTTGGGGAGGGAGGGGAGGCAGTCAGGGTTAAGTGACTTGCCCAAGGTCACACAGCTAGTAAGTGTCTAAGGCTGGATTTGAACTTAGGTCCTCCTGACTCCAGAGTGTGTTCTATCCACTGCACCACCTAGCTGCCCCATATTGGCATTGCTTTTCCTAGAATGTATTGCTAAGAACCAAACATAGTACTCCAGACGTGGCCTAAGTGGGGTATAATATAGCAAAGCTATTACTTCTCTAACTTTGGTTATAGCCCTACATTGAATTCGCATTTTTTTTCGTCATAGTCTTGACTCAGATTGAGCATGGTTCCCTTTTTCACGTGAATTATTGTCTAGCCATACATTCCCATTATGTATTCATGAAGTTTATTTATTTTTTTGTTGTAGGATACTTCATCCATCTGTATTATTTTTCATTTTGTTAAATTTGGTCCATCATTTAAACTTATTATGATCTTTTTCTAACCTGATTCTGTGAACCAGCATATCAGCTATCCCTTTCCCCTCTAGTTTCCTGTCTTCGATAAGCTTGATAAGCATGCTATCTCTGCTTTCATCCAAGTCATTGATAAAAATGTTGAACAGACAAAGGGAAAAGCAAATTTTTGGTGCATTTTGCTAGAAACCTCCCTCCAGGTTGTTTTTTGTCTTTTTAGACAATTGGGATTAAGTGACTTGCCCAGGGTCACACAGCTAGTAAGTGTCAAGTGTTTGATCTGAGGTGGGATTTGAACTCAGGTCCTCCTGACTCCAGGGCCAGTGCTCTATCCACTGCACCACCTAACTGCCCCCTTCTTCCAGGTTGAAACTGATCTATTGATTACAACTTTTTGGAACCAGTCATTCATTCAGTTTTTAATCTACCTAATGTGATTATCATCTTCATCTAACCAACAATTCTACCTTGCCATTTGGTCTTAGGTGTGCATTCCAGGGCCATGTAAAATGATTATAATTTCTTTCCCACAAGACAGTGCTTCAGTTATTTGGAGTTATTGATCAAAGCCTGCTTGGTCTTGAATGAGTGAATGGATGAATGAATGAAAAAAGCATTTATTAGGCTCTTACTATGTGCCAAGCACTATATAAAGAGAAAAAAACTAGATAGTCTCTGGTCTCAAACAGCTAACACTATAAATGGGAAAGACAACATATAAAATAAAGTTAAGCTGTCAGGTTAACCAGAAAGGCTAGAAAGTCCTAAGAGTCCTGTGCCTTGGAAGATGGCAAAATGCAGGGGTCCTTAGAGTCTTTCCATATGTATATATATATATATACATATACATGTATTTCTGTGTGTATGTGAGGCAATTGGGGGTTAAGTGACTTGCCCAGAGTCACACAGCTAGTAAGTGTTATGTGTCTGAGACCAAATTTGAACTCAGGTCCTCCTGAATCCAGGGCCAGTGCTCTATCCACTGCACCACCTAGCTGCCCCCCTTATATATGTTTAATAAGTAAATCTCTTTACTGTTCCTCAGGTGCCACAGTTTCCACAGTCATCCTTTTCTGGATACATTCTAGATTATAAATTATCCTTTTAAAAAGTGGCAAATGAGGGGCAGCTAAGTAGCACAGTAGATAGGGCATTGGCTCTGGAATCAGGAGGACCTGAGTTCAAATCTAGCCTCAGACATTTGACACTTACTAGCTGTGTGACCCTGGGCAAGTCACTTAACCCCGATTGCCTCACCAAAAAGCAAAAAAAAAAAAAAGTGGCATGTGGAAGTGTACATAATATTCCATAGGCAATCTAACAAAGAGAGTATAAGGTAGAACTGTTATGCCTACAGCTATGTGAAATAGCATCATGGGATCTGTGCTTCTTTTTATAAGTTTCATGAACTGTTTGGCATTGTTGTTTTTTTCTTTAAAGCAAAAGCAGGAAATCATACTTCCTCTTATTACACATACTTTTTGCTTCAGTTTCAAGGGAGTAGCTTTTCTTAGGGATTTCTTTAGGGATTTGGTGAACAAGTTCATGTTCACTTATCTATACTATTTATGATATTAAAGAGTTCAATTCTGTTGATTCAATTTAATTAAAATTAAAAAGCTTTGCTTAATTTATACATAGCAAAACACTGCACTGCTCAAGGGTTTAAACCTGATAGTCCTTGCCCTCTTTGAACTCAAGTCACCAGCCTACATGAACTACATTCCAGCGGCCTGAAAGAAGGGGTCAGCTTTCAGCTGAGTTACCGTCACTAGTCTTTGAAAACATATGAAGAGCAAGAGTGATACCACTGGATTAAAGGTAGACAAATGCTGTTCCAATTTCCAAAAGATGGGTCTTTCAATCTACAGATTGGCAAGCTTGATATTATTTCCTTGAAAAATTCTGGAACGCATTATTAAAGGGAGGAACAATTGGAAAAGGAAGCGGTGGTCACTACAAGGCAGTATAGCTTCATCAAGAACAAGTTGTACCAGAATAACCTCATTTCCTTTTTGAAAAATAAAAAAATTGCATATTAATTTGTTTGGATATATTTTGTTTTGACACCATATTTTGTTTTGACTTCCCAAGACACTGCCCACCCCCCGCCACTCCCCACCAAAATCTTTTACTGAAAACAGTTAATTGAAATCTATTCCTGAAAACCAGTAATAAATAGCATGATCGTAATTTTCCGTTTTTGTTGTATACCAATTGTTAACAGAAAGGAAGGATGTGTGCTTTAACTTTCATATTACGGTTCCAACATTGCTCATCACATTAGACCTGAATTTTGTTGCCTTTTAATGTTGTTTTTATTGACATTTCTAATTTCCTTTTGTAGTAAGTATAGTAGAATCTGCCAACATCACTTCTAGGTCAACTCTTTGCCTTCTACTTGTCTAGTTTCCACATTTAATTTTGTTATTTTGAGTCCTCAGAGAAATCTAAGAGTTTGTTTGGATATTTTCTTTCTAATAAATAAAATTGCAACCTTCTTCTCATTAATTATCTCAAGCCCTATCTCAGTTTGTTAGATATTATTTATATAATCACCTGGAAAGTCTCTTTTCAATAGTAATTACTCATTTCTCAATACATTAAATTCTTTAACCTCCCATGATTAAATAAATATTAAAATTATTGATTATACAATTTATTACCAAATGAAAGCATTAATAAAAAAAGACGTATTTTTGACTGTGTAAAAATCACAGCTAGTTACGTTAAACCCTTACTGTAATGGCAAATGACTTCTCCTCATTTATGAAAACGGAGTCCCACACTATTCAATTTCTCTCAAGATACCAAATCCTCTTTACAAAATAAAGGCAAAAATAGCATCTGAAAAATAGACCTCTCTATATCCATTCTATCTTCTCCTCGTTCTTTCAATGCATCACAGGAAAACAGTCTCTTCATTCTCTATTATACTTTTTTTTTTCATAATATAACAGTTATGGCATTTCTCACAAGAAATAAATTTCTCCTTACCTTCTTTCTTTCTATCTTCTCCACAAACTCCCCATTGATCCTTACAGACCAAAAGTTAAAAGCATACACTCTTATCATTGACTCATAAAAGCACATCATAGAAGAACATTTTTCAGCTGTAACTACCAACACAAACTACCTTTTCTACAACTTACCATTTAACTCTTAAAGATACAGGATCAATATTGAACATCTTAGTAGGAGAGCTTAGTGAATAGATGTTTATATTTTAACTGTAACTAGACTGGTAGACCACAGGAATGCTGTAGATATATATTTAGATTTTAAGGAAGGATTTGACAAAGTCTTTCTTAATATTCTTGCAGACAAACGGAGATATAGGTTAGGTGATAACATAGTTAGGTGGATTAAGAATTGCTTCAATGGCTAGTAATCATCCATAGAGTTGTGATTAATGGATCAATGTCAATCTAAAAAAAAGTTTCTAGTTGAATGCTCAATGGATCTGTCCTTTTTCCTGTTCTATTCAACATTTTAATGAAAACAGATGACCTCCTTACCAAATTTATAGATGACGAAGTGCCAGGAAAGAATAGATAACATATTTGATGACAGAAATGAAACCTAAAAAGATCTCACCAGACTAGAATGAAGGGCCAAATCTAATAAGAAGAAATTAAATAAGGATAAATATAAAATCCTATACTTGGGTTAAAGAAACCACTTGGACAAGTACAGGATGATAAGGAAAACATGGCTTGATAGAATTTCATGGGGAAAGGCCTTTGGAATTTTATAGGTCTGGAGGATCAATATGAGTCAATAGGATGACATGGAAGCCCCCTAAAATTAATGTCATTTCATATTGTACTAGGAGAAGTATGACCTCCAAAATAAGAGAGGTTATAGTCCTACTGTGTTCTACTTTGGTCAGATTACATCTGGAGTATTATGCTTGTTTCTAAGCAAGATATTTTAGGAAGGATGTCGATAAATTGGAGCACCAGGACATCTAAATGGCTCCAAGAATGGTGAGAAAGATTGAAACCATGATATGCAAGCACTGGTTGTAGGAACTGGAAGTATTTCACTTGCAGAAGAGAAAACTTGGAGTATCATGATAACCATCTTCAAATATTTGAAGGTTTATTATGTGGAAGAGGGCCTTACACCTCTTCTACCTAGCCTCAGAGAGCAGAACTAGGAGCAAGAAGTGAAAGTTGTAGAGGCAGATTTTGGCTCAAAATAAGGGGAAAAATCTTAACAATTAGAATTACAAAAAGTGAAATGGGCTGCCTCAGGAGACAGTGAATTTTCCTACAGTACAGGTCATTTAGCAGAGACTAGACAACCAGTTCAGAGAGAATGTTGACAGGATTACGGTTTCAGGCACGGCAGCATGGTGGAAAGAGTGTTGAATTTAGAATCAGAGGTTCTGGCTTCAAATCCTAGCTATGTCATTTGCTGCATGTCCTGACAATTCATTTAGCACCTCTGGGGACTAAATATAGTCAACTGTAAAATGATGGGACTGGACAAGCCATTCTCTGAAATACTTTCCAATTCTGAGTTTTTATGGGTTTGGGTTGTCAGGTGAGGTACATAAGGGTGTAAGTATATGTGTTGTATTGATTGTAACTATGTGAGAAAATTGGAGCTTTTGTGTCAGAGGGCATTTCTGGATACTGACATATCTCATGAAAGGGTGGAAAGGGAGGGGGGAGAGAAGGTATTGGATGAATGCGGCTCTTTCAAAGGAGTCATAAACTTGGTGTGGGAGATTCTCCTGTCTCAATGTATTTTTTTGTTGTATGTTACTCCATTTGGTTTTTCAGCATGAAAGTTTTAGAATCCAGGTCTCTTGAATATCAGTCCAATGTATTTTCCACTAAACTATACTGCCTTTCATGCATATTTTCCTTCTCCTGTCTCATTTGTGTCCATAGGGCTCATATTCAAGCCAGTGGGATACATTTCCTTATGTGTTGGGTATCCAATCCAACTAATCACTAAAGTAATTCAATTTTAGTATTTCTTGAGTCCAAGAAACTACGGGTCCAATCCTATGTGATACCTATAACACAGAAGGCAGATAGATCTGCTTTAAAAACATCAAAATAGTACAGATGAGCCAAACACGTGTAGCATTTTGTCACATTTACATGTGGATGTCTTGTGACAGCTGCAGCAGATCAGCACAAGTGTCGTCTTTCATAAATCTATAGGATGACAGCATGTCACTGTAGTAATTATCCAGTGAGGGAAGAAGTCCAATATCTAAATTGCCCTTCAGGTGGTGTTCTCTCTGAGCCACTAGCCTAGTAGCCACCTTGGTTTTTGCTATGGTGCATATGTGCATATCCTTTTTAAAGGCTGAAGCATTCCCACCAGAGGATAATCATTCTGCAGAAAACTAGATCATCACCCCACACCCTCCCACTGTCAAGCCCATTCAAGTGAAGGGATGAACAGTTCAGATACTCACTATGTGGGACCAGAGTTATTTAAGGGATAATATTACTCAAAGTATGACAATATGAAATCCATAGTTCTAGAGCTTCCATCTCATATCTAGGTTCTCCTCTCTCTGTTCACTAACCCCTATATTCATAGGACTCAGACACTGAATATACTGTGATCAATAAGAGAAAATGGAAAGAAAACATTAAGCGCTCCTTTATAGAGCTATGTATCTTCAGGTATCTGTTAAAACTTCCTTACTTACCCTCCTAGTACTTCAAGTGTGGCTGGAAATTCTTGAAACTCATGCACCTTTAGATCATGGAAAAGGCAAGAAATGTGCATCCTAGACCCCAGCTCTGGCTCACAGACTATACCAGAGGTAATTAAAGGAGAGGAAATCAGTTTTTCCCATCTAGCTCATCAGTCTAGCAGGAACACTACCTGCCAGACTTGGGACTTGAAATTGATCTGTATTGTTTTTGCACCACTGGTCTCCAGAAGTCTTGGTTGGCCACTTGAGTCCCTAGCCATAGCCAACACTAGCTGGGAGCCTAGCCATCCCCATCACTTTATGGTAGTTACACAATCTTAGTCAGATGGCAAGGACAATCATTAGAACTTCTCTGTCATCCTCTTTGTCTCTGAATCATCATCATCACCTTGGGCCCAGAGTGACATAATAATAACTCAAATAGATTTTATTTCAAATGAGCAGAACTGCAATTCCTATAGTCAAAAAGCCAAGTCAATCTTCACTAAGTGTCTTCTATGTGCCAGGCACTCTGAGAAGGGAGAGTTCATGCTGATCCAGAGTGGGAAGGGAAGGGTTCTTGGAAAAGCAAAGATCTGATGGACTTTAAAGGATGGATACAATTTAGCTGGGCAGAGAGGAATGGAGGTGTGGCTTTACAGGAATGAGCTTGGCATGACAATGAGAAATAGACAATAGGATGACTTCTTTCTTCTTCAGTCATTTACAGTCATGTCTGATTCTGTGACCCTATTTGGGGTTTTCTTGGCAAAGACACTGGAATGGTTTGCTATTTCCTTCTCCAGCTCATTTTACAGATGAGGAAACTGAGGCAAACAGGATTAAGTGACTTGTCCAGGGTCCCACAGCTAGTAAGTATCTGAGTCTGGATTTGAACTCAGGAAGATGTCTTCCTGACTCTAGGCTAGGCACTCTATTTACTCAAGAGAGACAATATAAGTCTGGAAAGAGAGATACAGCCCAGATTATAAAGGATTTTGAATGCTAAACCAAGGAGTTTAAACTTTAACCTATAGACGGAGTTATAAGTTTTTAAGTAGTAGAATGATTTGGTCAGATCTATTCCTTAGGAAGATTTCCCTAGCAATGCATGCATGATGGGAATAGAATGCAGGCAGAGAGACCAGTAGGGAGGTTCTACTTGCAGTCCAAGACAGAGGTTTTGAGGACCTGGACTCATGCAATGTTCTGAATTAGAAAATCATTGGGGAGGTAAGATTGAAATTATTTAGTACCAATTGGACATAGGGAATAAAGGAGAAGGAAGAATAAGGAATGATAGGGACGTTAATGATAATATCAGCTACCGATGAAAGGAACTTAAGGCAAGGGATCAGGTTCTAAAGAAGAGTTGACCTAATGGTGATCCTTGACATGAATGTTCTATTCTAGAACCCCTCCTTGGTCGTTCAGGCTCTGACTTTATTTACACTTCTTCAAGTGTAAGAGAACCTCTCAGCACACAGGTACCCAAACTCTCCTCTCCTTTACCCTCTGCAAAATCCACCATCTTATCTCAATGTAAAAAGGGTGAAAATGGAGGTTGTGCTGTGGGCCTCTCCCCATCCCCTACCACCTGCCCCCGGTTTCTTCCCTCTGGGATTACCTCCCACTTAAACATTTGTCTATAGCTTGTATGTTTGAAGTCATTTCTCTGTTACAGTGTGAACTCCTGGAGATCAGAGACCCATTTTTTTTCTTTTCTTTGTATCCATAGTGCTTAGCACAGTGCTTGGAACGTGGTAAATGCTTAATAAAAGTTTATTGATGATGATGATAACAACGGTAGTTGTGGAAAAGGAGGGGGAAGTGTCATGCCCACTGAGTGAGCCCTCCCTAGGGATTTTTGCTAGTAGGACAAGGACCACAAAGGAGCAAGGGACAAGCAGTAAATTGGGGGTGGGCAGAATGGATAACTCAGGGGAAGAATTCACCCTATGCCACCATTTGGTTAGCTTCTTTATTTAAAACTGATTTTTATCACGGGGATAGTGACTGGATTTATGGTTTCATTGGCACTGAAAATTTCCAAGAGAGGAAATTCCTTCTCTCAAAGCAAGTTGGCACTTTTTCTACAACTTTTAGTCTCAGAGAGTTGCCTAGGGCACTGAAAGGAAAGGGACTACACAGGGTCACACAGCCAGTATTTGTCAGAGGTTAGACTCCAACCTGGGTCTTCCCGGCTTAGAGGCCAGCTCTCTACCCACTGCACCACACTGCCTCTATTTTTGTTAACCAATCGTTAAACTGTCAATTCTAGCTACTGAAGTATGTAAAACTGTCTTCTAAACACAGCATTCTCTAAATTTGGAATTTGGAGCAAAACCCCAGTTACCCATCCCTCCTGTTGCTCTGGGTGTCTTTACATAGCTGGACCCATCCAAATTTGTGTATGTGCCAGAATGTCTTTCCATTTGAGTCAAGGTGTGAGGGTGTGTCTGTCTAGTTGTTCCTCTGTTGGTTTTTATCTATCATTTCAAAAATAAAAACTGTGTTCATGGAGTCACGTCTATATCATCTTTCAATGTGTTGCTGGGATGTCTTTAGCAGAGATGGGGGCTTTGTGAATTAAAACTTATTGGGCAACCAATGCAGCAAATAGAGATCTATGGAGGGGGGATGGTGGTGGGGTAGAGGTTGTTGGGGGTGGGGGGAGGGCAGTATGAATCTGCTGGTGTCTAGGCTCCAGGATGCACCAGGGACTCTGCAGTCTAGAACTGGCTCCTCTGTGTCTGGTATCACAATGAAAATATTCACATTATTTTTATTTTCCAAAGTTTGCACACACACACACACACACACACACACAGATAGAAACACAAGGGCATGTATACACACACAGTGGTAGAGAAACACACAGATACACTGGCAAAACAAACAAAACCCAAACCATGAACTGATATAAAAAAAAAAGACACATCAACTACCCTCCCTGCTACCCTACCCTTCGTTTTCCCTATCTGCCCCTTTCAAATCCTTTTTAATCACCCTTCTTTTCTGTGTCTTTGTCTCTGTCTGGGCTCCTGTGTCTGTTTCTGTCTCTGTGTCTCTGCATCTCTGTCTCTCTTTGTCTCTGTGTCTAGCTCTTTGCTTCTGTCTCTCTGTGCGTGCCTGTTCTGACCTTCCCTTCTCTCCATCACAACGAATCTTTCCTACCACCCCTTCTCTTCCCTCTATTTCATCCCTCTCTACCCTCCCCTCCCTTCCCTTTTTTCTTCCCTTCCCCCGGACTACATCCCCCAGGCGCCCCCAGACCCTGAGTTGCGCATGCCTCCTGCTCCCCCCCACCCCGTTCTTCCCCCTCCCTCCCCTCCACCTTCCCCCCTCCCCCGCGCCTCCTCTCCCGCATCCCTCCATCCCTCTGCCGCAGCCGCATCGCCACCGCAGCCCTGGTACAGCCGAGCCCGGCCCAGGCCCCTGATCCTACCCCTGTTCCGGCCAGGCTCGGTCCCCTGCCCCCTCCCCTGGGGAACCCAGGTGGCTCAGGTACCCCTCTAGTCTCCAGGTTCCGGGGAACCCCTGCGCCCCCGGCCCGTGCCCCCTCACAGCTGAGGCAGGGGGAAGAGACGAGGAAGAGGAGGAGGAGCCGCCGCAAGATGAAGGATCGGACCCAGGAGCTGCGGAGTGTGAGCTGGGGGGGGAGGGAGGAAGTGGGGTGAGAGAGAATCAGGGGGCAACAAGCACCCCGTTATTTGGGGAGGGGGCATGGAGAAGGCATTGCGATGAGGGGCGGAGAATTCTACGAGAGGTGGCTTAATGGGATGGATATACAGGTTATCTCAGGGGGATTCCAGTATTTCCAGAGTGTACCCCCATATTCTGAGGGGATTGGGAAAGCCTGGGAAGGATTAGGAGACTAAGATAAGAAGAGGAATTTGGGGAGGTAGACTGGGGCCTCTGATACTCTGTATTTCCAAGAGAGTCCCTAATATATGGCAGGGGATGGGACATGTTTAGGAGAGAATAGGGAAGAAGGGCCCCCTGGAGATGGGAGATGAAGGGGTCTGGGGCCCAAAGACTGTCATATGATGACATTTGGGAGAATGAGAGAGACTGTAAGGACTAGAATCGACTTTATTGGTAGCTGTGTAACAAACTGATGTGCCCCAGTGTCTTCAGTGGGAATCTTAATATTGGGGGGAATGAAGAACACTGAACAGCTCAAGAGGAAACCTTGGGTAGCTGAGGAAGAAGAATGTGGGGGAAGGGGCTTGTGTCAGTATGTCCCCCCACCTTTTTTCTGAATGGGAGTTCCTGAGATTTTAAGAACCTGAGAGAGCTTGGAAAGGCCTAGAGGGAGGAGATATAGATAGGCAGCAACTGTAATTGTTAAGACACCCCAATATTGGATTGGGCTTGGGACCAGATATGAGATGTGGGAGAAAGGGGAGTTGGCGGAGAATGGCTCAGGGGAACAAGGCACCGTGATAGTTTGTGTGGGATGGGAAAGCGCCTTGGACTGACAAGAAGGTACTGGGTATGCTGATTGGGGAACGTGATGGGAAGTGGTTTGGGGCAGCAAAAGTCCCCTATGTCTGGGGGAAGGTGAGATGCATGAAGATGATAGAGATAGGAAACTCTGGACCCTAAGGGGCAGTAGGAGACTTGGGGGAAGGATAAGTTTGAGGGGTTGAGGGTCACACGTTTTGTAGAGGAGATGTTGCTATTTTGGAAGGAGAATTGAAAAGCCCAGGTGAGTATGGGATGTGGAATTTGAAGAGGAGGGAGGGGTCCATGGGCCCATGAGGAAGGATTCCAGTGATTAGGAACATTGAGATGAGGACTGAGAGAAACATGGAGACTTGGAAGCATTTGGATAGAAATGAAGGTATTTGGTTTGAAGGGGTGGATGATAATTCAAGGCCTTGTATAAAATTAGGATGCTCCCAGAGAAGGGGGAGAAAAGGGATTGATGGCTGAGGGTAGTGAGAAGGGGCATTGATACTTAGTCCTTGAGATTTTAGAGACAAGAGAAAAGGAATGTTAAAGAAAGTGGTTTAGGAAACTGAGTCGCCTAGTGGAGAGGGAACTGGGACACTTTAGACAGAAGGAAGGAGCTGAGGGTTGGGAGATGTCATTTTGAAGGATAGGGCTCCCCAGATTTTAGGAAGAAGGGATATCAGGGAAAGGGAGACAGGTTATATGGCTTGGGATAAACTGAATTTGTGGGATTGTGGTATAAAAGGAAAGAATGAGAATCTAGAGGGTCCTTGAATATTTTCTGAAAGGGTTATTCTAGGGGGAGGTGAAAGGGGAGGAAACTTCATATCTGAGTGGGCCAAGGAGACACTAGCTGGGATGTGAGGAATTGTGGAGGTGGCAGAATTGTCACCCAAATGTTGGAAGGAGGGGTTGGAGGAGCTGGGGAGTTCTTGGGAGTAGCAACTGGGGGCTGGCACAGTCATTCTGGGAGATCAGGACCTGATATACTTGTTAGTCAATCAATGACCATTTATACCGGTAGGGGGAGGGGTCAGGGTAGGATAGTAAAAGCCTCCATTGCTTTAGGAAGAGTTGGAGGAGTTAAATTCTAGTAAAGAGAAGAGGAAAGCTGGGAGGGGAGAGAGAGGAAGGGGGGAGACTGAGTGAAGATTGTTGTGGCTGTCATATTTTTGGGGTGAAGTTCAAAGGGTATTAGAGGAGACAGATTGAAAGACACTGGGGAGGGAGATACTAGGAAGAACTGGAAAGCTTTGGGGTATAGGGGGATAGTTCAGAGAAATGAGACAGATGTGTCCCCTCTAGGTTTTGGAGGCACATTAGAATGTACTGGGAAACAGCAGGAGGGGAGGACATTATTGGACTGAGGTAGTCATTGATTGGTGACCTAAGCCTATGGAGTGAAGCCTTGGATTTGGGGAAAGGACAGGACTGGAAAGGGGAAAAGAAGAGGGTTGATAGGGGAACCTAGAGAAGGAAAATGATGGAGCCTGTGGGGAAAGGGGAAAGAGGGAGCTGCAGGAATGGTTGGAGTCAGGAGGTTGTAAGAGGTGGAAGTCAGGAGCAGCTGGGCACACCAGAAGGGGCAATGGATGCCTGAAACTGGGGAGGACAGATGGAGGGAAAAGGAGGTAAGGCCTCGAGGGTGAAGATGGAAAAGAACACGGGATCAGGAGGGAACAGGAGCTGGATTGAGAGACTGGGGAGAAATAGAGAGGCCAAAAAACACGGCAGCAGAAAGACTGGGAAAGCAGAAGACTGTAGGAAGAGTTAGGAGAGTGAATGAGCTCAAGGACAAGACACAGAAAACTGCCTTAGATGAAGAGAGAGATTTGGGAAAACGGAGACAGGGACTGGAGCAGGAGTTCCTGACCTGGGTCTGTAGATAGATTTCAGTTGGTCTGTGGTAGTGGATGGGGAAAAATCTATATCTATATCTATATATCTTTTTTTTTCACTAACCTCTAACTGAATTTGAGCCTCCTTCATGTAAACAATAAGCCACAGTAGAATTAGGCTTCACCAGACTACCAGAGAGGTCCATGATTCCCCCTTTCCCCAAAATGTTAAGAACCCCTGTTAGAGTTAGGGTCAGAAAAGGAGATCAGAGACAGGGGTGAAGTGATGACTTGGAGATATGGAGGGATAAAGAACAGAACAGATGGAAGAAGAAGTGAATAAGAAACAACACATACTTGAAGGAAAGAGATATTTAGTGTCAGAACTTAGGGTATAAACGAGAAGGAGATAGTGAGAGGCACCCTGGAGTGAGAAAAGAACTGGGCTGGGAGGAAGCCAGCCCTGGGGGTAAAGGAAAAGGGATGGGGAAGAATGAAGAGGGGGTAAGGGGTGAGATTGGAACATTTAAAAAGTAAGCCAGGAAGGGGGTAAAGGAAAGGGGACCTAGTTCTGGGGAGTGGAAAGGGAAAGGAATTGGAAGAAGGTTCAAGTCATGGGAGGAGAAGGGATGTGGGAAAGGGGCCAGGAGAGAAAGGGGAAAGAGAGAGGGAGGGAATGGAGACGGGATCAAGATAGGGGAGCCGGAAGGACAGAAGCAATTAAAACAACTACTCTTGGCCCCATTAGAACTCAGATTTGGGCATAATTGCCCCAAAGGGAGCTAATATTCTCCCAGGGGAAAGAGAGAAGGGGAGGGGGAGAGAGAGACAGAGAGAGAGAGAAACAGAGACAGAGAGACAGAGAGGGAGAATGTGTGTGCACATGTGCACGCAGGCTTGCGTGTTTTCCATTTGATCTCTCACCCAGTTTGCTTATGTGTCTCTCTGTTTGGGTTGCGATCTCCGTGTCTCTCTGTTTTGGTTGTCATCTCTATATGTCTCTCCATCACCATCTGTCTCTCAGTCACTGCTTCCCTGCCTTTTGCTCATGTGTACTGGCTCTCTCTGCCTCTGTTCCTTTCACTAACTCTCTCACTTAGGTTTGTATCTACCTTCTCTCTGTTTTCTCCATTTTTTTCCTTTCTTTTTCTCCCCTTCTCTCTCTTTTCTGCATCTATCTCTTTATTTTTCCCCTTTCCATCTTGTATTTTTCTGTGTCTCTCCTTTTCTCTCTCTATCTCTCTTCTCCAAACTCTCCCTTCTAGTCTCCCTTATCATCTGTGGGTCTCTGATTCCCAAGGAATTTGGCTTTATGGGGCCCTAAAAGGGTTGGCCCTACCAGGCAGGAGGCAAGACAGGATTTGGATGGCCTCCTCCCTGCTTGCATTTCCCTGAGTGAGCCAGTGCCTGAGTAACAGCTCTTAGGCCGGCTGGAGGCCCAAGCTTTGCACCCTCCTGCAGGCTTACAATCTGGAGCCAGCTGGAGGCAGCAGCCCGAGATCTGGTGTGCTGGAGATATAAGGCAGGGAAACCCTGGGTTGGAGGTTCTGAGAAGGAGGCTTGGGGAAAAGATGAGAGAGGGTAGCTCTGGAAGGGAGGCATCATATAAGCAGCTGAGATTCTCTCACATAGCCTGTGTTCAGGGCCCTCCTCTGCAGGTTACAGAGCCTCAATCTTTCCTTAGAAGATTTTGGAAGTTGTGGGGGTTGGGGAGGAATGGAAAACCACGGACGTTTTCCATTTTCATTTAAAATCTCACCTGCCTGCAACATGCTTTCTTTTAGTCTGGGTCTAATTCCTCTAAGACTGAGAAGCTGTATTCATTTTTCTTGGAATCATACTGAAAAGGGACCTTTTAAGACATTGTAGAGCACCATAATGAAGGGACCTTAGAGGTCAGTGCAGAGGGTCAAAACTTTTTTGGGTTATGGATCCCTTTGACAGTCTGGTGAAACCTATGGACTTCTTCTCGGGATAATGTTTGTAAAAGCACAAAATAAACTATGTATGATTATAGAGGAAGCCAATTATGTTGAAATACAGTTAACAAAATGTAAAAAAAACAAGATCCAGTCCAACCCCGCCCCCCCCTTTTTTTTACAGTAAAAAAAACTGAGGCCTGTGGAGAGGAAGAGAGTTGGTCAAGGATATACAAGCAGTCAATAGCAAAATTGGGACTAAAACCTAGAATCTAATTCCAGAGGTAGTGATTTGAAGTTGGACAAAGACTGATGAATAGCAGTGACCAACCTTGAGATTGGCCCCCAAATGTACATATGACTAAGAGGAAACTGGCACGATGGATTCCTTCCATGAGTGAGCCAGAGAGGAGAAAAAGGAGCCCACCCAAGTGGAGAAAGAGAGATCAGCTACCTGTAGAAACAGCCTGTTGGTGGAAAGCAACATGATTTTCAGACCTTGGGAGAAGACAGGCGTGCTGTGAGGGCCAATAGAAAGATCACTGAAAAAAAAAAAAAGAAGGAAAAAGAAAAAGAAAAAGAAAGATCACTGGTCAGAGAGTCAGGAGGCCTGGATTTCAGTCTTGGCTCTGATCTGAGCAAGTCACTTCAGGTCCCTCAACCTCAATTTCCTCATCTTTTAAATGAGGGTAATAGACTCACATCCCTGCCTCCCTCACAGATCAAACTGTGAAGGAATTCATTGGAGAAGCAGCTGAAGGAACACAAGCTAGGCCTCAAGAAGAAATTTCTAAGGCCATCACAGGATGGAGGGAGGGAGGCTGGGAATAAGAAAGCTCTCAGGTTTTTTGGCCCAGAGGTGGAGGGATCCAGTGACTTATAGAAAGGAGGATAGAATTGAGAATTTAAGCAAAAGTCTCCAGAGGGAGTAGCTTCTTCAGGGAGAGTTTTTCACTTCAACAGTTTTTTATGCAGTACCTGGTTTTCTCCTGAATCATTACCACTCATCCTTATGAGGTCAGAAAGAGCCTTTTGTTGGGGCCTTTGGGAGCCCGGGGCTGAGGTCCATCTTCAGGGGGCAGGAAGGGGAGGTTGGCATGTCCTCCAGGCACTAGTGCTAAAGAAGGTAGGTGTGAGGAGGGAGGAGGAAGAGGAAGAAGAAGAAGATTGACAGGGGTGCCTGAAAGAGATGGGAAGAGAGGGTTGAGAAGAGACAGGTACAGGAATTGAGATTGATGCCAGAGGCCTCAGGAAGGTAGCAGCTAGAGAAGGCAGGAAAAAAAACAGAACAGAAACAGAAAGGGAATATGTGTATATTGAGTTCATCTATGTGTATCCGTGTGTGTGTGTGTGTGTGTGTGTGTGTGTGTGTGTCTTCTGTGCTATGTCTCGTTGTGTGGGTACCTGTCCATGGGTAGATATGTTGAGGTGTATTCTGGTGCAAATTTCCCTGTTGTGTGTGTGTGTGACCATGTACCATAGAGAGGTGTCTCTCCCTGGTATACACCTACCCTATGCTCCTGAATCTGGCTGTGCCCCCATACATATGTTCCTGGGGGATTCTGAGTGTGTCTTAATATGTCTAACTGTTCCCATGTCTATGTGTACCCCTATACATATATTCTTTTTTTTGGTAATTTTTTTTATTCATTTTAAACTTAAATTTAAAGGAAAGGAGAAGAAAAAAAAACATTTCCATGTACACAGCAGAATATGAGAAGATTCAATAAACAACAATAAATTTCCATTTCAAGAAAACCTATGTAATAAATGCTGTACATTTTTTTCAAAGCTACCCAGTTTTTCTTTGCTTCCTTGTAGGTTTTCTTTTGTCCTTTGCTGTGCGCTTTTTACTTTATTTTTTTCCCCTTCCTCCTCCTATCCCTGCTTTAAAGAAGTTTACAGTTAAACTAAGATGTATATATACTTATGTATCTGTAAACATATGCATATATAATACACATATATACTCATACACATATATGTAAGACTGTACTATGCATATTTCCACTTGTCATCTGTTTCTCTGAAGGTAGATAGTATCTTTCTTCATAGGTCCAAGTCTTTCCATGTTTCTCTAAATCAGCCAGCTCATCATTTCCTACACTATAGCAATATTCCAACAAAATCACATCCTGTCTGAGAGATTGTCTATGAAAAATTTTCCCCCAGTTTTCTGCATTCCTTCTATTCTTAGTTATACTAGTTTTATTTCTATAAGAAATTTTTAATTTAAAATAATCAAAATTATCCGCTTTACACTTTAATAATGCTCTCACCATATAATAAAGTTTAAGGTCTGATACTGCTGAATCTCCTTCCTTTACATCTTTTTCCCTTGGTTTCTTTGAAATTCCTAACTTCTTCCAAATGAACTTTGTTATTATTTTTTTCTAACTCAGTGAGATAATTTTTTAGTAATTTAATTTGAATGGCATTGAATAAGTAGATTGGTTAGGTGAAATTGTCGTTTTTTTATTATATTGGCTTTACCTACCCGTGAACAATAAATATTCCTCCAATTATTTAAATCTGACTTTATTTGTATAAAAAGTGTTTTATGTTTATGTTCATATAGGTCCTATGTCTGTTTTGGCAGGTATATACATATATTCTTGGGTATAACTGTGTGTCCATGTTATGTATTAGTGAATCTTCATGTGCTCCCTTACACAAGAATCTTTGGATCTCTTTGTGTCTGTGACTATATGTTTTGATGATTGTGTCTGGTAATATCTGTGTGTATGTATGGATATATGTTGCTTTCTCTGTGAATGAGCACTGAGTGTTTCTATCTTTATGTCAGTGGGGTCTGTGTAGAAATGAAAGCTTGAGATCCCCAAATACTTACCATCCCCAGAAGGGACAGAGGTGGGACCACACCAAGAAGGTTGCACAGCAGCCTCCTTGGGACATGGGAGATACAGGAGCATGTCAACTGAAATCTCTGTCATCTAGGGTTCTGTCTAGTCTCTAACTTCTAGGCTTTGTCTTGGGATTTCACTTGAAAACTCTATTTGGGCTGCATCTGAGGTTAAGCGATGTCTGAGGGCTTTTTTTGTTTGTTTGTTTCCTGAGGCTCTAAGGTTTTTACTTAGACACTAAGGCCTTCTCTAAACTCTGAGACTTTATCTGGGTTCTATTTTGGTTCTGTCTGGGCTCTGTCTAGGTTCTATTCTGTCTGAGTGCTGTCTAGAATCTGTCCAGGTTCTGTTTGAGTTCTGTATGTTTCTGTCTAGGCTGTTTGGGCTCTGCTAAGGTTGTCTAGACCCTGTCTAAATTCCGTCTGAGACTTTACCTGGGTTCTGTGTGGGTAATGTCTAGGCTTTGTTTAAGCACTGTCAGAGACTTTCTGGGTTCTGTCTTGGATTTGTCTTTGCACCCATCTGGGCCTCCACCTCGTCCGCTGGGATCTCTGTCTAGGCTCTCTCTACATTCCCAGGTTCAAATCTGAGGCTCTCTCTGGACAAAATTTGTATGCTTGGTTCTGCCTAGGTTTCATCTTGGGCCCCATCATAGTTTGGGCTCTTTTGGAATCACTTTCTAGGGTGTCATTTTGAGGTTTTGTCTGGGATATGTCTTAGGATCTGGACTCCTAGCCGGATTCCTGTAGGACCACTAGCTTGGGTTGCTCTGGGGCTCTCTATGGACGCCAGACACTAAGATAGACATGCTTAGGGTGGCAGACCCTGGATTTGACCTGAAGGACCTTCTTTGCCAGGACCAAAGGAGGGTTGGGAGTCCATCCCTCTTTCTGCTCTTCTGTTCTATCTAGACCTAGGTACACTGAGACTTAGGGGGATAGAAGCAGGCTGTAGAACAGGTGGGAGGGATGTGTGTGTCTGTCAATGTGTGTGTGTGTGTGTGTGTGTGTATGGGCCTTTGTGTGTTGGTGCATGTCTGTGTGTATCAGTGTGTGGGTGGATGACAGCAGTTCGTGTATCAGTGTGCGGGTGTGTCTGTCAGGGTGAATGTGTGAGTGTGTGCCTCTTTATGCCTGTGGGTATTGGGGGTGGGGGGCTGAACAGTGCCACAAGAAAATCCAAGCAATAGAAAGTAAGTGGGTGTCAAGTTAGAGGAATGAAAGGCAGAGAACTGCGTGGAGTGGAGTTGGGGGGGGGGTGAGGAGAAGAAGAGCATTGCTGAGGCCTGCGCAGGACGTCAGGGCTGAAAAATCGTGTGAGGTCTCTGCCTTCTCCTGTTCTCTCCTGTCCCAGCTCCCCGGCTATGGCCCTGACTGTGTCTGGCTCCCCACAGGCGGGCAGCCAGGCTGTGACCTTGCAAAGGGGACACAGTCAGCTGAGGGAGGAGCAGGAGGGACGTGGGGAGTGGGGGACCTTAAGGGGAGAGGCTGAGGCTGAGCCAAGCCACAGTGGGTGAAAAGATGAAAAGAACCAGGGCGGGGTACGGACAAGTCACCTCCCCCTACCCATACCCAGTTCTTGAATTTCATGGCAGGGAAACAAAGAAACAGGATTCTCTCTCTTTTTCTTGGCCCCAGAGCTGGAAGGGCTTGGATGAGGGGGACTTGGGGGGAGGGTAGTGGCTTTGACCTTGACGGGACAGAGATGCACACGACCTACCTTTGCTTTCCAGGCGAAAGACAGTGATGATGAAGAGGAGGTGGTACATGTGGACCGGGATCATTTCATGGATGAGTTCTTTGAACAGGTAAAAATTTCATAGGAGACTCCAGTCCCTGTCCTGTCAGGCATCCCAGCTCCCACTTCCTTCCCCAACCCCAAATCCCAAATCTCCAGGCTTCCTCTCCCTCTGGGCCTCATATACCCACCAAACTTCCTTGAGTATTTTTTTTCCTTGCTAGAACTATGATTTCATGGATGTCAGGAGCTCTCTATAAAGAATTCCCCAGACCAATGCAGACTGACTATTTCTTGGCAAATTATAGTTTTAGAGCATTGCCCGGAGAGTCACAGAGCCAGCATATGGGGGCCTTGAACCTAGGTCTTTCTGACTCTGAGGTCAGCTCTCCCCGCTTGGGTTTTTGTCACCATTAACCCCATACTACCAATGAATCAGAGACATTCTCACCTCCCCTTCAAGGCCCAGGACCCTTCCTCTATTGCCAGCACCTCTGGGCCCTTCCACGTGTTATCCTGAGTCTCTCCACCCTTGCCATGCATCTGTCCAAACTCTACAGGTAGAAGAGATCCGAGGCTGTATTGAGAAGCTGTCTGAGGATGTGGAGCAGGTGAAGAAACAGCACAGTGCCATCTTAGCTGCCCCCAACCCCGATGAAAGTGAGTGGGGGGAGCGCCAAGGAACTTGGACCCAGGCTGGGAAGGGGTCCTTAAGCCAGGACAGGGGGAGGGATGAAGGTCATCTGGACCTCCATTGGCTCATTGTCATCATCAGTTACCCAGTTCTATGTATTCTGCCTCCACAGTATCTCTGGCATCTACCCCTTCCTCTCTATTATCACTGCTAACACATTTTTGTACAGGCCCTAACCTGTACCTGTAGCCTACCTGGAATATTCCAATAGGTTTCTCAGTGGGTCTTCCCACCTCTCCCTCCTCACCACCCTCATCTATCTGTGCTTCCAGAATACTCGTTCTTACACATAGATCTAGTCGTGCCTCTCTTCTAATAAAAAAAAATTAACTAATTCTCTATTTCCTCAAAGTTCGAACTCTTCTGACCTCCATAACTAATGCTAACATGCTTTCCCAGCTTTATTTCTTATTATGCCTCCTCACATCCTTCAAGTGGACCGTACTCTGTCTCCTAAACATGCCCTAAGCTTTTCTGCCTCAGTACTTTTCTTCAGGGTTCCCTCTGCCTATATGTTCTCTCCTTTCCTTTTCACTGTTGAATTTCTCCCCACCCTGTAGGCCCAGTTCAGAAAGCCTTGTCCCTCCCCAACCCCATTGTTGGTAGTGACTTTCCCCTTGGACCTCACATAGCACTTTATTTTACATATCCATAAAATATTTACAAGTAATATCATGTACAATATATAGCTAACTGTATTTGTCTCTCATCCTCTTGCTAGATTGAAAGGTCCGCAAAGGCAGGTGCCATGTCTAACCCTCTGCCCCCAGCTACTCCAGGACAAGACATATTTCACCTACGTCCCTTTTTTTCTCCACTTCTTGCGTCAACTCTCTCCAGGGTTTCCTCATCCCCCTAATAAAAAGTTGATGATAGTGAGAGGTCCCATTTCACAAGCACTTTTTTTACAAGATGCTTTCCTCGTCTCAACACTCAGCTTGAAAATGTCAGTTGGGGATATGTGCAAAATGGAGCAAGACTTACAAGTCTTATCTCCATTTTACAGAGGGGGAAACTGAGGCCCAGAGAAAGGAGGGTCACCTGGCTAGTAAATTATCTAAGCTGGGACTTGAACTTTTTCTTGAACATGGAACCAGAGATCAAGCCCATCAGTGAAATGAGGTTCACACAAGTAAAGTAACTTATTCAAAGCAGCAAATGGCAAAGCTGAGATTCAAACTTGCAGCCTCTGAGTCTAATTTCAGTCCTTTTTTCATTTCAGTACACCAGCCCCTCAGGTATTCCGACAGGTCCAATGTTCTCTCTACTACATCATGGTCACTCTCTGATGATATAATTTTCCTGTTCTATCCCCTCCATCTACACAGTCTTGGGGTTGTCAGAACAAGGCCTTCATGACTGACTCCTGTCTCATCATCATCCTCACCCACCCTGTGATTGGCTTCCTACCACTTCACCCCCCAAAAAAGCTCTACAGGTTTTCACTCACTTGTGAAGGACAAGAGTACAAATCTAGTGTTTCCACATTCCCCGTGATTAGCTGAAGGAAGTGGGAATGTTTAGCCTGCAAAAGAGAAGCTGCCTTCAAGTAGTTTGGATGCTGTCACATGGAACCGTAATTAAACTTGTTCTTCTGGGCCTCAGAGGGCAGAACAAGGAGCAATACTAAAAACTCAAACTGATAAAGATTTACAAAGTACTTTCCTCACAATGACCTGGGAGGTAGGTAGTATTATTCCCATTTTACAGAGGAGGAAACCGAGATTCAGGGAGATTAAATTATTTCTCCCAGGATCACACAGCTATTAAGTGGCAGAGCCATGACTCAAACCCATATCTCTTGACCCTAAGTAGAAAACCACAGTGCCTCTTTCAAAGATGCAGATTTCTGCTCCATGTTAGGAAGTTTTCCCCTGTAAATTAGAGATAACCAAGAGTATAATGGGCTATCCTGGAAAGTAGTAAGTTCCTCATCATTAGTTCTCCATAAGTGGAAGCTAGATGATCATTTGTCAGGGGCTTTACACACATACACACACACACACACACACACACACTCACAGAGAGACAGAGAGACAGAGAGAAAGGGAGAGAGAGAGAGAGATCTTAGTCAATTATGGTTTGACCAGATGAACTCTGAGACCCTTTTGGATTCAAACTTGACCTTTTCCCTCTTTTCCCTCTCAGAGACCAAACAGGAACTGGAAGACCTGACTGCAGACATTAAGAAGACGGCCAACAAGGTTCGATCCAAGTTGAAAGGTGAGGAACATAACCCTAAGACCTTGGGGTCTCACTGATTTAGTCTTTGGGGGAAAATACTATCCCTCCACCAAGAGAAAAAAAAAAATACCATCTCCTACATAGATTTACAGGTAAATCCCATATTTTATCCAGACTCCCAAACAGTAGAAACTCATACCCTGTCACTGACCACTGAGAAACAAACAGGTGATGGGGAAGTAAGCTCTCCCCTTCCCACTAAAAAAGAATAGAGATTCTGTCTGCAATGGCTACCAGTAGCCGGTGTTTTCATGTGTTTTCATGATAGGTGTGTCTCCTATCTGACTGGCACCAATTCAAAAAAACTCACCCATTTCTCCAGAATCCTCAGGGAATGAACTTTGAGCCCTGGACAGTATGAGCTCAACCTTACCCCACTCAGCAAATGCTTGTGAAGTCTTTGCCTGAGTACTGTTTCGCACCTCTCTGTGATATAGTGGAAACAACTTGGGGCTGGAAGTCATGAGACCTGCATTCTGAATTCTAATCCTGGTCTCTGTTACCATGTGACCTTGGAGAAGGCATTTCCTTTCTCTGGGCCTCAGTGTTCCCATCTATAAAATGAAGAAGTTGGTCCTGGATGCTCTTTAAGCTTTTTTCCAACATTCTATAGTTCCTTATTCTGAGATTCCATCCAGTTCTGACACTTGTGTTCTATGTTCCAAGTTCCCTTCCAGTTAGGACATTCTGTGTTCTAAAGTGGCTTCTAGCTCTGATTCTAGAGATTATCTATTGTTGGGGTTCCCAGCCTATGACCACTGACCATAATGGAGGGCCATGGAGTAATTATTGCAATTACTTTGCAACATATTCGCAAAATTATTGCAGAGTCCACACATTCTTGTATACTCGTGTTTAGTCATTGATGAAGTCCATTTTTTCAGCTTCTGGATACTAGCAGTACAATAAAATATATTAGGCAGCGAGGTGGTGCAATGGATGGAGCCCTGGACCTGGAGTCGGGAAGACCTGAGTTCAAATTTGACCTCTGACACTTGCTAATTGTGTGATCCCAAGCAATTCACTTAACCTCTGTCCGCCTCAAT
Source organism: Vombatus ursinus (assembly GCF_900497805.2). Lineage (NCBI taxonomy): Eukaryota > Metazoa > Chordata > Mammalia > Diprotodontia > Vombatidae > Vombatus > Vombatus ursinus. Next base: position 42,960,793 of record NW_020954585.1, read on the forward strand.
TTCCTCATTTATAAAATGGAGGCAATAATAGCACCTATTTCCCAGGGTTATAATGAGGATAAATTGAGACAATATTTGTTAAGTGCTTTGCAAAGCTTTAAATGCTATGTAAATGCTAGTTACTATTATTATTACATGAGTTCATAAATGTGAAATGCTTTGCAAACCTTAAAGCACTATATGAATTCTAGATATTATTATTATTATTGGAAAATCATGTGAAATGTTTTGATGTTAAAAAGAGCTCTTTATACTTGAAAAGGAAACTGTTATAGGCACTGGAGACGGAGGATCTGGGTTCAAATCCCACTTCTGACACTTAGTACCTGTGCCATCTTGGACATGTTACTTCACTTCATCTGTAAAATGAGGGGATGGGCTTGGCAGTCTCTGAGTTCAGCATCGGTGACCCTATTGAAATAGTCCAATCATAAGATCCTAGATATGAACTGGGAAGGATGTGCGAAGTCATCCGTCCCATCTCCTCTTTTTACGGCTGAGGAAACTGAGGCTCAGAGAAGGGAGATAACTTTCCCAAGGCCACCGCAATAAGAGAGGCCAGAAGTGACCTCTTGCTCAAGGTCTTGGGGTAAGGATATAGCAAACTCAGGATCTGAATCCAGGTCCCCTGACCCCAAACTCAGTGCTCTTTCCACACTGCCACCAAAGTTGCACCCGCTCATTTTATTTATGAAGTTTTATTGATGCTTTTTGTTTTTTCAACACCAAAGTCATTCCCTGTTTAATCCCACCCCCTCCCCACCCCCTCCTCTCAACCACCAGAGAACTCTCCTGAACAAAGAAAAGCATTTAGGCAAAACTGACTAACACAGGGACCTCATCTGAGACCATGGGCAACATTCCAAACCCGGTATGTAAATCTGACACTCAGTTTGTCAAATCACTCCATTTTACAGAACAGGAAACTGAGGTCCAGACTGACTTGCCCAGGGTCACCAGTAAGTCACAGCTAGAGGATGAGTGCATGTTCTGACTCTTAAGTCAAGTTTCCTTCCCCTACAACATGGAACCTCCTGAGCAATGTGACTGCCTCCGGTCATCTTAAATCTGCCATTGACTGGCAGGCCACTAGTTATTAATCTCTGTCGTATGGTCCAAGCTCCATGCATAGATGGGAGAGCCAGTGTTGTTAGACACAGCCCTTAGGCCTTAAAATGGCCCAAAAGGTTCCTACATTTCCAATCTTCTACACTTTACGCCCCCCTCCAATGCAGTCTATGATCCAGTTACACTGGCCTGCGTGAAACTTTCTCCTACATAAAACTCCATCTGTTGGCTCTGTGCATTTTACACTGGCTGTGTACCCTATTCTTGAAAAGCTCTCAGTCATCACCTCTACCCTTAGCTTCCTTCAAATTCCATCTTCTTCAAGAGGCCTTTCCTGGTCTCTTCCCTCCCTCCACTTAGTACTTTCCCCTCTGATATTTCCATTTATCAATTTTACATCTGTGCATTTATCTCTATACGTACATAGTTACTTACATGACTTCTCCCCCTCCCCCATTAGAATGTAAGCTCCTTGGGGGCAGGGTTTTTGTGGGGTTTGGGTTGTTAGTTTGTTTGTTTTTTTGCCTTTCTTTGTGTCATCAGTATTTGGCACATTGCCCATTGTATAGTAAATGCTTATTAACGTATACATCATTAAGGGAAGATTGAATTTCATTTGACAGTTTTAGGCTCAAAATGTATTTTATCACATCCCCAATTCTTAGAAGACTGGGAATCAGTGCATGGCTATTCTCAGTTATAGAAGATGACTGTTACCCAAGATGTGCTTCCTCATGCATTCCAGATAAATTGAAGCTTGTTACAGGAAGCTATGATTAGGTTGGGAAGGAGGGTCATAGGAACTCTTGTGGGTCACCCCTCCCTGCCTGCTGGCCTCCCCTTTGCCCTGCCCCACACTCTTCACTCTGCTTACCTGCTCTCCCGGCAGCGATCGAACAAAGTATTGAGCAGGAGGAAGGACTCAACCGCTCTTCGGCTGACCTTCGTATCCGAAAGACCCAGGTAGGAGGGAACGACCCCTCCCCAGGAATGGTCCCTACCCATCCTTTGCCCCAAGCAGTAGCACAGTCTCATGGAGTCATCCCTGGCCTGCCCAGATGGGTCTTCACCTCTTGATCATCTGACTTGTCAGAAGCCTGCCCAGCCCTGAGCTTTGGAGGGGCACAGTCAAAAACCATGGCCCTATTCTTGTGAATGGTGCCCATTTCCAAACTAGGGGGTGCAAGGTAGAGGTGGAGAGGGGGAAATGGGACTTAATCAACTCCCCAGACCTGACCTTCTCTCTCTCTGCTCTCTATTTTTTATTCTCTTTGCCTACCTTTTCTCCACCCATCAACCACTTCCCCAATGTCACTTAATCTTTGTCTCTTAATCTCTGGCCTGTCCTATCTGCATCTCTTTCCATCCTTCTCTCCCCTATCTTACCTCTGCTTCTCCGTTCATCCTCATTATCTCTTTCTACCTTCATCCCGGTATCTCTCTCCCACTTCCTCCGCCATCTTTCTCCTTTATCTTCTCTGTCCACCTTTTCCTGCCTTTCTCTTCTCATCTCTCTTTCTCCTCTTCTCCTGCCCTTCTCTTTCTTATCCCTTTCTTTTCCTCTTCTCTTCTCTCTTTCCTCTATCTTCCCCTCCTCCTCCTCCTTCTCTCTGCCTCTTTCTCTCTTTCTTTCTCTCTCCCTTTTCCTCCTCTGTCTCTGTCTCACTCTCTCTGTCTCTCTGTCTCTATCTCTGTGTCTCTGTCTTCCTCTCTCTGTCTGTCTCTGTCTGTCTGTCTGTCTGTCTGTCTCTCTCTTTCCCTTTACTTGCCTCCTCTCATGCCTTTCTCTCTTGGCCTTACCTGGGGGTCTATTCCTCCCCCCACCCCCTAAAGCACTCCACACTGTCCCGGAAGTTCGTGGAGGTGATGACTGAATATAACGCAACGCAGTCCAAGTACCGAGACCGATGCAAGGACCGGATCCAACGACAACTCGAGATCAGTGCGTACTTGGCCCTCCCCTCCCTGCCCACCTAACCTTCCCCAAATTATGACTTGCTCCTGGTCTGTGCTTGAGGCTCGTAGACCCTGGGGCCAATCTGGGACCTACAGTTCCCGGAGGCGAATGGGGTGGGGAGAGAGGTCTAGACTGAGGCTGAGCCCATCTCTTTTAGTCCTCCACTAAAGACAGGCTTGGGGGTTCCACTAGGCAAAGACCCTTCCCTGGGTATCCATCCAGTCTTCCCTTCAACTGGCCCCCTCCCTGGGCCATTCCCAACCCTACAACATCCCTTTCTCTCTGCAGCTGGAAGGACCACAACTAACGAGGAACTGGAGGACATGCTAGAGAGTGGAAAGCTGGCCATCTTTACGGATGATGTGAGGGAGGGACCGGGTGGCGGGTGGGGGCAGCCTCGGCATTCTGCGATTATCCTGCAACCTAGCACAGAACTATTTTGGCTCATTTATCCGTGTCCAGAAACAGTTCCTAGGGACTCTCCCTCCTCTTGGGTTCTGTATTATTATTTTTTTCTCATTCAAACCCTGTATTTCTGTCCTGACATCTTTCTGCCCCCTTCCCTCTCCATATCTTCCTCTTTCTGTCTTTCCCATCTCTCTCTCTTACACAGTAATCAATCAATCAGTCAACAAGCATTTATTAAGTACTGACTGCATGCCACATATGGGTCCCTTAATTGTTGGGATGGGTCCTTGATAGTGTCTATGGGATAAAAGAGTTCATTTGCAATGAAGGGGATGCATCTGATATGTCTGCTGCTGAGGCCCATTCTTCATTGCCATCCCCACCCCCACCCCCCAGATCAAGATGGACTCACAGATGACCAAGCAGGCTCTGAATGAGATCGAGACAAGGCACAACGAGATCATCAAGCTGGAGACCAGCATCCGGGAGCTGCATGACATGTTTGTAGACATGGCCATGCTTGTGGAAAGCCAGGTAGAGTTGTGTGACTCCAGTCTGTTGGCCCTCTCCAGACCTTTCCCCTGCTACCTTTGGCACTGGACCACTTGGAGCCACACGGGGCCCTTATTTCTGCAGGGGGAGATGATTGACCGAATTGAGTATAACGTGGAGCACTCTGTGGACTACGTGGAGCGGGCTGTGTCCGACACCAAGAAAGCCGTGAAATATCAGAGCAAGGCCCGGAGGGGGAGAGGGTCGGGCTGGAGCCGGGCCAGGACTGGGTGGGAGGGAAGGAAGGGAAGGAAGCTGGGGATTGAGAGGCAGAAGGCTGGGGTTGAGGGCAAGAAGTATGAGGTAAGTGGTGAAAAAGGGTGGAAGGACCTAATCTCCTGCTCTGACCTCTTCCTTGTTTCTGTTTGTCTTTCTCTCCTGCCCTCTTCCTATGTCTACATCCCCTTTCTCTCTTCACCTTCCACCTCATCCTCTTTGACCCTGCCTGTCACCTGCTGCCATCTTTGTTTCTCCTGTTTCACCTTCTTCTTCTTTCTCTCCTTCCCTTTCTCCTCTCTTTCTTCTTCTAACATCTTTTTTCCTCTACCTCCTCCTTTCTTCTGTCTCCCCCACCCATCTCTTTGCATTCCTTCCTTCTCTCTCTCTCTCCTTTTTTTCTCCTCTCTATTCCTGTCTCCATCCTCTTCCTGTCCCACTTCTCCTTTCATCTTCTCTTTTTTTCTCCTCTTTCTAACCTCTTCCCTTCTTTTCTCTTCTGCCTTTCTTTTCTCTCACCTTCTTCCTTTTTTACCTCTTTCATCTTTTTACTTCTTCCTGTTCTTCTTTTACCTTCTCCTTTCTTTTACTGCCTTCATTATTTCCTTTTCCACCTCATCTCAAACTGTCTTTCCCCTTCTTCCTGTTCATTTTCTCCTTTTTTCTTTCTCCTCTAATCCCTTTCTTTCCTCTCCCCTTCTCTTCTCTTTCCTTTCTCTTCCCTCCTCTCTTCTTCCCTCCTCTTTTCCCACTTTTCTTCTTCTCCCTTTTCCCTCCTCTCCTTACTTGCTTCTTCTCTTACCTCTCTTCTCTTTCCCCCGTCTTCCTCTTTCCTTTTTTCTTTCTTCCTCTCCTCCCCCCTTTACCTCCTCTTTCCTCCAATTTACCTATTCTTTCTTCCTTTTCTCATCTCTCCCTCTCCTCCCCTTTCCTTTCTTTCTTCCTTTCCTCCTCCCTTCCTGTCCCTTCTTTCTCCCCTCCTTTTCCTTACTCTTTTTCTCTTCTCCACTCTCCTTTCTCTTCTTCCTTTCCTCCTCTCTTTCCTCCCTCTCTCTGTTTCCCTCTACTTTCTCCCACCTGCAGAAGAAAATCATGATCATCATCTGCTGTGTGGTGCTGGGGGTGGTGCTTGCATCGTCCATCGGGGGGACGCTGGGCTTGTAGACCTGTCCCCTCACTTTCCCCTCATCTTCCCAAGACCCTCTCACCGGAATGGGAGCAATACCCCTCCCCTCATCCATCCATCCATCTCCAGGCTTCCCCCAGCCCGCCCCCCTTCTTCTACTCCAGTCTCAGCCCCTAAGATTGGATCCAGGCAGTCCCCTTCCCCCTTCCGCCCATAATGTGGACCTGAGCAATCCCCTCCCTGCCCTACCACGACCCTGAAGTGGGACTCCCATGTCCCATGCCCCCTCTCCGCATGTAGATTACAGCAGGCATGAGCCCTCGCCACCTGCCTCTCCCCACACAGGCCTAGCACCATGGGGGCCCACGTGCTGGCGATGTGTAGGGTGGGCACATGTGTGCTGGGGTGTGCGTGCACGCTGGATCCCCCCCACTCCTCTCCCCCATCGCCCCATCCCACGTGTCTGCCTGTGGCCTGAACTGTCATATACATCGTGACCGAGTGTATCCCTTCATCAGTCCCCACTGTGTGCGTCCAATCCAGATTGTAGGGGCTCTGATAGTGGGAGAAGGTCGGGCATATATGTGGATCTATAAGCACACTCACTGGCACTGACCAAGTTTGTCTGAGGGACAGCTTCCGCATCCACACACACATGCACGCACACACGCTGGTCTGTATGCTCATCAATTGTAGATGACTTTCTG
>NW_020954585.1:42966836-43045812 GCF_900497805.2 Vombatus ursinus
AATTACCTTTGCATATGTGTGCGCGTGCATGTATGTGCATGTGTGTGCATGTTCGCACACACAGTTACCTCCTGGAGGTGTGTGTGGAGTGTGGTTGTGTGTTACCCCCAGGCAGAGCCCACCACACTGTGTATAGAACACCTGTTTGTGTGGGCACAGAGATGTATATTTCTATGACATATCTATACATATTTGCGTGTGTGTATGTGTGTACATGTGACCACATGGTGTGTATATAACCTGTTACGTATTCCATACACACATAGATTTATCAGCGAAGCTGTGTGTCCTGTATGGGTTTGTGTGCATCTGTGTTTATCTGAGATCATTTCCCACCCTCCTCCTCCCCCTCCAGTCTGCACAAGTTCACGTGGAGATGTAGGCACAGACACAGAGTCACTCAAATATTGTGCAACCAGGCATTTTTCCACAAGATTGTGGATCCTTCATATACACACAACCAGATTGCTATCTGTACTGTTTCTGCCTCTAGCTTTCATGTTGGTGCATATAGAGGCCCTGACACCCCAAAGCTGGCAGGGGCCTCACCTGGGTGACTGCATAACACACACACACACACGCACGCACACACACGCGCGTGCTCACATATGCATGTACACAGATGTGCATACACATGCCTCATTTGTCTGAGAGAACCTGGGGGAAGTGATGGGTGTGCATTTGACATACCTCCTGGAGCCTGACAGAGCTAAGAGAATGCAGGGGGGCAGGCAGCCAAAGGCTTGGAAGCAAGATTTCTTTCTGTCCCTGAGGCCCAGTTTCTCCTATGCTCTCTGCTTTAGTCTTGTAGACCCAACACCCATCTTTATCCCAACTATGTGTTCCTGTTAGTGCTGGGTCCCACACTTCTTCCCTCTCTGCCTCAGTAACATGGGCCTTGGCTGCCAGCCACAGCAGAACTCAACATGCCCTGAGATGCACCCAGCCTACGCTCGAGCTCCATAGTTAGTTTTTGAGCCATGAAGCTATTAATTAGTTACTTTATTTTGCTATGTATTTGTCTCAGTTGCATCAGGACTACCATATTTCCTTGTGTATCAACTGCCTTTGTTCTAAGGCCATGCCTGGAGCATTAAATGGTTCATACAAGGGTTGGGCATTCCTCTTCCCCCCCTCCCCCCAGCCCCCTGAAGGGGGGGGGGGGGGGGGGGCCAGGAAGTACAGCTGCTATATGGGTAGACTCTTCATTCTTGTGGTGCAGCTAGGGTAGTGTGGGGGTGAGGAAGGTCTCCTATGCCTTCACTCAGGGCGTTGTTTAGGTTAGCATAGCCCAGGAGCTCACGATAGTTCAGCCTTGCTCTCCACACCTAGGGGCCCCATATTCCCCTCTCTGGCTGGAGAGAGCTAGGCTGGACCTCCCTTATGGTAGCAATAAATAATTCTCCAGCCAGGAAAGACATGCCCTCTCAGGGATGGGCAGCTCTGTGTATGTGTGTATGTATATATGCATTAGTATGTGTATGTGTATTAGTGTCTTTGTTTCATGTGAATCTCAGTACACACACACATACACACAGAAATACACACATACACACAAGCAACAGGTTCCAGAGGCCTCCTTTGGCCCACTGGTTGAATTATGCACCAGACATAGATGATGTTGGAATGCCTTCTCCCAGGCTATATCTCCATGTTCAGATATGTGTCTGTTTCATTTGCACACCCACCAACATGGTTGGATTTATGCCAACATGCACACACACCACCCTTGGATCACTGATGTTATCACATTGGCATAATTCCTCAATCTCCCTCCTTCTTTACTCCATCCCTTAAGCATACATATATGCTCCTGCACATACCAGCCTTCATGAGTCTGCCCTCAGGGTGTGGCTAATTAGGGATTTTTAGGCCTAGCTGATCCCATATGGAACATACGCTAGAGGTGAAGTTGACATATAAGTGAACTTCCCACATTCTACAACCTCTTTCTCATATGTATGTGCATCACACACTCCCTTGGTCAGATCAGGTGTGTTCTTATATGTAGGTAATGGCTGTGGTTGCTGTGCCCATTCCAGAGTGGCTGTCTACAAGAAAGTTACTTCTTCTGCCCTGGTCAGTAGAGGCCTCTCTGTTTCCAGGAAAAGGCAAGCCAGCTTCTCAGAACAGAAAGTATTTGCTGTTTGAGTTCCTTTCCTCCCATTCCTGTCTCTTTGTAATCTCTTTGGTTGAGGCCTTTGTGGAAACCTAATAACCAAAACCCTTTTCTAGTGAGGAGCCACTCACCCCTCACATTACCCTTCCAGACTTAGACTGTTTCCCACAGCCCCTCTGCTCCACCATCACCCATCCTCAGGTCCCCTCAGCCCCTGCTAAAGTCCTCAAACCAGGAAGCCCAGACCAGCCTAGGATAAAGGCCAATAATGCAAAAACAGACAGACTACTCCCCACCCATCTGCACATACACACATACATTCACACATATGGAAAGAATCCTGGAATGAGCATTCAGGAAACCCAGGTCCTAGTCTTTGTTATGCCTTTCAGTGTGTGTCACTTTGGCCATGTCTCTTTCCTTCCCCCTCTCTGGGCTTCAGCTCCCTCCTTTAAAAATGACAGTGATAGACTAGATGCTCTAAGGTCTTTTCAAATTCTGACATTCTGTGATTTTTACACGTACACATATGTAAACACATACATATTTTCTTGCCCACTCTGTGTTCAGAGACAGCTCCCACAGGGTGCCAATTCTACATCACTTCACCCTGTGCTGTCTACATGGTAGATGTGCCCACATGCCCATCCTGTGTTTGCCAATTGTCCCCATTTTCACTTCTTCCACTCCCCCATCTAAAGGTTTCCATCAGAACCTCTGAGAATCCCATCAGAACTCCTTTCACCATTTGGGTCTTCCTGTGTTCTGGGAGGTTATGCCCCAGTGATCCCACCACCTCCCCCAGCAAGTCTTCTTCGCCCTGGGGTTTCTGTCCTTGGTTCGGGGGGGTGAGTGGTAGAGACACGTTCAAGAGTCATCAGAGGCATGTGTCCATCCATGCTATGCTGCTTGTGCCTGTGTGTTCAGATGTCTTGTCTGGGTACAGATGTGTTTGCATGTAAATGGAAAGGTGTGCACAGCTGTCCACACAAAAGAATACCCCCCAGGGTATGTGGGCATCAGCTATGTCTCCCTAAGTCAAAAGCCCTCCATGGATCCTGTCCACATATATCCATGGGTTCAGGCTGGCCTGGGGGTGGGATGGAGGGGGTAGCCAGGGGCACCTCTCCCCTTCCTTTCCACACACCTGCCTCCCCCAGTTCTGCCTCTCACTAAGCACACTGTGTGTACATCCCATGTGCCCGTGGGTCTCTACACACGCTCCCAACGCGCTCCAAGCGTGTACACTATGTGTCTATGCATTACCCCACCCTTCCCCATCCAGCTCTCCCCTCTGCCTCCCAACCCTTCTCCAGCCTGACCCGCATCGAAGGACACGATGGATGGACGGCCCCAGGCTCTCCCCACCGCCCCCCTCTCCGCTGTGCAGCCGTGTGCGTTGGCGTGTGTTTCCGTGTCGCTGGCGTGTCGCCTGATGTAGCCATGTTTGCTGACATGAGCCCTTGCCCCCCCCCCCCCCCCCCCGTTTCTCCCGTTGGTTTCTAGAGTTCCTCTCATTCTCCCGCCCATCCCCACCTCCCCATCCTCCCTTGCCCCCGCAGAGCGAGGATAGGGTGCCTGGGACGCCGGGGGCTGGGACCAGGACATCGGGATCCTAAGGAGAGGGATGCGGCAAGGGAGAGGACCGAGGACGGGAAAGCCTGCCCAGATCCTGGGCCGATTCTGGCCTCGACTCTTAGTCTCTCCCCACTGGTCCCCAAGGCTCCTCCCTGTCTCCCCACTCCTGCCTCCGGACGCCCTCACCATTGGTGCCCAAGAAGCAAACGGAAAAAAAAAAGGAAAATAATGACCCTGACCCCACCCCACAGCCTTGCATGTCCCGTCCCGAGACCTTCCCACCCTGGGCCGGGCCGGGCCCCCACGGGAAAAATAGCAAACGTCCAGCCAGCGGGTCAGCCGTGTGCTGCCTCTCCTTCCCCTCCCCACTGCTGGGGATGGGGGTCGCGACAGGGCGGAGGGGAGGGGGGTGGGTGTCAGCGCGACACGCAAGTGGCCCAGGGGGTCTGTACAAGGGTGAGCTGACAGTTGGGCAGACGGAGGGACGCAGATGCCAGAGGCAGGAGTGTCAATGTAGTGTGATCTTTGCCCTGGGTCTGAAACCAGCCTCCCTGGGCCAGAGTTGGGCACAGAGTGAACTCATTCATTTAGACATGAGGAAGAAAGGCAAATATGTTTAATATCAAGAAGACTGGGAAGGTCGATGATGGGCTAATGCTATGGTAAAGATGGCAAGCAGAGCCAGTCTCATGGGAGGGTTCCAACAGGAGAACAAGGCAGAAAGCAGCATAACAGACTGTATTGGGTCCCGAGTTCTCAGGTGAGGCCTGGAGTTTGTGGCTAGGGTTAAGAGGCCAGATCTAGAACCCTGGGTGATCTTAGGAATCAGCTGTCACTGGGTGGGGGGGGGGGGGTGGGGAAGGGGAGTAGAAAGGCACTGAATTCAGTCTAGAATCTAGGTACACCTCTCCCCAAGGCCGTATCTTTTCACTCACAGTAGAGAGGGTTAGAAATCAAATCCTCCAGATGGGTGTCAGAGAATGGCATTTAGCACTCAGATCTATCTTTTCCCAACCCTGGTGACTAGGAACATGTATGGAATTTCCCTCAGTAGAGTTAGAGAAAAGAATCTAAAACTATGAAATGCAGCACTTCTCAAGGTTGATCCTTAGGTGAAAAATCCCCTGGATAGGGTCATTTATGGGAAACCAGGGCTCACTCACTAGGTGAGGAGAGCCCCTGGCTGGTATCAGAGGATGGAATTTAGAACCCAGGGCCTCCAACCTCCAGGGCTCAGTCACGAGGAAGGGGACCGGGACACCCCTTTCTGGTCTTCACCCAGGAAACAGTTCGGTCTCTACTCTCCTCCCAGCCATAGAGGGGCTGATAGTCAAAATGCCTCCGGGCTTTGTCTGTTTGCACAGTGAAAGTGGTGTTTGCCAAGGATAGAGTATAGGGGTTGATTAAAGCTGTATAGACCACCAAAGGCCGGAGCAGCCACTGCAAGAAAGCATTGAGGGTAGCCAGGAGGAATAGCAGGAAGTAGGGCAGAAGGGGCTGAGTTCCCAGGAGGCCAATGCCGCAGGGGCCCAGGATTTCCAAGTTGAAGTCCTCATAGCTCTTGTAAGGGGAGTCGTCATAGCAGAAGTAGACTTGCCCACCCATAGTGGTGGCTCTGGAGCCTAGCTCCCTAGCTGCCAGCACATGCATCCAAGCAACATTGCCTGAGGGGACAGAGCAGATGCTGCTCAAACACCCACTAGCCCTAAAGGCAGCTCACAGAGATACTGCAAACACCTAGTCTCCTTCCTTGACTACACAGACACTGAGTTCCCTTCCCAGCCTGTACCTCACCTGTACAGGTACCCAGCCCCTTCCCCAGGTCTGACTCTTGCTAATGAGAGACTCTCTCCCTCTAGCCTTTTCCCATATACATAACGCAGCTTCCCCAGACCCAGTCCTTGCTATTCCATAACCTGGCCTTTGCCTAGAGGTTTGACACACTCCTGGCCCTTATTCCATCTATACAGCGTTTGGCACCCACCCCTCTCCTCCAACCAGAGGGCTTGGTCCTCACCTGCATAAACTCGGCCATGTTCCACAGAGGCAGGGACAGTCCTGAAAAGCCATCCACCAGCGCGCTGGGCCTTGCGGTAAAAATCGAGCATGAGCTGGTGGCCTTCACCATAGATCCCCGTGGGACGTAGAGCGCATGTAACCAAGGGAAGTCCACCCCGGACCTGAGCAGGAGAGGTAGCTGTTGAGACCCAAGCTTCCTGACCCTCCCTTCCCCCCTCCCAGCTCACCTAACTACATTCATTTGTACGTGTTATGGAAGCAAACAGGTGAACCCCATATCCCCAAACTGCAAGATCTCAGGCATCTTCCAATGGCTTGTTTCATCAATGTATGTACAAATACATACAAGAGGGCTCATATCTGTGTCCTTGAAAGCCATATACTGGGGATTGGAAGACCTAAATTGCCGTCTTGGCTCTACCTGGGCCTTAGTTTCCCCAGGGGGTGGACTCAATGCCCTCTAAGCTCCAGTGCTATAAGATTCCCAGACCCAAGCATCTGAGTCCCCTTACCTTTCTCCCATTGGCCTCAAGGACTAGCCTCTCTGCCTGGGCCTTGCTTCGGGGATAGGGCTGTGTATGTATAGCCTCGTAGGGGGTGTCCTCATTGCCCCTGGATGTGGGAGAGAGAGCATACATACAGTGAGCCCCCTACATCCAGTGGGATAGGTCTAATACTTCAGTACTTAAATATGAGTTCTCTACGTTTACAATTTTCAAAGTCCTTTACAAACATCATCTTGTTTTCCTCACAATTGCCTTGTGAAATAGATACAACTATTATGATGCTACTAATTTTTTAGAAGAAGATCACATGGTATAGTGGATAGAAAGATGATCTTGGGGTCAGGAAGATCTGGGTTCAAGTCCTGACTCTGATACGTACTGTGTGAGCCTAGGCAAGTCATTTAACCTCTCAGTAGTACCTCAGGCAACACTCAAAAGATTAAGACCAGTTTTGCCCATCTGTACCAACATGCCAGGAATCCCCTACCCTCATGATCTGAGGAAATGGGCTCAGAGAGATTGTCACTTCTATGGTGGAACCAGCCTGGGACCCAGTTCTTCTGGGTTCAAGGTTTTCCTGAACTGTTTTTTTCTGGACTAGGGCTTTCCCCTGGACCCCCTAATTCTGCTTTAAAGTTTACAAAGGACTTCCAGTCGCCCTCAACTATGCTCCGAGATGAGTTCATTATCATTTTATAGAACAGGGCCCCTGCAGGAGTTGGGAAGGGTGGGGGCAAAGAAGGGAAAATGGGGAGTACCGGTAGAAGGGGTGTCCCTTGGTGTTGGGCCCCAGAGCCTCCATGCTGCTCGTGTATACCAGGAACTGAGTCCCAGTCTGCACACAGGCTTCAATCACATTCTGAGTCCCTGGGGGGAGGAGGTGGAATTTCTTCTCCTTTCTCCCCAGCCTCCCTCCTATTCTAAGCATACCCCCCCTCCACCTTCCCACCCCCCACTGGGCAAAGTTTTCTTGGCACAGAATTCCAGGGGAAAACCAATGGGTGGGAGAGAAAGGGAGAGAGAAAGGGACATGGTCAGGTTAGTCGCACAAGTTGGGGAGGGAGCTACCCAGAGGGACTAGGCTGGACTCCCAGACTAGGTTTAAAGATCCCTCACCCTGAACATTGACCCTGTAGATGACCTCAGGGTCATTCAGTCCCCACACATCCACCAGCCCTGCCATGTGAATGACTACATCTGCTCCAGCTAGAGCTGCCACCACATCTTCTGCACGAGTCACATCCCCCTGGATTGGGGTCACCTGCACGGGCCCTGAGAGAGAACAGATGTTGGCCCCACATGACGTATCCCTCCCAGTCCTTCTCCTCCCCACCCCCACTAGAGTAACACCCTCTAATCAAACTTTCCATCTATGAGTCACTCCTCCCCATCCAGATGCGATCCACCCATAAACACATTTCCCTGTGAGGACTGGAGGGAGAATCCGGATTGCCTCCCTTTGTAATGGGGAGCAAAGAAAAGATCTGGCCCTGGGAAGGAACAAGACCTGAAAGTCGAACAGCTGGATCCCTGACAGGTCCAAAAGTACCTCCTCTTCCCTCACCTGGCTTTAGCGCCTCCAGCCAGGGCCCCAAGTGGAGGTCAAATACTCGAAGCTCTCTGAGCCGGGGCTCCATCTCCAGCAGGGTCTTAACCATATGTTCTCCCAAGAAGCCGCAGCCCCCTGTCACCAGGTACACCAGATCCGGGCCTCCGTCTGTCATATCTAACTTCGGTGAGAAAAACAGGCTGGGCTGGGCAGGCGGATCAGTGCATATTCAGGCCCTCCACCTTCCAGGGCTATCTTCTCTGCTCTTCCCAAATGGCTTATTTTTGGTTTCTGGGAGCCCGGCCATACTCACCCATCTCCCACAAAGGCTCATCTATGACTCTTATATAGGCAGAACATGCACATTATGGCCAGAGAGCTGGACTCTGCCAGGCTTTACTGTTCAAAAATATCTGGGAGCCAAGGTTTAATCACCGGATGGGAGCAGAGTAGGGTGGGAGGAGAAAGGGAAGGGAGGATCCTGATAAACTCTAAGCCCCAACGATACTTTGTTCCCGACTTAAGCTGAGGAAATCAGGAGGGGGAAAGGGTACGGTGGGTTGGCAGAACTGTGTAAGTGTGTGGAGGGGGTTGTGTGAAATGGAAGGGGGGAGCTAGGGTTGAGGACATCGGGTGGAACTAAAGATGAGAACCTCCTACCTGGAAGAGGTCAGCTCTGCAGTGATCTGTCAGCTCCTAAGCTTGTAAGACACCTTCTAAAACCCTTTAGGACAAAACCTTGGCCACCCCTCTTACAAAACTCAGCTCTCCTATCTTTCCTTTTCCGTCCTCCCTCCCCCCATCCCAGCTATTATCCTAAGTACAGCCCCTTCTAGGAACCAACCAACCTACGGTCCCGAGTGACTCTCCTTTGGCCCCGCCTTCATCTCTAGTGGAGAAAGCACCTCCTGCTGCCCCAGACTGGCTACTGCGGATTTATAGTGGTGACTATCCACTATCCCTCAATTCCCTGACCCTCTAGACTGAGGCCAGCTGGACTCATGTAAAACAAAAGGAAGGGATGTTAAGACTGGGAAAATGGCTTCAAGGCTTCAGCTGTTTACCCACCACCATTATTCACCTCATATTTCCCTTCACTGTCCTGCCCCCCCTCCTTAGGGTTGGGCAGGGCAGGACAAGGGGCTCGGGTAAGGAAAGTGAGTTCAGGGGAAGAGGTCTAAACTCATCTCATTGGAACCCATTCATATAATTTCTAGTCACAATAGTTACTCGCCATCAGCTAGTCCCCGGGCAAGTTTCTCTGCATTTAAACAGTTGATAATAGGCAGAATGGAAACATTTCAGCATCAAGATGAGAATGAAGAGGTGGACAGATGCCTGAGCACACCACTTCCCATTCACCTTACCCCAACTGATGATCTTTAAGGTCCATTCCAGCTCTAAATGTATAATCCTAAATTACCCATGCTCACGTACCTCAAAAGTCCAGTCCTCCCTATCCATTTTCCCATAAACATCAGGTACTGACAAATTCTTACCACCACAATGCCATAAAGGATGGACAACTTTTGTACAATAAAGTTTAATCACAATTATAAAAATGTGGCATCGGGTCCGAGGCATCCGCGCTATTAACATATGTACAAAACCAGGCCAACAGGAGTGGGGAGGATAAAGCTGGGGTCAAACCCTGGGGGCCTGCGCCATCTGTCTTCTCCCAGCCCCTGGCCAGCTGTGCAGCCACTTATGGGGTGGGAATCTGAACATGGCCTTTTGAAGAACAGGGCAGAAGCAGCTTAAGGGGGAAGAGGAGACACTCTCCCATGTCCCGACTCCCCTTCCCCCAGGCCTGGCCTCAATGCCTCTAAAGCCAAAAGTGAAGGCCCAGGTTTCAGATAACCCCTTGTGGCCTCTTAGGCCTAGTATGGCCAGACGACAAGGCCAGGGAAATCATAGACCCCTGTCTTCCCTGGTTTGGGGGAGGAGGGAGTATCAATACCAGGGAAGGGAGAGATTCCCAGCTGGGGTCCAGGAAAGAGCTCTCCTGAGGGGAGAAAAATATGGCCAGCTGCTCCAGAGACCCCAAAATGGAGAAGAAAAGAGGTGTAGGGGGAATAGCCCCCCATAAAACAAAGTGGGGGGATGGGAAAGTCCTCCCCCCTCAAAGAACAGCATCTGTACAGGCCGGCACCCCAGGTTTCCACAGGAAACAGCCGCTAGCAGCTACAAAACATTTACAGTTTCTTCTCCGAAAAGAAAAAAAAAAGTGGGGGCAGAACCTGCCTCATGTTTTGGGCATTCCCTACAACCCAGAATCTGGGAGACCCATACTCCCCACAAGGGGATGGGGGGGGAACACTCCAATTATTTTTTTCCTGTATTTAGGTTCCTAAAAGGTGGGGTGGATTTTTTTCTGCTAATCCTGCAGAGACCTCATGCCCCCTACCACTCTCCCACCTTATCTTGGGAACCACAGGAAACAGAGGCTCAGGGTCTAAGTCTGAACCCCAGAACATAAGTCAAAGGGCAATTCAAGCCCTCACTGGTTCTCTAGCCTGTGGTGGGAATAAATTAGGGGCATGTATGTGTGTTGGAGGAGGGGATGGTAGGGTAAAGCCAGCCCCTCCCTAAGGCCCTCAGTTGAGGGAACCCCGGCAACTTTCAGTGCCACACAAACATGGGATCTTGTTGTCTTCCAAGGGGAATTTGTAGTCATAGGTGATCTCTTCATCCACCCCAATTGGCTGCTTGGAGTAGATTACAATCTTCTTCTGGGCCTCGATGGTGATCACCTTGGCATAGCAGTTGGGCTATGGTTGGAGAAGAGAGTTATTAGCTTTGACTTTGGCCCCTTAGCTACTGCACCCTTTTCTCCCAAAAACCAAGTATTCTGAGCCACGTTTCCCCTTCCTCTGCCTTCATCTTGCTGTCCAGCTCTTTTAAAAGTGCCCTCCCAAACCCAAATAAGTAGTCCAGAACCAGTCCCTGCCCCCGGGCCCAGCTCTCACCGTGCAGCAGTGATTGATGAATCGTGCCAGATTTCCACATTTTGTGGCATCAATGATGGTGTCATGGTCCACTCGAAACAGATAGCTGCTGCCAATACCCTCCTGCACATACCGTTTCTCTCTCATGTCAGCCACCACCTGACAAGCCAAGAAAGGTTAGAAAAAGTTTTCCAGAGAAAACCAAGATCTTCCTTCTTCCCCATCTAAGTCTTTGAAACTTTCAGTATAAATGATATTAGATGTCATGTTTGTTATCCAAACACCCTTCACTCACACTTGCTTTGGCATACTAGGCTTTCCACTCTTTAGGCCTGTGACTTGTCTACTGTGCCTCTGTGCTCATGCAATAAAACAATTCTCTCCATCTCACACCTCCTTCATGCCCATTAAATTGTCTTTTTGCATGATGAAATAGCTCTAAAAATTCCACATCTTCCATGAAAAGCCTTCTTGAGTTGATTTGGTTCTGACACGGTTCTTCCAGTGTTACCACTATTCTCCAGTTGTATACTTACCCTTAGCCCCTATAGAGGGGATTTTATAGAGGACATGCCCTAGGTATGGATGTGTCCACATCACTGCTTATCTCTTAGATTCTCATTTTGGCTCAGAGCTGCGACCATATCTCCCCTAAGAATACCACATGCAATTTGAGGCCTAATCATTTTTATGCTGGTAGTAAGGACAAGGTAGCTTGTTTACCTGACGTATGTTCTGTCCCACATACTCTATAACCATCTCATCAGCTGCAATGGGTTCCATAGCAAAAAGACCCCACTCATGGATCCGGCTCCTGCCAAATCGGAGTTTTTTCTTCCGGAACTACAGGGGTGGAGAAGAAAGAAGAAATCCAGGCATAAGGGATACCATCAAGCCCTGCCTCTTTCCCCACTGCCCAAGTCAAGTTCTTTACTTTCTCACTATGGCTGTGATTCATGAACACAATGGGTGTGTGGTTCTAGGGGACTGCCCCTCCCCCAAGGTAAAAGGCCACATTCTCTCGCTTCTTTTCTGTTCTAAGACATCCCCAATTCCTTGCTCCCCAACAATGGCACATGTATCTCACACATACACACACACACACACACACACACAAAGCTCCCCCCTATCCTTGAAACTCCACCCACTCGATTAAGGCTTCTCTCCTGTTATGGCTATGCTCCATGCACAACAGTAATGATTGCTGAATCCCAAAGTCTCAGAGCTCTGTATCCCCCATCCCCCCACCCCACCCCACCCCACCCCCCACCTCAGCCAATTGTTCTCACCTTGAGCTGATTCAATTTTAGCAGGTCACTGTCCACAATGGCTGATGTACCAATGGCACTCAGCAGCCTACGCTGCTCTGACCTTCTTTCTGATAGCACCCGGTTTGTCCCCTGGGAAAAAAAAGGACCTCATCAGTGGGGAAGTGCAGGGAAAAGAACAAAAACTGCTCAACTGCCGAACACGGCCCTGGCATCATTACCTGGGTGTCTGAGCCCTCCAATTGACGTGCTGAGACAGGACAGACATCCAAGTACTTATCCTTTTCTTTCTTACTGATGGGGTAGTAACCCTCGCTCCGAGCTGAACCTGTCTGATGCTCCCGGGGCCCATCCAGGGGCTTTCGCTTACGTTTGGGAGTGGTCAAGTTGGTAAGTAAGATATGGTTAAGGAAGAAAACAGGTTTTTCAGTGGCCCACTCCCAAGCCCATCAAAGGTTTAACTGTTTGCAGCTCTCCCTGACCACCCTTCCCAGTCTGGAAGGAGAGCAACCTAAACTGGACATGAGAGTGAATGCTGAGGTAAGGGAAGCTAGGATGTGGGGAGAGAAGGCAAGAGACAGACATACAGCCAATTTTAATAACCTACCAACCTTTGTCACAACACAGATCTCCCAAAGACCACGAAAATGTATCAGGCAGAGAAAAAAGAAATGAAATGGACAAGAACGAAGGTGAAAAGTAGCAGACAAAAAAAAGAATACTTAACAATGAAGTCAGAAAAATCATTAGTGAAATGACTGTGAAAAAGAGAGAGAGGGAGAGTGTGTGGGGGGGGGGACTTGAGGCTTCTGGTACAGTAGCTCCCACATCTGCTAGCCCAACCCAGAGAGGTCCAGGATATTGGTGTGATGTACCCAGTGGGTATCATTAAGCCAGTCGGCTCCACTGTCCTGCTGCAACAGCCTCTCGTAGGTGAGTCGTAAGTAGCCCATGTCCTCAGCATCAAGCCCAGAATTCCAGATGTCATACAGGATGGTCATCTGCTCAAACTCACTTCGGGGCTCATAGCTGGGTGGAGGCGGAGGGGCAGGTGGCAATGGCTGTCGACGGCGCCGGGCATGGGATCGGAGGCTCCTACGCCTCAAGGTGCCCTCCCCATCACTGCTGCTGCTACTACTCTCTGATGACTCTGACTCTTCCTCCTCCTCCTCCTCCTCTTCCTCCTCCACCTCAGCAACCACCACCTCAGGAGCTTCTAGGACCTCATCGGCAGGTGAGCTGAAGACAGTGGCAGGGGAAGGAAGTTGTTCCACGGGTCTGGAAACTGGAGCAGGGGGAACAGGCCGGACAGCCAGAGCATAGTTGTGCTCCAGAAGAACATGAACGATTGAGGGACCTGCTGGACCCAAACGCTCAGCCTCATCCGAGGTCTCTGTGGCCTCAGAATCATCCCCTACAGGTAGAGTGACTAGCCCTCGCCGAGCCGGAGCTGGAGTCAGGGCCAAATCTGCCAACACTGCTAGGTCTACTTCAGTCCCGGGTTCTTCTTCTTCCGGCAGACGACCCCGACCTCCACTCCGGTTCCGCCCCACCCGGGATCCATCCTCTGGCCAACTCTTGACCAGAGAAGCATGATCCAGGGGCAAATTTCGAATGGTCCGATCCCCACCTCGGGAGATTTTTCGGGGAAGGGGACCAGGAGGCTTAGGTGGAGGTGGCACAGGTGGGGGAACCTCGGGGGTTGGGGGGGTTGGGGATTCCTCTGATGCAGAGAAGGAGACTGTTTTCCGACGCTTTTTCGGTGGTGGGAGAAGTGGGACAGGAGAAGATGGACACTCCTCAGGATGAGGGGCAAGAGGTAGGGGAGGAGAGGCTTGGGAGACAGCTGGTGGCTCTGGAGGATGTTGAGGTGTCTCAGGCAATGGTTCTTCAGGAGGACCTGGTGAAAGGGATGTGGTAAAGAGAGCATCACAAACTCAGCCTTCAATCTGATGTTCTTGTAAAAAGCTGGGATTTATCCCCATACTATGTTATATTATAACACAATTATAACAATTTACTGACCACTACTCAGGGAGAAATGCTATCATAGGATCAAGAGCCACAGGAGACCTTAGCTGAAGGTGATCTAATTAAACAAAGCTATTTTACAGATAAGAAAACTCAGACCCAGAGAGGGGAAATGACATTTTCTTTTTTTTTAGGCAATTGGGGTTAAGTGACTTGCCCAGGGTCACCCAGCTAATAAGTGTCAAGTGTTTGGTCTGAGGCCGGATTTGAACTTAGGTCCTCCTGAAGGGAAATGACATTTTAGAAGTCACAAAATTAATACACAGGAGAACAAGGATTTGAACCCAGATCTTCTGACACGAAATCTAAGTGATCTTTCTACTACTCCACAATGAATTCACTACTCCCGTTTCCTCTATTCACTCAAAACTCCAAAGTTCTTTTTCCAAACAGAGGGCACATACATATATGCGTAACTTCAAGGCCTATATTTTCATACTCAACTCTCCCACAAATCTACCTACCTGGAGGCCTCACCAGGACCTTCTCCAGCTCAGGGACAGGCATGACAAGTGGAACTGGAGCCTTCTCTTGTTCTGGCTCCTCCACAGGGACAGGGAGGTCTGATGGAACGTCCCGAGGGGGTGACAAGGCTGAAGAAACTACCGATGGCTCCTCCTCCTCCTCCTCTTCTTCTTCAGATGCAGAGGAGGAAGATGAGGAAGAGGAGGAGGAAGAAGGGCTTGAGGAAGAGCTACTAGAGGAGCTGCTGCTCTCAGAGTCTGAAGTGCTGTCATTCTCACCTTCTGATTCAGCACACAGAGAGTATTTGGAGGAGGAGGCACTCTCCTCATCCTCACCTGGAAGTCCGATTGAGAAAAGGTAAAGAAAAGGCAGTCAAGATAGCGGAGAAGGACCCATCTAGAGCTCATTACACCTAAATGGGCAGGGATAGGGCCCAGATCTTCAAGGAATGCAAAGGAAAATTGTCGCAACCAAACGCAACACTGAAACATAGGGCCTTGTGGAGGGGACAGCTGACCACGCCTACAGGAGATGCTTTCCTCCTACCCTCCCTTAAGGTTTCCAAAATGATAGCTTCAATTCACCTCCAGATGCCTCCGCCTCCTTCTTACTGGTCTCCATGGTTTCACTGTGCTCTTCTTCCTCTTCCTCATCCTCATCATCTTCTTCCTCCTTAGGAAAGGGGATAAAAATAAGCTACTGATTCTCCATACTTGTTTGTTTTGTTTCTTTGGCTAGGCAATGGGGTTAAGTGACTTGTCCAGGGTCATACAGCCACTAAGTATCAAGTGTTTGGTCTGAGGTTGGATTTGAACTCAGGTCCTCCTAAATCCAGGGCCGGTGCGCCACCCAGCTGCCCCTGATTCTCCATACTTCTGAAGAGGGACCCAAGCCCCTAACCAGGACAAGGTGTTACACAAAGCCAGTGAGATTTCCTGGGCCACAACACACTTGGATCCAGAGCGCAGAGGCTGGAACATACGCTCCAGTATCATTCCTGCTGCCCAGACTGAAAAAGCAGAAGGTCCCTGGTTCTTTGAAAGGGAGAGATGAAGCAATAGGGAAAGAAGACAAAACAAGGCAGCCAATTCGGACAAGCACAGAGATGTTCTGCTGATATAGTTAAGCTCCTCACCACCATCACCAGCAGAGACATCTCACTCACCTTCTCAGAGGAAGACTCTTGTGATGCCTCCTCCCCTTCACTATCCAGAGCAAAAGGTTTTCTGTGTTTGCCCTGGGCCTTACTCCTCTCCTCTTCCCTCTTTGGGCCCTTCACCCCTGGTCGACTCGACTCTCCAGCTTCCTTCTCTCGATCGGGTTCTAGACATGAATGTATTGTCAAAAGTAATCCTTAGTATTTGCCTAATACTTCTAAAATTTTTCAAACAATAGGTAATGGGAGAGTTATGCCTATTTGCAGGTAAGAAAATGGCTACACAGTGAAAGTGACTTGCTCAAAGTCAAAGCAAATTAGTAGCAGAACCAAGACTAGATCCACTTAGCTTCCAATCCAGGGAAATACCTCCAAAAACTGTTTTACCCAATTCCAAAATCTCCATTCTATTCAACTCCTCTGGACATCTTGGCCCCAAGTCTCTAATCCTTTCTCCATAGTTCCCCTCTCCTCTCAGAAACTAGATATTCTGTTTCTGCCCTCCAGACTGGGACTCTTACTAACCATCTTCATCGTCTTCAGCTGGCGTAGAAGGCCGTGGCCGCTTTTCTTCCCCACCCTCTGAAATTTCGGAAGGCTCTTTCCGCTTCACCTGAAGGAGGGAGAGAATAAAGAAGAGACACATGCTTAATCTAGACTCCAGACAAATTCATTTCCCTATTACTTCCAACCCTAAGATGGGAACTCTCACCATCCCCCATTTTTTCCTGCTCAGACTCTAGGAGTCCCAGTTTCCAGCACCTTGAATGAAGGTAGTCGAAGTGCTCCTCGAAGCCCAGAGCCGAATCCAAAGCCTTCAAGGCCTGCTGCACCCCCACTCTTGGCCCAGTCCACAAGGGAGAGCGGCCCTGGCTCCTTTAGTTTTGTTTTCTCCTTGTCCTCCTCTTTTGCCTGCTGCTTAGCTGCATTCTGGAAAGGCTGTGAAGAAGGGATAGGCATGAACTCTGAGTAATCCAGCATCTTACCGAAGTGATTCTTTTCATCCAAAAACTATTCCCAGATCCTATGTATCCAGCCAACTCCAATATTTTCCTCTATCCTCTTTTGTTCCCAAAAGTTCTGTTTTTTTTTTAACTCCTATTATCTCTTAAACCCAAGGACAGGGGTACAGAATCCCAGGAGGACCTCTACCCAAAGCGCCCACCTCATCTCTGACCTCTCCAAGAGTGATTACCTAGACAATACATCTAATGATGGGTGGCTTATCATTATCAACTCATTCCATTTTTGGAAAGCTCCAACATTTTAGTAAATCTTTAGAGTGAGTTGAAATCTGCCTCCTTATAATGGTCATGCACTGATCTTCATTCTGAAGCCTTTGGGAAATCTGAAGAATCAATCACGGCAGTAGCCCATCCCTTGGGGAAATCTTCTATTCTCCAAACTAAATACCCTCAGTTCCTTCAATCATTCCTCATACAACAACCTTTCAAGTGCTTATTAGCTTCAGCTTTCATCCCAGCCCTGGGTGTCCAGGTCCTCAGCAGCCTTCACTCTCACCTTAGCCTTTTCCTCTTTACTTTCCCACCACTGGTCAAAAGCTCCAAAAGCTACATTTTCCACCATCTTGCGGTTAAGGTCTCGTTGCATGATGTTCTTCATCTCTTGCACCAGAGTAGCCAGCACCCGGCCCACTGTGCCAGCAGGAGGTGGAGCCTTCCCCTCTGCCATTTCTACCTCTTCCCCAAGAGGCAGGTGTTCCTCCTCCCTTACAGCAGAGGAGGAAGGCAAGGGTTCTGCCTGCAAGGGCAGGTGATAGGTCTCACGGGCATAAGCCCCTCGGCTCTCCTGTCCAGGGGCGTACAGAGCATAGGGTAGTGCATATGCAGCTTCTTGATGTGGAGGGAATGGAAGGAAATGCTCCCCAAAACCTCCACTAGGGGGGGCTGCTGATGAAGCAGTTACCCCAGTACCCTGCCTCAGCTGGTGCAACCGGGTCAACATTTGAGTCTGCATCTGGAAGGACATAGGCATCCCTCCCCATTGAGCCCCAAGTCGGTCCATCAGCTCAAGGGAGTTGACAAAATCATAGATGTGTGGGGGAGGGGGTGGTGGTGGAGGATACTCAGGGGGTGGGGGTGCCTCTGGCCGAGGCGGAAGAAGGTAGGCGGGCTGATGGGGATAGCCCAGGGGAAGGGGAGCCAGAAAGGGTGGAGGTGGAGGTGGGGGAGGTGGGGGAGGCGGAGGTTGTGGGGGTGAGGGGGCCGTTGGGGGTGATCCTCCACCATCATCGTCTGAGATTTCCATATCTTCGCCAGAAGAATGAAGAGAGGTCTAGAAGAACATGGGGAGAGAAGAATTAAAAGGATTCTACTCTCTGCTTCCCAATTCACTAAAAAACTGAGAAAACAAGATCCCCTCTCAGAACTCAGGCTCTTTCTCATGTTTTTCTCTTCTCACCTGATCCTGCCCATTGGCTTTGGGAGATTCTCCAGTTGCCCCAGGTTCAATGCTCCCCAAAGGAACTACATCCTCAAAATTTGCTGGGGCTGGGGGAGGTGTGCAAGGCCCATGAGCTGGTCCCAGCAGGACCTCACTCCCAGCTTCTCTGGCCCCAGGGCCCACACTACCGTTGTCCTCCTCTTCTTCTGTGTCTGAGGCCAGGAAGGAAAACTTGGATCGTTGTTCCTTCAGCAGCATTTCAATCCGAGAATCTAGGCTGCTATGCTGGGCAAAGGGCACACTCTCATTGGTGATCTCTGGGTCAGGTGAGCAAGATCGAATAGGGGATGCTGGGCAAGGTGAACTCCTTGCTTCCTCTTGTTCAGGGCTGGCCCCCCTACACCCTCCACTGACAGGTTCTGGAGGCTCTGGAAGTGCAGCCTCTTGGGCAGGAGGTCGATAGTCCTGGTCAGCTGGGCGACTGGGCTCAGGGGGCAGGTAGGAGGTGTAGGAGGGTGGGAAGCGCTCAGGGAAAGGGGTTCCTGGGGGCTCCTCCCGGGGTGCACGACGAGGTGGGTAGGAGGCATGGCGCTGGTATCGACTACCGCTCTCATAATATGGTGGATAGTGTGAGTCAGAACTACGGTAGTGGGAAGAGGAGGAGGAGGAGGAAGAGGATGAAGATGAAGAAGAAGAGGAAGAGGAGGACGACGACGATGATGATGATGATGACGACGACGACGATGAAGAAGAGGAGGCAACAGTGGTAGCTGAAGAAGAGAAGTGTCGGCGGGAAAAGGAATCCTGGTAGCTGTTCTCTGACCGACGAGGCTTATAGGAAGAAGAGGTGGTAGAAGAAGAGGAATCTGGATGGTAACTGGAATAGCCAGGAGTTCCTTGCCTAAAGGAAAAAATAAAAGATCAAGAAGGATTAAGAAGAAGAAATCCCTTCCTAAGCTTATATGGTATCAAACTCAAGTATTCTAATTTCTAGGCCCCCAAAATCCTTTGAAAAATACATCTCCCATAGGAGCCAGGCCTCCCATATTCCTAAAACAGACTGTAAATTCCCTGACCACAAGGACCATGTATTCCACACAGCACCTGGCACGAGGCCTTGCACATGGAGTAGACGCTCAACAAATGTTTTTTCATTTTTCTTTCTTTCTTTTTTCCGAGGCAATTGGGGTTAAGCGACTTGCCCAGGGTCACACAGCTAGTAAGGGTTAGGTGTCTGAGACCAAGTTTGAACTCAGGTCCTCCTGAATCCAAGGCCGGTGCCCTATCCACTGCGCCACCTAGCTGCCCCTTCAATAATTTTTTTTTCAAATAATAACAGAAGTAAACTCAGACTCAGATGTTTGCTTTCCAAGTATTAGTTCCCAGATTTTGGTAGCTGAGGGAACCCAGGTATTTCCCCTTTCCATACCTACTGGAATAGGCAGAGTCCTGGGAATATGGGGTGCTGCCCCGGGAGGTATAAGGCGTCCCTTGAGAGGATTGTGGTGTGAACTGGCCATAGGAGGATGGGGTGTCTTGCCGGCTACTAGAGTAAGCTGTGTCCTGAGAGCAGGGTGTGCCATTACCAGGTGTGACTGGCACAGAAGTGCTTGATGCGTAGACTGAATCAGATGAAGGCCGGCGTCGAGATTCCGTCTTGGGAGAAAGGGAGAAGAGAAAGTTAGCAGGATACTCACTTCACCCTCTTCAAGTCAAGTACTTTACTCACTTGAAAAAAGATCCCAGCACTTTTTCCCAGGCCCTTCTTACTCACATTCACTCTTATTCCTCACTTGGAAGTCCTTACTCACCTTACTCCTTCCCTCTTCAATCTCCCAACTACCCTGAATCCAGTCCCCCTCCAGGAATCCAGGCATTTTACCTCCCAGAATCCAGATGGCCCAACCCCAGGTAATGCCAGTTTCTCACCGTTTCAGTGGGTATTGCAGATCCTTGCAACTTCTCATTCAGGACTTTGCCCTCTGTGGGCACTGTTTGGGGGGTATAGGAGCCATTGACAATCAGTTCATAGTATTTCATCCGTTGTTGCCCTGGAAGACAGGAATCAAAAAAGTCAGTCTAAACAAGTGGAAAGTATTAGCCAATTTTCTATTTGACAGTCCAGCTTTTCTCTCTGACTTTAAATTCCCCATCCCTTGGTCTAAGAACATGAAAGTCAGTTTCTCTCACCCATCTCTAACTTTAGGATCTCAATTCTTCTTCCTTTCCCAATTATCTAGATTTTTTTTTTCCAAACAGGAACAGATCAGGATTGTAAGAGACAGGGAAGGGACATCACCTTTGATGTCAAGCTGGGCGTGGATGATATTGCCCATGACCGGGGTGTGATGGAGATGTTTTACAGTCTCTTTGGCACCCCGAGTGCTGGCAAAGAGCACTCGGGCTAGGCCTAGATGCTTTCGGGTTCGGGGGTGCAACAGGATCTCCACCTCCTCCACCTCTCCATACTTGCGGCACATGTCCTTCAGGAAGGTCTCCCGAACGTTGTCATTCAGCCGGGCAAAGGTCACTTCCTTCAGTGGGACCTGCCCAATGTAGAACTCGTCAAGCTGTGGAGGGGAAAGCAGGAGCTGGGTCAGGATCCAGAGTCACCCTGGCATGGAATAGAGGCTTCAGGAAGATCTGCTCATGGACAAGAGGCAGAGCCACAGGACACTGAGCCTCGGTCCAATCTATAGATTCATGTGTATATGTTATGGGCAGGAGAAATAGGGAAGAGGAAACTCCACTGAACACTAAGAGAGATGGCCACAGAGATGACTTGAACAAGATGATCCCATGATACAAAAAATGAGAAGTCATGGTCCTAAACCTCCTTTGGAGTGAATGCAGGAGCCAGAAGGATAAATCTCATAAAAAGCCATAGAAAAAGGACTAAATGAGGCAGCTAGGTGGCACAGTGGACAGAGCTCCAGCCTTGGAGTCAGGAGGACCTGAGTTCAAATCCAGCCTCAGATACTTAACACTTACTGTGTGACCCTGGATAAGTCACTTAACCCCAATCACCTCACCAAAAAAAGCAAAAAAGCAAAACAAAACAAAAAGGACCAAATGGGCACCAAGAGGAAAGTGTTCACAAGTCCAAAGACCTGAACCCCAAGATGGGGAAAGTCAAGGCAGGGAAGTCCTATGAAAAGACACAGAATTTAGAGTTGGAACTAACCTCATAGGTCATCTAGTCCAACACAAATCTGTGTAGAAATCCCCTCTACAATATCCTTGACAAGTGCTCAGCTACCTGAGAAGAGCAGTAAAATGGAATTTACTTCCTCGTCCATCTTTTGGACAATTCAAATGACTAGAATGATTATCTGAGGTACCTAGGAGGCAGAGTAGACAGAGCACTGGACCTAGAGTCAGGAAAACCTGAGTTTAACTCTGGCCTCAGACACTTACTAGCTATATCTCAGGGCAAGTCACTTAATGCCTGTTTGTCTCTATTTCCTCAACCAAAAATGGGGATAGTAACAGTACTGTCCACCCAGGATTGTTTTGAGAATCAAATAATATTTGTAATGGGATTAGCACAGGGCCTGGTGCATAGTAGGTGCTTAATAAATCCATCCTTCCTTCCTTCTCTTATTTAGACAAAATCTGCCTCTCCTAACTTCCCCTCACTGTTAGGAGTTACACCCTGAGGCCACAAAACCCAAGACAAATCCCTTTTCCACATGAGAATGTAAATAAAATGCTCTGTAAACCTCGAAACACATTTTTCTAGCTGTTATTCCACGTAACAGCTCTTCAAACATTTAGAGACAGTGATCATATCTGTTCCTACTCCATAGCCCCCAGTCCTCTTTTCTCCAGACTTAACCTCTATAGTTCCTTCAAATCTCGTATGTAATGGTCTCAAATTCCTTTAACATCCTGGTCTCTCTCCTCTAGAAAAGTTCTAGATAAGTCAATGTCTTTCTAAAAATGAGGCCTCCAGAACTGAGCATATTATTCCAGATGTGATCTGACCAGGACAGAATATAGAGGGAACATAACCCATTTCATTCAGGACATTGCTTCTATTAATGCAGCCCAATTCAAATTAGCTTCTCATTTTGTGAGATCTGCAGCTATGACTAGCATGCCAAGGAAGATCATAAGACTATATGAGAGGGCAACTTTTGGGACTCCAGAATCTTTAATACCATCCCTTTTAACTAAGCATGAGGTTAGCAATGAAATCTAGGGATAAAGCTGCTACCACTTAGGATACCATCATTTTTCATACCACACAAAACCCAGATTCAGAAATCATATGAAGTAGATATCTTTTCCGCTCTCATAGTTGACTGAGTTCTCACCAGAATGTCAATCATCTCTTCTCCAAAGGCCAAGGTCATTTACGCCACTGTTCTAACTAAAAAACAATAGCTAATCATAACCACTAAGGAAAGCTTACCTAGGCTCAACCACAAGGTGAAATTATAAGTTGCTAGGTCAGGACACTTCACTCAATTATTCACCAATGCTACGTACAGAGCTCATACTCTTGCTCAAAAACAAGCCCCTTCTTTGGTTGCCTATGTGGATTTGCACATTTCCCTACAACCGTCACCCTCCATAAAAACTATCAGATCATAAAAGTAACATAGACTTACCTTAAACTTAGGGACTGGGAGGGAAAGATCCCTGTTTTTGGACCAGGTGAGTCGTTGACGGGGGTCTTGGAGCTTGCTAACAATCTTGTATCCTGCATCCTGGGGTGAAAGATAAAGGAAAGCAATTTAATCACTCTGGGGGAAACAATTTAAGAACTTAGGTGCAGAGTCGGCTGAAAAATAGGACTGCCAACTTTCTGAAACAAGAGCAGGTTACAAAGAACAGAAATTTTAGGAGACAAAATTACCTGCCCAAGAAGCTTGGGGAGAACAGTTTAGGCAAAATAACTCACATTGACACTGAAGTGAATCCCATCATAGCGGTAAACTTTCTGTGGGAGCCGGTGCAGTGCAGGGTCCACGATGAGTT
Source organism: Vombatus ursinus (assembly GCF_900497805.2). Classification (NCBI taxonomy): domain Eukaryota; kingdom Metazoa; phylum Chordata; class Mammalia; order Diprotodontia; family Vombatidae; genus Vombatus; species Vombatus ursinus. Next base: position 42,989,865 of record NW_020954585.1, read on the forward strand.
TGTAGTTTCGCCACTGGAAGTTGGGGGGCTTTTGCCCATCTCCCCCTCCTTCCTGGTCCATCCTGGCTCATTTACACTATAAACAATTAGCAGAAGAGAGTAAGGCCCTGAACTCCCATAGCCTTCCTTCACACCTGTCTATATCCAGAGCCCTTTCAGGGCCCCAAACCATCCCCCACAGACAACCCAGCCCTTTTAGGATACCACTTGGTCTTCCATAAACACATCTCTTCAACCCGGGTACCAAACAGTGCCTCATATATATCTGCTCAGTCCTTCCTCCCCGCAAACACATCCCTCTCCCCATACCTATTCCCCACAGCTTCCTTTCATCCGTAGTCTTCTGCTACCTATACATTTCCAACCTTCCTCCCGTCCACATTGCAGAAAACCCCGGTCCCCCCAGCCTTCCTTCCCCCATATGTTCCCTTTCTCCCACCTCTAACCCTTCCCCCTTCCCCTAACATACACATTTCCCACAGGTGCAACTTTCCCTCACTGATAACCCCTTACAGCTCCCTCCCTCCCCCCAAAACTTTCTTCCCAAATACATCTCAACAGCCTCTATCTCCCCCAACATAACCTGCTCTTATACACATTCCCTACAACCCCCCATCACCAAAAGGGAGGCCCCCCACGTCTCGCTGCACCCTTCCTCTCCCTCACCCCCCCTTTCCCCAGACACATCCCCTGTGAGCCCCTTCCCCCCATCCCTGGGTGCCCCGAGACACTTCTCTGCTCAAACTCCGTTAGGAACCCCAACCCAGGACGCCCTCCCCTCAGCCCCTCACGCCCCCTGCCCGGCCCCTCCCCCCTCGGACCGGAGGCGCGCCCCCCCTAAGCCCCGCCCCCTCCGCCTGTCTCTTCACCCGCGGCCGGCCAGGGTCGGTGCACCGCTCTCCGATCCCCTCCTCCCCGCCACCCCCAGCAGCTCCCTGGGGCCCAGGGACCCTGCGGCTCCCAACCAGGAAGGTGGAACCTTCCTCCGGGGCCGCGGCGGGGCTCCGGAAACACCGCGAGACCCTCCGGTCCCGGCCCCGGCCCCGGCCCGGGCCCGGGCCCGGGCCCCCGGCCGGGGAGAGGGGACGGGAGTAAGGCAGGGGGAGGAGGCAGCGCGCGCGGCACTTCCCTCTCCTCGCGCACCCCCGCGAGCCGCCCCCTCCCCACCCGCGCGCGCCGTCCCCTCCCCGCCGAGCGCGCGCGCGCACCGCGTTCTACACTCACCCGCTCGGGGCGAGCGAGTCGCTCCCTCCCCTTCCCTTTCCCACCTCGCTCCACCTCAGCGGCGGCGCGAGACCCGGCCCCGCAGCGGCAGCGGCGGCGGCGGTGCCCCCACCACCACCTCCCTCCTCCCCGGCGCGCGCACCAAACACCACCGCCACCTGCGCGAGGCCCGGCGGGCTCTGCGTTCACCGGAGCACATTCGACACTGGCGCCTCCAGGAGCCTTGGGGGTGGAAGAGAAGAGATTCCACCTCTCCCTTCCCTCCGGATGGTATGGGAAGGAGCAATGGGGGGAGCCGGCAGGCCTGTCGCATCCCTTGAAGAGCGGACCTCACCACTACTCTCCCTTTGCTCAGTTCTGGACATGTGACGAATCTGCAACTGCTAAAGCGGCGTCGAGTCCCTGAGGAAAAGGGGGCGGAGTGCACGGGCGGAGGCCGGGCCGGAGCTGGGTAGGAGAGGTTAGCGCGTTGGACGACCGTAGATTCGCCAGAGACGAATCGGCGGTAGCAGAACTTGCGCTATTTCCTGCGTCCGGCTCACTGTGGAGTAGAAATTCCAGATTCGCAGATTCACCAGAGGCCCCGTATCCTGGCTTCGCTCAGGGTGCCGGGTCTGTATCGGAAAAATAACGCCGGTGTTAGCGTACGGCCACTCATATCCCTACCAGCAGACTAATTTGGCTTTTCACCCTTGATTGTGTTTCTCATAAATGCCACTAAATTTCCCTACTTTGGTATCAGAGACAGAAGATGAATCCAAGCGGACCCACGTTTGAATTAAAGGACTGCGTCAGGGCCGTCTTAAATAGGCTTGTCATCGGAGGGACGAATCTGCAGATCCCCATCCCGGTACTTGACAGGAATGCGAATCTGCGAGCGGGAGTCGGGCAACTAGCGGAAGGGGCGGGGCTTGGGGGGGCACGGCCTGCCGGGGGGGCGGGGCGAAGAGTTGTGGCGGCGGGAGGGGGTAAGTTCTTTCCGAAGTCCCGGGTCAAGCCCAAAACCTACCCGCCCTTCCCACGTGGGTCTTGTGGCCATGACAGTGGTGCTTTTGACATCAGTGTTGGAACTGTGGGCTCCGCTGCTCACTGGCTCTGACCTTGAACAAACACCTTGAGCGAGCGTGACCACTTCTCCTAGCCTCAGCTTTCTTATCAGTGAAAGGGGGATAATTCACCCCGCACCTGTTCAGTGTGATCTAGGTGTGAAGTCATTACCCAGCCAAGGAGGATTGGCATGGTAGGAACACTGGGGTCAGGAGTTTGAATACCTTGACAAAGCATCTCCCTTCCCTGAGTTTACTGTCTCATCTCCTAAAGGACGGAGGCTAGATGATCTCCCAGGTTCTTTTCTCTCTGAATCCTATGACCTTTCGGGAAAAAATGAGGAACAATAGTGGAATGGCCGCTTGTTTTGGAAGACAGAGTAAAAAAGTTTAGGATCTAGAGGGCATGCAATAAAACTTGGGGGGGGGAAGGGTTGGAGCAACCTGTCCCCCACCCTCCCCCCAACCCCTGCCAAAAAAGTCTAGGAATATTTTCCCAAACTATCAATTATCACGATCCCCATTTTTCCTCCATTCCCAGTTTCTTGATGAAAAGAAAATAAGGTTCAGCATAGACACCTGAAGATCCTATTGACAGTCCCCCTTCCTAGGCCTCTTTGCATTTGCATTGGGACAGGTCAGGGATTAGAAAGTTGAAGGCTACAGTTCCCCAGGACAGAGAAGGAAGAAGCCACTCTTGCTTCCAAGAGATGTCAGAGATAGTGGGGAATGTGCTAAACTAGGACCTTGAAGACAGTAAAGGGAGGTGCCCAAGACCATCACATCTGGAAACCTTACCCCAGGCTGTATCCCCATTTGTCGGCCTGGCCCTGCTGGTGAGGCTAGGCCCTGTGAGTCCAATCCTTCATCTCCAATTGCTACCTTTTTTGTAGCCCACCTCCTCTAACCAGCTCAGCCTGTCTATCCCACGCTCCCACCTCTAGCCTCCTCGGCTCAGCCTCCTTGGAGTTGAATCTTTTCTGCTCATCTCTGAGCCTTAGAATGACTTGGTATTAGTTTAAGTTTTCAAGACTTAAGTTGCCATCTTCATTAAGCCTGGAAGCTTCCCTCTCTGGCACAACCTGCTGGGTCTTCTGCTGTCTCTATGTAACAGCAACCCCTTTGCTCTTTACCCCACTTCATTCCCTCCCCACCAAGGCACACTCCTTTCCTGGAACGTAGAACCCAAACCCCATTTTCCCAGCCTCTGTCCTCATTGTAACACTCTCTGCCCTTGCTCTTCAATAACCAGGAATAACGTTCCCACCTATTGCTCTTCCCTTCCAAGATAGAGAGCCAGCCCTAGTCTATCCTCCACAGCCACAGTGATGGTTTCAAACAAGGTTTATTGTACAAAAAAAAGGTGCAGTGAAAATTCAGTGTCAGAGTTGATCCACCAACATTACAGAGGAAGGGGAAGGATCCCTGGGGTGCTTAGTGTGAGGCAAAGCCTATGTGGGCTATGATTGTTGGGACTGGACAGGACCTCTTCCATGGAAGCCTATCTCTCTGTTCCCCCTTTACCAGCCCCTCTCCCTTGTTCCCACTCTGGTCAGGAGGAGGGAAAGATGGAACTTTGAGAGGGACAGGTGATGTTGCCACAAAGACCAGGAAAAAAAGGCTGTGTTTGGAGGTAAGGCAATTTCTTCTGATGCATTAGAGCCTTGGGGCAGTACTTAAAATAAAGAGGCAACTGGAGGGGGCCCTCCAATTTGGAGGCAGTGTTGTGTGACCTATCCCTAGGACTCCTAAGAACTTGAAAATAAAACGTAAAAGTTGTAGGTCAGCATTGTAGGATCTACCCAAGTGGAAAGGTGACTCACAGTTCCAAGGCAGGGGGTAAGGAGACAAGTCTTGTACCCTAAGGAGAACCTACCTCCACCCCACAGCTTTGGAGCTCAAGAGGTAGGATCAAGATAAAACTTGGACAGTCCTGAAAGGCTTCCTTAAATGGCATGCTTGGGGGATTCCTCAGAGAAGTTGGCTGTGGCTTTGAGAATTCCTCCAGCAAGCATAAATCTACTGGGAGAGAACCTAGGAAAGGGGAGGAGCTAATACTTTAGGAGCTGCCACTGAGAAGTTGTCATTGATACAAAAACCATTGTGGATCAAATGTATACTTTTCTGAAGAAGATGCCTTTGTGAGGAGGGCCTCAGAATATACCAAGCCACTCCAGGCCCTATGGAAAAGGGAAGGCAAGGGAATCGGCGCTCAGCTTAGAGAAAACCACTTGGGTGGTGCTGTGTGTCCCTGGGATCTCCCTGAGAGCTCAGCCCGACCTGACCCTCCCCACTGTTTTCAGAGCTATGGGGAAGAGGGGGAGGAAATCATGTCCCTCTGCCTGAATGCATTTTTCCACTTTGTGATAGGGCTCTTCCTCTGGGCCCACGGCTGCCAGGGGCCTCGTTCCAGGGCCCACCTGTAGTTTTGTTGCTGGGGCCCCTTCTAGTCCATTGCTGCTTCCTCTTCCATTTGCTTCTTCCCAAAGCCCTGTTTCTTCCCTTGCTTTCTCTCACTTCAAACGGCCTGAAGTTCTCCCTGGAGGCGGCTCAGCTCTTCCAGCTCCTGCTGGTGCCGGTCTGTTTTATGAGTGACCAGAGATCGGTAAAAGTGGAGGGCAAAGGCCACAAAAACCAGGCCCACAGGTACCATGATCACTGTTGAGGCCATTGCAGCATGCCATCCAGGCCCATGTGGTGAGGCCACTGGCCCCTCACACCTTTGCGAGCAGGTCACAGCCGAGGGTCCAACTCTAGGTGGCGTTTGCGAGACTGAGGTCACGGTTGGGGGATTCAAGGGGACCACTGGCTCTGTCAGGGATAGTCCAGGATTTGGGCCCGTGGAGGTTGGTGCATCAGGTAAATGGCTTTCTGGACCTCTTGAGGTCAAGGAGGAAGGGATCTCAGGCACAGGGGCCACCGTAGGCCCCCCAATGGGCATGAACTTCACCCAGCCAACCAAGACCACTTCAGCTAGGAAAAGGAAAGTGCCCAAGGCTGTGGAAAACCCCCAGGCCAGCTCCACATAGCGGTGGAGTCGCTGATGGGGAGACTGGTGGACAGAATTGAGGTTGTGAATGTTGCTGACGGCCTCAATGTGGGGCAGCAGGCAGGTGGACACCATGAGGGCGAAGAGGTGAACGGCTACCAGCACTGTGGTACAGGCGCTAAAAGCCACCAGCAGCCCCGGCGGGTAGTCGTGGTCGGTCTCTAGTTGGACCTCCACCATGGCCACCTAGAGAGGACAGTCAGGGGTTCAGGGACCTGGTTTCTAACTCCCCAGCCTCCCCACCTAGACCCAGCTGGTAGGCTTTACTCCCTTCACAGAACCCAGGACATCTGTCTTTCTAGCTATATTCCCTCTTTGGATCTTCTAGGGTTTACCAATTACTCTGGAGCTTGATGGAAAGGAAAGGAGAGGGAAGGAGGGCAGGGAGCCAGGTAAGAAGGTAGGAAAAGTGTGAGGGGAGGGGAATACTTCAGACCCAGTTATTTTAGGAAATTGGGACATAGCAGATGGCAACAGGTACTGCTCAAAGATAGGGATCTGGGCCAGTCTCATCAGAGAAAATGCAACCAGAAGCCCTTCCCCTCCCCTTTGATGATTATCCTAGTACCCTGCTCCCATTTCTCTGCTTTCTCCATCCCCTTACCCAGCCCTTCTTTTCCATTAAAATTTTAGTAATCTGCCTTCCAGACTAGAATAAATTCTCTACCCTGGGCTACATTTCCCCTTGTGAATCCAGACATCAGTTCTCCTGCCCTTACAGGAGGGCCAGGTCCCTTAAGCCGTCACCTCAGTAACATGGCAGCAGGGACTGGATTGTCTCCCTAGGAACAAGTTCAGGCCTTAGGGCTAAGATTTGCTTTAGCCTTGTTATAGGCCCTACCTGCAGGGGTGCCCTATTCTTCTGTGAGATTAACACCATCCTCCACAATCCACATTTTTACCCTTTCAGTAACTACTACTCTCCTTAGCAGGCCGAGCCTTTCTTTTCCCCCAACACCGCCTTCTAGGTTGCCTTGGTCCTCAAAAATTTATCCTGGTCCTTCTCTGAACAGGCAGAAACATGGGGTGGGGGGGAGGAGGAGGGGAGGGAATAAAACAAGGAATATATGTGATAACCAGTTTGGATTAACCCTTGGCCTTTCTCTACCTACCCCCCCCCATACACACTTTTCACCCCTTCAGAGACACAATTTTGTCAAACCCCTCTATTTTAAAGGAGGAAATTGAGGCCCAGGGAGGTAAAGTCCCTTGTGAATTAATGACAGAATTCAGACAAGAACCTAGGTTTGCTAACTCCCAACTTAGAGCTTTCTACCTAAGTCTTGACCCCTGAATTTTGTCCCTTTTCTTTCATCAGAATGACACTGCCACTTGTCTTCCTCCATCAGGTTATGAAGTTTCCCATCTCATTCCTGGCACAGTGGAAAGGATACTGTACTGGTCTTTTAGTCTGGAGATTTGCATTCTATCTAACTCACTGGGTGACCTTGGGCAAGCCACTTCTCTATAACTTCAGTCTCCCCAGCTGTAAAATGAAGGAGTTAGATTAGATGATTTCTAAGGCCCCTTGTAGCTCCACAATTCTTCCATCCTGTACTCCTTATCACTTTCCAGATCAGTTATCACCCTCCTGATCTGCATTCCAAAGCTTTCTGGCCAGATCTCTTCTCAAATAGCTTCAAACTCCCTAAGCTCGGGGCAGTCTCACCCGGTGGTGCTGTTCTCACCCCACAGGAATTATTGCTTGGCTCTAAGAGTCAGACCTGCACTCAGTTATCAGCCCTGGCTGTGGCCATCCTCCCCACCCCCTGAACCACATCCGGATTCTGACTCTTCACACCCAGGGTTGGCAGCCTTCGGAGCACCTCCGGCTCTGGGGCCCTATCATCCTCCCCATCCAGCACTAACCTTTATTCTCCCCACTATCCTTCCCTTACCTCCTCCCTCCACTGCTCCATCCCCAACGCTCCCTCACCCCAATGTCTCTAGAAGCAACCTCCTCACCATGGCAAAACCGGAGAGCAAGGCAGATGTTCGGCTGGAGGCCTTCAGTTTGGCTCGGCTGAGGTAGAGGCGGCGCCAGCTAAGGGCCCGCAATGAATGTTGGCTGGCTCCCATGAGGTCCAGGTAGCCTCGATGCACAAAGTCCCGGTAGGTGGCTGAACCTCCAGGGCTCTCTCCAGCCTCAGGGTTAAGGGGGGCCTGTTCTCCTGCATCCCCCTCTCCTCCTTGCATCCTGGAGAATCCAGGCAAATGGGGAGGGGGGGAAGGAGAGACCCCGGAGCTGAGGCAGGGGCTAAGCCTAAAGGGGAGAGGCTCTAGAAATTGGACCACCTGATTCCTAAGAAAGGGGGAGCAAAGCAGAACCCGCTGATTCAGGATGGGAGGCCAAGAAGCTATGCCGGCGCAGGGATAGTTTTAAGAATTAAAAGGAAATAGGGGAGAGCCCCTGGGCATCCTGAGTTTGCTGGTCAGCTCTAGAAGTGGGGTGGGCGGTAGGGAAAGGAAAGGAAAGGGGAGCATCTGAACTAGATGGAGTTAGGATGCTTGGGTTCCCAGAAGGAAGAAGTCAGTTTAGAGCCTCGGGCAAAGAGGGCCCTAGAGGAGTAGGAGGCGGGAGCCCCAGGGGCTGAGAAGCAGGAGAGGCAGAAACAGGAACTGGATCTAGGGGCGGGGACGGGGGGGGGCGCAGCCACATGATGAGGGAGGAGCTGGGGAGAGACCAAATCCACAGTCCGAATACTCTGGCCCAAAGACCCAGAAATGTGTCTGCATTGAGCTACCCTCTACAGCACTCGGGAATCTTGGTTGAATGAAACCAGGTTACTTCCCTTCACTCCCCCACCCCAGCACCGCATGGAGGACGGATGGACACAGACGCAGCAAAAACCTGCATCTTAGATATGCCTCCTCCCCTCTGGGTCAGAAGAGTTAAATCTTATGGGGACAAAGTCCCATAAAAATCAACTCGGCCAAAATCTTAAGCTTAGGGCAGAGAGTGAGATTGGAGTATTCTTAACATCCTAAGTGTTACGAAGAGACCGTGGAATTTAGCTAGTCCAATCTCTGTTTCAGTTCAGGAACTCACTTTACGTTCCCGACAGTGCTCACACTTTCAGGGCCCAGGAGTTTAGGTTTCCTCCCAAAGTACCCCACCTTTCTACTTCAACAAAATAGACACACCACAGCCCTCAGCTGGAAGATTTTATGTTTTATAGCAAACCATATTGTACAATTCCGAGATCCAGGGGGCCTGGGGCCCAGCCCAGCCCACTCCCCTTGTTCCCATTTTATCCCTTTCCCTTTGTGTGCCCTCATCCTTCAAATCTTCTCTAGCTCCATCTCCAGACTGACTCTCCCTCCCCCTAAACCCCCTCCCTCCCGGCCTTTGGTCCACCTTTTCCCTCCCTCCCCCCAATCCTTTTCCCTCCCTGTTACCTGAGGTATGTGGTTCACTCTGCCCTCTGCCCTCCCCACTCTCTCCCAAGTGGTTTAGTCCATGTGGCCTAAGGATAGCCTCCTCAGCCACTCCTCCCTTTGGGGCTTGGGGTATCTTCCCCAGGACAAACCCACAGGGCGGAGCTAGCTGCAGAGACACCCCCCCCCAAGCCACGCCTCTTGGGTGGAGTTTCAGGGGGAGTGGCTGTTACTATAGTGACAGGGATGAGTAAAAGAGAGGAGAGGAGAAAGGAAAAAAAAAAAACCCTGGAAGTTCCCATGGCAACCTAGAGGGGCCTTTCCAGCTGGGGCACTGGCTTTGGGAGTGTGTCCATTGGCTGCTATTTCCTTGGCAACCAGGAGTGGCATTTCCCTGGGCAAATGGGATGCAAGTTTCCATGACAACAAAAGGGGTGGAAATAACCAGTTTTGGGGAGTCCCTTCTCCCCATCACTGGCTGTCTGGCCCCTGGTGGAGGGTGGGAGAGGATAGATACAGTAAGAGTAAGGCTGGGAATGTCCCAGTCCAAATTGCCAATGACCCAATCCAAACTGATAACTTCCCCACCCCTTTTCCCCTCCCCCAAACTCCCACCTCCCCATCCCCAAAGTTCCCTAAGTTCAAGTAACACTTCAGTACAGATGAATGTTCAAGTATTTTTCAGGGAAGTGGGGTGGTCTAGAGATCCCTCACTCCCCTGGCAGGGCCCCAATTCCCTGTACAGCAGTAAAGGCCCCGTCCTCCCCCCACCTCCACAATTAGCTGCCATGTCAGTGACGGTTCAAGAGTTGGAGAGGGGAGAGGAAGGGACAGAGTCTTAGGGTGATAAGGATGGGAAGAGGGGAGCCCTTGGCCTGCCTGATGCTCCCCCATAGCTTGCTCCCATCCCCCTCCTTCCCTCTACAGCCTCACCTCATCCCTCTTTCCCCAACCCCAATTTTAGTTGTTTCCTTTGAGCTGCCCTCAATCTCACACCCGTTTCTCCCACTTCCTGTTTTCCCTTTTTCACCCTCCCCCACCCTCCCCCAAATACGTGGTCTTTGTTCCCTTTTATGCTTCAGTTTCTGTTTGTCTGGTTACCGCCCCTCCCCCCACTGCCTTCCCCATCCCCTGGATACCCAGTAGCAATGTGCAGATTGCCCCACCACCAGAACCTTCCCCAGCCACATTCCCAATCCCCTCCACCTAAATGCTGCCCCCCTAAACTTCCCCCCTCCTTTCAAGCCCCCCAGTCCCTCCCCCACATCAGTACCTCTGCCCCACTTTCCCCCAGGACAATGAAGTAGGCAGGGGCATGGGAGGAGAAGACATTAACCCCCAGGGATATATCAGTGCAGGGGGTTGAGGGTTGTTCTTGAGTCTCTATGTGGGAGAATCAAGTCAGAAGGTAGAGAGACCCAGCCCCTGGGTGATGGATTGGGGAGATGGGGAAAGGGGCCCCAAGATAAAGGCTTGCAAGTCCTGGGGGAAGTTGGGGGGCACCCCACTAGCTGTCCTTGAGCAGCAGCTTCTCCTCAGGGCATCGGAAGGGACCAGGGGGACCTCCAGCTGCCAGCCTGGCACAGGCTTCAGGTGAGAGTTGGCGACAGGAGCGAAGGTCCAGGCGTCGAAGTCTGGGGCATCGTCGGAAGAGCGGGAGGCAATGATCCGTGAGGCGGTGGCAACCTAAGGGTGGCAGCGGCTGACATGGGGCTCACTGTGGGGAGGGGGCAAAGCTACCAGTGAGGGCTGAGGAGCTCCTGGTAGCAGGAAAAGGGGTGAGGGTTGCTTACCCGCTAGGTTGAGGTGAACAAGGGTCTCCCGGAGTGGGGAGGTGGGGGCTGTGAGGAGGTGGACACTGGGATCCCCAACATGGGCGCAGTGGCTGAGGTCAAGGGCACTGAGCTGGGGAGCATGGCGTAGGAGAAGGCGGAGGGAGGCATCTGTCAGCTCCAGGCCAGCCAGGCGCAGCTCAGCCACCCCCTGCAGCCGTCCCCTGCTCTCTGTTTGGCCTAGAGGTACAGGAGAGGGAGTCAGGCCCTAGATGAATCTTTATTCTCTTTCCCCAGGGGTACTAATCAGAACCCTAGCATCTATGCTTCCCATCCCAACACACATATAGGTAGTTCAGAACAGGGGCTGAGAGAGCTTGGGAAGGACAGATTAAGATGTAAATTACTGAAGGGAACAGCCATACCTTTTCTCACACTCTTCCCCTACCCCAAATACCCTGTGGCATCCTCTCCACTCAGCTAAGTTCTAACAGAATTGATGGAATGGAAAAAATCCCAAGCCTTGGTCTCAGCTCTACTATAACATTGTTTCACTTTACACCTCTCTGAGCCTCAGGTTTCTCATCCGTAAAATAGGGGTACTGTTTTTAAAAGTTGGCCCCCTAGAACCTGGAGATCACCCGGCTGGAACCCTTCATTTCAAAGGCAAACAATTTTATAGGAAACAACTTATTCTGTCTACTCAGAAAGGTATTAGGAAGTGCAAACTAGAAATGGATATGAAATTGTTTTGAAAAATCTGAAGGACTACACAGATAGTGATAGGGATAATAATAATAATTATTATTATTAATCACCATTCTTTAGGCTCAAGCACTCCAAATCCTGCTTATCCCAAAGTGATCTCTTTGTTTTCATAACTCTTAGCACATTTTCTATATCAGTTATGTGGCCCTGAACTAGTAATACATGGTATTATATGCTAATGTTTCAAGCGCATAATTCCCAAACATTCAATTGTACTGAAAGCTACCTGAGGAGGACACTGAAAGCACCCTGATCACAACTGGAGCGACGTGAAGACTTGCTGAATAATTAGTGTGGTGGAACAGAAAAAAACCGTGAGCTGGGAGTCAGAGACTTAGCCCCACCTTTGAATAGCCTATGTCCTTGGTTAAGTCACTTTGCTTCTCTGGCCCTCAGTTGTTTTTTTCTTTGGGGCGGGGGGCAATTGGGGTTAAGTGACTTGCCCAGGGTCATACTGCTAGTAAGTGTCAAGTGTTTGGTCTGAAGCCGGATTTGAACTCAGGTCCTCCTGACTTCAGGGCCGGTGCTCTATCCACTGTGCCACCTAGCTGCCCCATGGCCCTCAGTTTTCTTACAAATAACTGGTTTAAAGCTATGTTGGGGGCAAGAGGAAAGACAGTTTGGGTTTTTTTTTTTTTTGCTTTTAGTGAGGCAACTGGGGTTAAGTGACTTGCCCAGAGTCACACAGCTAGTGAGTGTTATGTGTCTGAGGCCATATTTGAACTCAGATCTTCCTGACTCTAGGGCTGGTGCTCTATCCACCGAACCATCTAACTGCCCCTGGAAGGACAGTTTTAAAAAGGGACAGGACTATTGCTTAGGGTAGATGGGATAACAGATGAAGCAATAATAAGTAGAACTACTCAATTCCTATTGTACTGTGGGTTTTTCTCTACCAAGGAGAATGATGTTCACACCAAGAAATAAAGGACAAGGGGCAGCTAGGTGGTGCAGTGGATAGAGCACCGGCCCTGGAATCAGGAGGACCTGAGTTCAAATCTGGCCTCAGACACATAACCCTTACTAGTTGTGTGACTCTGGGCAAGTCACTTAACTCCAAGTGCCTCGGGAAAAAAAAAAAAAGGACAAAAGTGATTAACAGGGAAGGAAACTCAAGATAGGTAAGGAGGAAGGAAAAAGGCACATAGTTGCTCTCAATGAGTTAAAGTCATCAGCAGGCCTAAATGCATTAAATTCCAGGGAACTGAAAGAACAGGATGACATGACTGCTTAGCTGCTACTGGTGATCTTCAAAAACTGTGAAGGATGAGACACACTGAAAACCAGACAGACAAACAGTATGCCTGTTTTCAAAAATGAGAAGACAGATTCTTACAACTACTTGCTGGTGAGCTTGACTTCAGTTCCTGACAAAACTCTAGAGCTCATTAGTAAAGAGATGGCTTAATAAGCTCTTAGAAAAGAAGGTAACAGTCATTATAGATTTCTATCAAAACAAGTCATACTTTGGTTCCGTTGCCCCTTGGTTCTGCTTACCTGTTTTTGTTTTGTTTTGTTATAAGGGAGAGATCTATTTGGGGGTAAGGAGAAGACAGATCAAGAAATTTTTGTAGTATAAAAGAAAGGCATCAATAACATTTTTTTTTCAAAGACAAGAAAAAGGAAGTCCTGGCAGACTAACTTCATTTCCTTTTTTTGACATACTCACTAGAATGGCAGATTGACATAGCTGTAGTATAGATGGATTTCATGTAAGCAACTGAAAAAATTTCTCAAGAGACATTTGTGAACATGTTAGAGATATGTGATTAGATAATGGTACGGCTGGTATTCAGAACTGGGTGAATTATCAATCAGACCCAAAGTGTGGCAACTAATGGAATAATATCAAACTAGAGGAAAGTCACTAGTGGAATGCCATAAGGATCTGTTCAATTCTGCTCAACATTTTTATCAGTGCCTTACATGAAGACATAGATGGAATACTCCTCAGATATTAATTCTATTAAATAATATAAATTATTCATCAATAAGATCTTTGCATCATTTCTCTGAGAAGGTTCAGCTCTCCAAGATCTATATAAGACTAAAATAAACATAAGAATAAAAGCCATTCCCCAAATGACAAGCAGTCAAAGGATCTGAACAGTTCAGTTCACTTGTGAAAGAGAATTGCAAAACTATGAACAACCATATGAAAGATTATTCTAAATCATGAATAATAAGAGAAGTGGAAATCAAAACAACTCTGAAATTTTACCTCACATTGAACAAATTGGCAAAGATGGGGATAGTCAGAAAAAAAAGATGAGGATAGTCAATGTTGGAATGGTTTTCAAAACACAGGCACGCTAGTAAATTGTTAGTGTAATTCTGAATTGGTCCAACCATTCTGGAAAACAATTTAGAATTATGCTAAGAAAGGGACTAAAATGTCCAAACTCTTTATCCAGAGTCCACTGCAAGGCACCATGCATGTCCCAAAGAGGTTAAATATCAGAAGAAAGGCGCTAAATACACTAATTACTTAAATACACTAAAATATTGATAATAGCACTTTCTGTAGTAGCAAAGAAATGGAAACAAAGATGTCTATATATAGCTAAACAAATTGTGGTACAGGAATATGTAGAATATCATACCACACCTTAAGAAATGATGAATATAAAAAGTATGGGAAGCTTTACATGAACTGATACAAAGTAAAGAAATCAGAACCATGAAAATATATACAAGGGCTGCAATAGTGCAAATGGAAAGAACAGCAGCAATAAAACCAAAATTGAATGTTATGAAATTATAATGACCAAGTTTGGCCCAAAGAAGAGATATAAGAATGCACCTCCCTTCTTTGCAGAGGTGGGGAGCTGTGGATATAGAATACTGCATATACTGTCAGACTTGTCTGATGTGTTGGTTATTTTTTTCCTCTTTCTCCCCCCTTTGTTATAAAGGATGACTTTATAGGAGTGGCAGAGGAGAGGGATATATTAAAATATGAATAACTATTTTAAAAGGTTTAGGGGGAAAGAACAGATAATCCTATGAACCTAAAATAAATGTTGTATACTTAGTTCAAAAAATTAACTGTATTAATTCACAGATTATCACAGATCTAGTTTGTGTGGGAAAAAAAATTTAAGAGGTTTTAGTAGACTGAAAGCTCATTGTAATGTTGTTTATCCCTCCAAGAGGACCAATGACACCACAGGGTAATGTTCTCACTTGCCTGTGACCTGGATTTAAGTAAGGCAGAGTTGCCCAAAGTGTCAGCCTCACTCTCTCTTCCAGTCATCAAAGTCCAGTGGCAGGGCAAAAGTCAACACAACTGGTGATGGCCTGGGGATGCAGTGGGTAATCTTGGTCTTCAATGTATGACCAAGCCCTAAGTGCCCCACAGTGGCTGCTTCAGCTGCCTTCATGGCCACTGGAACAAATTGTTCTCATCTGCCCATTCCACTGGGAAAGCTTTCACATGCTTGGGGTAAACACCCCCCCCTAATTCACCAATGGGTTTGAGGCCTCAACCTGGTTTTACCAGGTTGTGGCTGTTCATGGGACCACTTCTTGGAGCTATAGGTGAGAGTTGGGTAACAGGTGGACACCAATGAGCAGCCTTAAAAAGGGCTTGGCAAGTCCTCACACCAGACATGTCTTCAGGGAGGACTAGCAACTGTTTTTTTTGTTTGTTTGTTTGTTTGTTTTTAGGCAATTGGGGTTAAGTGATTTGCCCAGGGTCACACAGCTAGTAAATGTCAAGTGTTTGGTCTGAGGCTGGATTTGAACTCAGGACCTCCTGACTCCAGGGCCAGTGCTCTATCCACTGCGCCACCTAGCTGCCCCTGGACTAGCAACTCTGATGTGAAGTGAACAGCATTAACAGGATGAACGGAAGCTCCCTGAAGGCACTTTTTTGCCTCCCTTTTGTATATTTCCTCAGCTCCTAGAATAGTGCCTGGCACATGAGTAGGTGCTTAATAAATGCTTACTGTTTGCTAGCCAAAAACACCAGTGCAAGTTTAGGTTGAATTAGTACAAACACAACACATACTGCGCTGGCAAGCTTATAGTCTGGCCATGATGGTCCAGCACCATTTGGAATACTGTGTTCAGTTCTAAATTCTACATTTTAGCAACAATATTAACAAGCTGAAGTGTATCCAAAGGAGAATGATCAGGATGGTGAGGAGAGTTCAAAATCATGTACAAAAATCAGTTCAAAGATTTCGAAACTTAGAAAAGAGTGAACTAAAGGGGGGCAGGAGAAGGAACATAAAAGTTGTCTTCAAGTTTTTGAAAGACTGACACGTGGAAGATGGATTAGACTCGTCTTGCTTGTCCTCAATGAGTGATACTTGGTGCTGTTGTTGTTTGCACTTAGCGGGTATGGTGGACTGAGGAAGACCTGAGGTCATCTATGACTTCAGACACTTACTAGCTGTGTGACCCTGGGCAAGTCACTGAACCTTGTTTGCCTCAGTTTCCTCATCTGTAAAATGAGCTGAAGAGGGAATGGCAAACCACTCCAGTATCTTTGGCAAGAAAACCCCAAATGGGGTCACAAAAAAATCAGACACAACTGAAACTAATGAACAACAACAAAATGGATGACACTTGTACTGTGTGACATGGCGAAAAGTCCCTAACAATTAAGAACTGTCAAAAAGTGAAATCGGCAGCATTGAGAAATAATGAGTTTCCCATTACTGGAGGTTTTTTAGAAGAAGCTGACTATTCTTTGAGACTGTTACAAAGGAGTTTCCTTTTCATGTATGAGTTCAACTACATGACCTCTGAGGTTCTCTCCAACTCTGAAATTTTTTGGTTCTGTTAATGCTTACTCTATCTTCTTTACAAAGCTATTATAAGGCTCAAAAGAGATAATGGATATGAAAGTGCCTAGAAAGTTTAAAGTGTCACACAGAATTAAAGTATTATTGATCAAACGGAACTATTCTCAATTCTCAAACACAGACCGCAATTTTCTACTTTTCACCCTTTACTCATACCATTCCTTCTGTCTAGAATTTGAGTGGAATGGAAGAAAATGTGTTAGATTTGGAGACAGAACATGAGTACTTGAAACCGAATTCTGAGATTTATTATTTGTGTGACCTAAAGTCCACATGTAACTTCTCTCATCCTCAGTTCCCTTATCTTTAGACTGAGAGTGCTGGACTATGCTTCTACAATTTACCTGTGATTCCTCCCCAAAACTTTCACCATCATTCTCATCCCCTAATAGCTACTTGATGAAAGCTGACCCATCCTTCAAATCCCAGCTTAAATCCCACCTACTTCATCAAGCCTGTGCCAAGCAGTCAAGGCAGAAGAAGCCTGCCTTTCCTTGAACATAGTGCTGTTTTTGTGATCTCATAGTATCGATCACATCCAACCTAGTGTTAGTAATACATGTCAGGATCTCAACTCTCAACTTCAAAAGTGAGCACCATCAGAAAAAGGACAATTCTTATTTCTCTTTGGATAAGCTTTCACTCAACAGGTTCTCATCTGGTGTTTGATGAATAAATGAATGAATAAATAGGATGTAGACAGAAATGGGAGAGATTTCACCTTGAAAGAGCCTGAAAACTAGAGCCTTCTAAGAGGCAGCACCTGGTTTGGTGTCGGGTGGAGGCAACAGTAGCTCCCTGAGCTGGGAGTCCTTAACATCCTCAATCCAACGGAGGTCCAAAAGCCGCAGTGCAGGCAACGGGGCTGAGCCCAATGCTGAGACTGAGAGCCAAGAGCAGCCCGACAGCACCAGCTCCTGCAAGCCTGTGGGACAAGGCATAGGTTCAAACTTTCAGCCCCATGGAGTCCGTCCCCGCCCCCCCACCCCGCCCTGGACCCCAACCCCACCCCCACCCCAATCAGCCCTCTATCTTGGCTTTCCCTACTTTCGTACCTTGCAGCCTGTTCAGGAGCCACATGAGCTGCTTCTTAGAAACTCCTGTCCAGCTGAGATCCAGGGCCCGGGGTTGCCGTCTGACCACACCACTCAGCATTGGTGGGGTTAGTGATTTTCTTCGGCTCAGGTCCATTCGGGGCCACAGACGTTTGTCATAGCACCTGGGAGCCACAAGGGGCAGAGAGAGACCAAAAGCCACAATGAGGCTCAGCTGGGTCCAGGAGACCCTCTCACTGCCCTGTTGAGGGCCTGACACATCACATCCTGACTCCCAGGACTCTCGCCAACGTTCTTTCTTCCCTCTGACCCCTCACCTGTCTCTCCTCCTCATGGACTAATGATCTAATGGATGCTCTTATAAAGAGGGAGAGAACAGCTACGGGGAAAGACCCTCCGCCCAGCTTTGGGGCAGCAGCAGCCCAGCAATCCATCCCGCAGGCCTGAGCCCCACAAGTCTTGCCATCCTCTGTCCCGTCATCCTTCTCTCTACATTCTTTCAACCCAACAACTTTCACTGCTGTCTTCGTGACTCTATCTTCAGTTCTTACTTATTTAAGATTACCAAATGTATGACAGACATCTTTCCCTAGATGTCCCCCAGGCCTCTCAAACTTAACAGTCAAACACACTATCTTTCCACCAAATCGCTTTCCTGACTTCTCCATTTCTATTAATGGCATCATCACTTCTCCAGTTTATCCTGAATCCAAGCCTCAGAAGTCATCTTCTAACTCCTCCTCTCCCCCAACACCCAACATTTGTCAAGTCCTGTCAGTTCTCCTGTAATCTCATACCCTCATCCTCCTTTTAACTTTCAATGCCTCAGGTCAGGGCCTCAGGACCTCTTTCCAGGTCTATTGCAATAGCCCTTGGTCTCTCCTAAAACTAATTCATCCAGATTAACCAAATTAATGTATATCACTTCCTTACTCAAAAACCTCAAACTGCTTTGCCTACTGAAAACAAAGTTCAAACTCCTTAGGCTAGCATTTAATGCGCTCCACTACCTTGCCCCTTTCTGGCTTTATCTTCCATTACTCTGATATTCCTATATCCTCCTCCTCATGAAGTCCTCCCTCAACTCCCAAGCCAAAATAACAGAATCATAGACTGTAGAAATGGAAGGGATCTTAGAGGTCACTGATCATTTAGTCCAACCCCCTTATTTAACAGAACAGGTAACTGAGGCCTAGAGAATAACCTACCTAAGGTCACACAGCTAATAAATGTCTATTAAATAATGAAGTAGCAAAGAAATACTTAAAGTACTTAAAGCAAATAAAGTAGCTTAAGTCTTAGTAGACTTAAGCAATTTCTTACTTATGGGATATCTTAATTTTCTTTGGTATCTCTTATAATTATTTGTGCCCCTATCCTAGCTCCCCAATTAGATTATAAACTCCTAGAAGGAAGGAACCATGTCTTACTCCTTTTTGTATCCTTAATACATAGCAGAGAGTAAGCAGAGTTGAGGGGCCCTGCACATTTTTTCCCTGGAGCCCATGCTTTTATGAGTGGAGAGCGTTCCCAGGGAAGATTTTCCTCTAATTTCTTCTACCAATAGAGACCAGCATTTCTCTGCAAATGACGGCCTCCGAGAGCTCCCTGGAGCTCTGAGAGGTTGCCCAGGGTCACACAAGTAGTATGAGGCATGGGGATGGGTTAGAACTCAGGTCCTTCCTGGATTCTGAAGCCAGCTCTTTAACTGCTACTTATACTACCTCTGTGGTAGTGGATACTTAATAAGTCCTTCACATTATCCATCTCTAGCATGTGCCTAGATCCTTTTTGCTCTCCCTACCAACCTCCAAATCACTCTCTCTCTTTTCTCAATGAGCTTAATGGAGATGAAAGTCTCTCTCCCCCACCCAGAATCCCTCTTCTTTGTCCCTGGTGACATTAATATTTATGTTGATGACCTTCTGAACATCCTGGCCTCCTAGTTTATCAAAGTTCTCAATCTTCAGAACTCCATTCACTACTCTACCTCAGCTACCAACAAGTCACAGTTTAGAACCAAACATCACCCAAGACTGTTCTACTTGAAGACCCTGAATTCTGAAATTCTTCTCTGATCACAATCCCCTGTCCTTCCACATCTCCTACTGAACCTCTTAAACCCATTCTTTTTTTTTTTTTTTTTAAAGGCAATTGGGATTAAATGACAGCTAGTACGTGTCAAGTGTTTGGTCTGAGGCAGGATTTGAGCTCATGTCCTCCTGACTTCAGGGCCTCCTGACTTCAGGGCCAGTGCTCTATCCACTGTGCCACCTAGCTGTCCCCGTTCTCTTTCTTGATAGTGACCTCTGGTCCTATGATCACAGGATCCTTCCTCGTTTTCTATACCTTCACCTTTGTTCTGACCTCTCTCTGCTCAGAATCTTTGGTTAACAAGTTCAAAAAGATATTGTCCTTTATCTTTGAATCCCTTTCCCTCCTGTCTTTGAAGTGTTCACACTCTGTGAACTTTCTAGATCCCCCTCACTATCTACCTTCTTTCTATTCCCAAGCTGCTCAAAGCTGATGAAGGAAGTTACAAAGCCATGTTAACTGAGTTCCCCACAAATTCATATTAGCTAACTTCAAATGAGCGTTCATGACAGCATGACAATCTTTTTGTTCATCTCTGAATGACTATATCACACTTTCTTAGAATAGGTGTTTCAAACTTCTTTCTCCTCAAGTCTCCAGATCCATCTTCACCCCCATCTCTAGGAGCAGATGATTTTGCTTCACACTTCACTGAGAAGACTGAGGTTATCTATCATGAATACTCTCATTTTACCTCCTCCAAACTTCAAAACTATCTCTTTACCACCCCTTTGCTTCAATCTCAAAGGCCTTTCTCCTTGCCAAAGCTAACCCCTCCACCTGAGCCCCTGACCCTATCTCCTTCAGGGGTTTCCCCCTCGTCAACCATTTCTTTTCTCAGTTTCTATTAGTTCAGTCCTGAACATCTACAGGCATGCTTAGGTCTCTCCTGGCAGTGCTTAGCAGTGTCTGGCACATCGTAGGTGTTTAGTAAATGCTTACTGACTATCTTTAAAAGACTGTTCCTTGACCTTGCCATCCCCTCACTGCTCAACTATTAAAGCAGTCTACGCTCCCTACCTCCAGTTCCTCTCCAAATATCCATTCACTTCTCAAGTCCTCGTAACATGGATTCTACTGAAACTGCTCTTCTCAACAGTCACCAATAACTTCTTGACTGTTAACGCCAATGGACTTTTCTTCATCCTCTTTTATTTATTTATTTATTTTTGCACCATTCAACACTGCAGACCAGTTCTTCCTCCTGGATAATCTCACCTTCCTTGGTTCCATAATACAGCTCTCTCCAGGTTTCCTCTTACCTATCTGGCGGCTCCTTCTCAGGCTCCTTTCCTTATTTAGCAACTACCTCCTATTGGCTCTGTCCTAGTTCCTATCTTCTCTCTCTTTATACATTCTTCCTTGATAATCTTACCTGCTGCCATGGGTTCAATTATCACCACTATGGAGATGACTCCCAAATCTATATATCCCTCCTAATCTCTCCCCTAAATTCCAGTCCCCATATTTCCAATGGCATACTGGTCATCTGTCCCCGGATGTCCTAAAGCAGTGTTATTAAACTCAAACAGAAATAGGGGCCACTAAACCCTACATAAGTATCTCTCTATGGGCCACATATTGACTTAGAAAACCACATGTTAACACTATTTATATTACATTTTTATTTATTTTGTTAAATATTTCCCAATTACATTTTAATATGGTTTCAGCTGCACTCAGGAATGTTGCAGGCCACAATGTGGCAGTCAGGCCTCACGTTTGACACCTCTGTCCTCCAGGTACCTCAGACTCAACTTGTCCTAGACTGCAATCATGTTCCTGCCACCCCTAATCCCAACTTTTTCTTTTTCTGTTGATGGCTCCACCATCCTCCAAGTCACTCAGGTTTGAAACACTAAAGAATTATCTTTGATTCTTTCCTCTACCTCTTCTCACATACACACATTCAAATGTCAAGTTCTTCACATGAATACCCCCACGACATCCCTCATATCCATGTCCTTCCCTCTTCACTCACGTATGATCTCAATCCAGGTCCTCATCACCTTTTGTCTGAAATAGCTCTTAATTTATTTGTTTCCAGCCTCTCCCCTCTTCTAATCCATCCTCCACACAGCTGCCAAAATAAATCTCCTTAAAACAGAGATCAGGCCACATTCATTCTCTGCTTTAAAAAAAAATACATTCCGTGGATCCCTATTGCCTTTAGGATAAAATACAGATTCCTCATCCTGACATTTAGGTTCTTATGTAATCTGGTTCTCATCTAGCTTTCCAGATTTATTCTAAATTACTCCCCTTCATATATGTTCTATGGTCCAAACTAGAATTGAGTTCCCTGAACTTAACGTGCCATTTCCCACTTTTATTCAAGCGGACCATCCTCACCCCAGTCCCCTCCTGTGACCTTCAGAATCCTTATCTTCCTTCATAGTTCAGCTCAGATGCCACCTTTCCTGTGAGTCTTCCATGATCCTTCCCCCAAGTGAAAATATACTCTCCTTAGAGAATGTGATGCTCTCTCCCATGCCCCAATTCACACTTCCTACCTTGAATTATACTAGTTTTTCCATTTATCATCAACTTTGTCCTACTTCTTCCAGTAGAATATAAGCTCCTTGAGAGTAGGGACTGTCATTTTTTAATCTCTGTACCTCTAGCACTTAACATACAGCAAAGACTTGATAAATATTTATTGCTTCTCGTTCATTCCAAATGACTGAAGTAGTTACAGCTTGGCTACATCTCTTACAAATTTTAAGAGGAAAATGTGCTGGCTTTAGGGAGGAGAATGTTGCTTACACATCTCTTGCCCCTTTTCCTTGTCTAACACTGCCCCGCTCCCCCCCACCCAGGTGCAGACTGGTGGGAAGCATCACCTCACAACTACAACAGCCTGCAGTGTGTCTGCCTGCCTCAAGTCTCTCCCCACACCAGGCCATCCTCCACTTAGCTGTCAACTGGTCTTCTCAAAGCACAAGTCTGACCATGTCGGTCTACTTATAAAATCTTTCTTTGGTTTTTAAATACCCCTTCTTCTCTTTCCAGTATTTTTATACTCTATGCCCTCTCCCTCAACCCCCACCTACTCTGTGATCTAGTGCTGTTTGTTGTTTGGGCTCCATGTTGTTCCTTCAACAAGACACTCCATCTTCTGACTCCGGACATTTTCATTTGCTTGTTCCCCATGCTCGGATATCTCCCTCCTCATATCCTCCCCTAGTTTCCTTGACTTTCTTCAAGTTTCAGCTAAAGTCTCTGATCCTTACCCCTTTAATGTTAGTTCCTTCCTTCTGTCGATTATCTCCAATTTATCCTGTCTGCACATAGCTATATGCTTTCTTTCCCATTAGACTGTGAACTCCTTAAGAGCAGGGACTGTCTTTTGCCTTTCTCTGTACACCCGTCGCTTAGCACAATGTCTGGAACATTTGTTAATTAACGCTTGCTGACTTACACATAGGTAAAGGCTCAGCTCCATCCACTTTACCAAGAAAGCCATTTCTACAGACCTTTTACCCCACCCACAGTCTATCAGACAAAAGAGGAAATACGGAGAAAAGTGAAATGAGTTGGCCCAATGAATGGGGTACCTATTACTATTCGACCACAGCTAGGAACCAGGATGCACCACCGTCCAACTTCTGTAATACTCTATCCAAGGAACCACTCACCATCGGCTCCAGGTCCGGCAGACCCTCATGCAGATGCACAATTCTCTGGGCCCAAGGTGCTGGAAGACTCGAAGCCAGGCAGCCCGTGGTAGAGGGTGGTCAGGCCCCGCTACCAAGGGCAACGTATCCGGCTCTGGGCTTCGTGGTGGCGGCCTCACCACATGTCTCTCAAGCTGTGGGGGGCGGGGTGGGGGTGCAGGACCCAAGGGCCAGCTCAGCAGAGGGCCCCCACTCCCAGGCCGCCAGGCCCGACGGCCACCCCTGTTCTCCTTCTCCCCAGAGTTGCCCCGTGGGGGCCGTCGCCCATTTCGGGCCTCCCCAGGGGCCTCATCCTCACTGAGGGACGTAGCTGATGAGTCTGAATCCGAGTCTGAGTCTGAGGAAGATGATGAAGTATCTGGCACCCGCTCGAGCAACTGGCACATCCGCTTGAAACGCTCCAGCTTTTCCCGCTGTGGGGAAGGGGCTGGGGCCGCAGGACCCTCAGGAGATGCCGAAGGGGGCTTTGGTTTCTGGAGAGAAAGCAGATGAAATAAATACTTGTTCAATGACTACCCTAAAGAACCCTCAAAAAGTCCCAAGGGAGTTGAAAAAAGAACCAGGCAGCCTCCCATTTCCATAAAAATACAAGAAACAGAATGGAATGGTACACAGAGAACACCGAAAGAGCGAGAGACCTAAGTTCTGGTCTCAGCTCTGTCGCTAAGTAGCTGTACAACTTTAGACAGCCATTTGAGCTCTCTAAGGCATCAGTTTCCTCATGAGGGGTTTAAACTGGATGACTGTATTAACAATCACTTACATTATCACATTTAGAAATAATACCTCACATTTATAGAATGTATTACTTTACAAAGTCTCAAAAACCCTGTAAAGTGGGTAGTATTAAGTATTATTATCCCCATTTTATAGATTACAAAACTAAGGCTAAGAGAGGTAGAGTGATTTTCCTACCATCATACAGCTAGTAAAAAGGACAGGGCTGGGACTCAAACCCAGATCCTGAATTTCTAGCCTACTTTTTTTTTCCTTTACACATTAGGCTGTTCCAGTTTACAAAGTGTTTTAACATACACTCTTGGTCCTCACACCAACTCTGTGACTTAGGCAGGTTAGGTATTACTATCTTCATGTTATGTATAAGAAAACTGAAACTCAAGCCAAGTTGAATGATTTGCCCGTGATTATTCTGCTAGTAAAGTGGTGGAGTTGGCTCTCAGACAATCATTGTTCATCTTAGCTCATCTTAGGTCAGTGCCATGGACTAGCTAACCTTTCAGCTGAGCCTTAGGATTTTTCAAGCTCATTCCATTGTACTTCTCATACTTCTCTTCTCCAAACTCCAGGAACTAGTTGAAAAACAAGCAGCTAAGATTTTTATTTCCATGGTAGGTGAAAGCCATGATCTCCTTCCCACCCAAGCTCTTAGATCTTAAGATCTTGCCCCAAGATGGAAGGCTATAACATCCTGGCTCTCATCCAGAGCACCTGGAGGGCTAAGGTGGGGCAGAATAGGACACCCAGTTCCAATCTGCTGAGGCCTCAAAGGGAAAGGGCAATCATTTATCGCCACTCACCTTCTTCAGGTGCTTCTCTCTTCCTCCTTTTATCTGTTCAGGTGGGTGGGATGGTGATAGTGTAGAAAGTAGAGAAACTCTGTTAGGCCTTTTACCCCTTGTAAAACTCAAGTTTCTGCCCCTACCTTGGACTACAAATCCCAGAAGCCCCCATCCCAGACAAGATGCTGAGCATGCTCACCTTTCAATCATACCGTCTCCTTTCCACTGAGCATGCTCCTGCTCTTCTTTCTTCCTACTCAGGCCCTCTCCAGCCCCTCCTTTTTCCTCCTCCCTAGGAGCCAACTTGAGCATGCTCTCTCCTCCTCTCCAACTCTGTCTAAATTACTCCCCTACTCCCTGGAGTTCCCCTACCGCCCCCTCCCTTACCTATACCTCCCAGACTCCTACGAGCCACACTGAGCATGCTCCACCCTCCCCCATTTCCCCACCCATCCCTTAAACAACATTCCAGCTCTAGAACTACATCTCCCAGAAATCCCACAGGGAGCCCACAAAGTGCTGACTCCCAGTCCTTCGTCCTTTTTTGTCATCAGGACTACATCCTCCAGCATCCCTTCTACCTGGCTCTCAGAGGGCATGATCCCCCCGGCCTTTACCTTCTTCCTAGGTGTGGGGGGTTCATTCCCCACCTCTCTCTCTTTCCGCTTCTGAGGTCCAGGGCCATCGTCTGAGGGAGCCCCTGGAGGCAGGGGGCCTTTTCGTCGGGGGAGGGGTGGTGGCAGCTCCTCGGTTAGCTTCCAGCCGCTTCCCAGCCCCGGCCCCTCCTCCCCATTGTCAGCTCTCCTTCGTCCAGGCCCCTCCCCAGAATCCTAGGGGAGGGAAGAAGAGGTGGAGATCCATCCTCTCCCCCTACTCTTCCGAATCCTTCCCACCCAGAGTTCCAGCTGGTGTAGAGGAGAAGCCAAGTCCTTCTTTATTCCACCCCACCCCACTCTCACCCCTGGCTCTCGGATCCCCACCCTACCTTGCTGGTCCTGCCTTCCTGGGTACATCGAGGACACTCCCAGCAGTTTGGGATCTCAGTGTTGATGACACCCTCGGCCTTTCCCATCTAGTAGAAACAGAAAGGGAAGAGCGGGTTCTGTGTATCCTATCCTTACCCATAAGCTAATCCCCCTTTTGTTACACTCTGCCCCAAGTTTCTTTCCCATGTCAACCTTCTACTCCCCCTCTATACTCTCCTCCAGCCGGCCCTCAGCTCTGCTTCCCAGCCCCCAAACCTTACCTTGAGACAGCCTGGGTGGACGATCTCATTGCAGATTGTACACTCCATGAGGCTCAGAGCAAATTTCTCCTCTTCTCCCTCCACTGTGTCCTCCTTTCCAGCCTCTCCACACAGCAAACACACAGCTGTGTGGGGCAGCACGGGCTGCACGCAGGTAAGAGAGGAAAGTCAGGGCCATGGCTGGGCAGCACCCCCTCACAAGGCACAGGAATAGAAAGGATCAGTGGCTAATCGAACAGTTACGAATGACTCTGAGGTGGAGAGAAAGAGACATCCTTCAAGTATAAAGTGGTCAATTAGTAAATGCGGAACTGAATTGGAGCACAAAATAAATTGTGGCTAGCTCTGATGCATGGAGATAGCAGCTGAGTCTAACAGAGGGACCCGAAGGTTTCCAGACAAGGCAGCAGCACTAGCTGGTTGATAGGGAGGGATCGGAGAAGAGCAGAAGGAGGCTGTGTGTGGCTTTGGAGTGGGGGGGGGGGGGTAGCCACAACTGAGAGTCTCTAGGTGTTGGGATTTGCCAGAAAGACCCAATAAGGAAAGAGTAGGAGAAAAAAAAAAAGAAGAGAGACCCAAAAGCCATCTCTGGCATAGGTGACCTAGCATGGAGATGCAACGTCTGAGGAGTGGGGAGACAGTGCAGCCAGGACATCAAGCTGACTTGAGGGTGGAATTTGGAGAAAGGGTAGGGAAAAGAGAGACAGGAGGAACTGGACAATAGGAAACTGAGGGCAGAGATGGGCAAGGAAGAGATCAAAAGAGAGAAGGGGAACCAAGGGGGAAGAGAAGCCACAAGAGTAGAATACAGTGTAAAAGTTGAAGAGCTGGGTCTGGGCATTAGTCCCTGGGAAGGCTCTCAGCATGTAATCCACCACATGTAACACCTCCTAATCTTATTGGGAGAGGGTTTGAGGTAGAAAGGTGCTGGAGCGGGACAGCTGGCTCTGCATCAAGCCATTCTGGTGACAAAGACTAGTCCCATATCCTAGGCTCTGGACCAGTGCTCAGCAGTGGCCAAATACAACAGAAATACACGGTAGAATCTACTCTTTGGAGAGAAAGCATCAGCAAATACCCTGAAAAGGAAAGGGAGGCTTTCTCTGAGTCAGTCAAGGAAAAGGTATATTCTGCCAGCTAATAACAGCTCCTAAATGCAGCAGACTTAAGAGCAGTAAGAGCATAACTCAGCCTAACGTTAGGACCAGAGGTCTAGAAATGGCCTCGTGGATTGAGGGAGCCCAAGCAAGTCAACTGATGGGTTGAGGGACACAGAAAGGGAAAAACTCACAGCAGTACACTGGCGGAGCAGACAGGACTGCTTCATTCGCCCAGGACCCCCGAATTTCTTCATGTCCCGGCAGAAGTGGCAGTCCCCGCACTCGGTCCGTACACAGGCCCGGCAGCGCCGGCAGCGGGTTCGGCGTCTGCGCGCTCCGGCCCCCGGCCCCCGGCCGCTGGACGACATTGGGGGCGTCAGCAACGCCGAGGGCTGTATGAGGAAGGAAAGCATCATGAAAAGTCAGCCCAGCCTTTTTCTCTATTCCCTTCATCGCCTCCACAACAACCTCTGTCCAGCCCTCTCCTCTTCTCCAGAGGATATAATGGAATCTGGGAGTCCTGATTAACTTTTCCCCATGGCTGTCCTTCAATCAGATCCTCCCTCTGCCCTCCCTCCCTCCTGGAGGCCAAAGGCCACCCCATTCAGTCCACACCCGATCTCCCTCTACTCCTCAGAGTTCTGCAATCGATCCATTAATCCCTCAGCCTCCAGACCTCAGATCCACCCCTCACCTTCCTCAGTGCCTCCCTTCCCTGGAGAGCCCATTAGTGATGCCCAGTCTCCTCTGATACTCCCACCTTGAAACTCCCCAGGAAGGCCAAGACATCCCAGTGGGGGTTACCTCAGGAAGCTCCTGACTCTTCCCCTCGATCTCCAAATGCAGCTCTCCCCAGGCTCTCCCCAACCTGAAATTCCCAGATATACCTCCAAGGTCCCCTCTGATCCCAGGCTGTGAATTCCACGCTCCCCCCCTCCACCCGACCCTACCATATAAACAAACTAAATTTTGCCCACAAATCTCTCCTCAACCCAACCCTCAGGAAGCCTTTAAAATTAGAATCCCACCTCATCTTCTGACATTTCTCTTCAAAAATTTTCAGGTTCTCAAGAAGTCTGTATCTCTCCTATATAGCCTCTGATCCCATGATAGTATCCCTTGCCCACAAGATTGCTGGGTCTCTTCTACTATCCTTTTCCTTGACAGTACTGGACTCCCACTTCCCTAGAATACTCCTGACTAGAAAAAGATCCTCATGATCCCGTAAACTCTCTTCTGCCCAGATTCCAAGATACCTAACTCCTTCACAAAATGTACACTTCTACTTTACATTCTTCAGTTTACCTAGGCAATCACCCCGCTTCTCAAAAATTTCAGAATTCAATCTGATCTCACATTATCCAACAGTCCCAGATGCCCTAAACTGTTTTCTGCTCCTAATTGTGTAGAAACCCCTTGAACTTCCCTTTCTATAGTAACTAGATTCTCCAAGAACCCATACAGAGATCTCTGACTGCTGGGAGTTTTCCACCCCCATTCTCCTGGTCCAGAGATTTCATTCGATGGCATTCCCCAGCTCCCTTCCCAATTCCCCTAGGCTTCCAAGTTTCCTTAATTCTCTAGGGATCTCTAGCTCTCCCTAGTCCATAAAAGAGAAGAAAACGAGATTAGGAAAAATTCTAAGGATTTCCAAGGGTGAGCCAAGATCCACGAGGGACACATACATCCCACAGGATTGTAAAATTGTCGACAAGGAAGACTATGGAGTGAAGTAGAAGTTGGGATGAAGGAAGCCAGGAGCTCAGGTCCTGGGCATGGGGAAGGGCCCCATGGAAAAGTCACAGATACTGAAGGGGCCTGGAAAGAGTCAGAGAGGAGCTAAAGATGAATTGAAGGAAATGAGAAAGAAATCCAGATTCATGGGGAGCACAGAAGGAAGAAAAGAGGCATCAACCCACCTCACACGTGTCCCAGGAGCCATCTCTCCCTTCTCGGAAGCTCCCGGTGGGTCGTCGGCCATCAGCAGTGGGGACAGGGGGTGGAGGGCGCTGGGTGCTCAGAACTCCGGGGTCCACGGCCCCCTGAGGCTGCACAGCCTCCTCTGGAGGCTGGAGCAGTGGGTAGAGATAGGTGAAAGCACCTATTGGGGTGCTCAGGTATGGATCCCCTTGGAGGAGAGGCCCTCTCACTGGTTTTCGTGCTAGGTTTCCAGAACAGTCCCTGATCTGGGGGGGACTCAGTTCTTGAGCCCCAACCCCAAGTCAATAAGCTCAGGTTCTTGGGTTCCTTGGCTTTTGGGAGGTCAAGTCCTTCCCCAGTGTCTCTTGGTTTAGGGGTTCAAATTCTCCCCTTTCCCTGCTTCAGTGACTCCTACCCTTTTCCCTCCTAAGTGGCTCTGGCCTATTAACTCCCACCTTTCCCTCCCCACCACCCTAGCCCCACTCCAGCTACTCCTGAGGTCCAGACCCTTCCCACCGCTGGTTCCTGGGGAGGGGAGGGGGGGGTCACCTTAACCTTCCCCCCCTCCCCCGAGCCCGTTCCACCCTCCTGTGACCCCCCTCCCTGGCAGGGAAGGGGGGAGGGGAGGGGGGGTGAAGGAAGCGACTCTGGCCCCGCCCACCCCGGCCCGTGCGCCCCCCCACCCCCCTCCCCCGCAATCGCCCCTAGGAAGAAATAAATTTAAATAAATTTGAATAAAACCCCCCTCGAGTAGGAGGAAGGGAGGGAAGGAGGAAGGGGGAGGGGAGGGGGGAGGGGGCAGTTGGGGTGTCTCAGCCCCCCCGGCCCCCTGGCCCCGCGTTGCTCCGGCCCCGGGCCCCAGCCGCCTCTCTCATCCCTCCTCAGCTCCTTCCTCCTTCCTCCTCCCCTCCCCCCTCCTTCTCTCCTCCTTCTTCCCTCCCTCCTTCCCTCCCTCCCTCCTTCTTCCAGGCCAACCCCTCCCCCTTTCCCCCCTACACCTCCACCTTCCTGGAATGAGGCGCGCGGAGCACGACGGATATTGTAGTCTTCTAGCCCTCGGGGCAGTCGTGCAAGACAATGGAACGCCAAAGAGGGCAAAAACTACATAGAAGATGGCGGCCAACGGGCCCGGCTGGGGACCTCCCTGCAAACCAAGGACGACGGGAGTTGTATTCCAACAGGCCCTGAGAGTTTCATTGGGGAACACAGAACGGGAACAAGAACAGGGACTACAAACAAGATGGCATCTTCCTCAGCCCTCCTCTCCAAGATCTCAGCCTCTTTCCCTCTACAACCCTCTGCGCGTGTGGGACATGCCGGGAGTTTCAGTCCGTCTACTTCCTTTCCTCTCCAGTTATCCCCGTCAGGAACAATGGAAAGGTGAAGACGGATAAGGACTACGTGCAAGATGGCGGTAGAAGAACTAACTGGCTCGCCTGCCGCGCGGGGTGCGATAGGAATAGTAGTCCGTTAGCTTGCAACAATACTTAAGGACAACGAACCCGGAAAAGGGATAAGACTACAACCAAGATGGCGACCGATATTGACATTCTCCTCGCCGCTTCTTTTTAGCTCTGTCTATATCTCACTCACTACCAATATCCAAAGCCATACGGTAGCGCAAGGCACGACGGGAGTTGCAGTTTTCCAGACTCCACCTCTTTTCTCTTCAGCGAAGACAATGGAAAAGGGAATGGGGCGGGGACTATAAGCAAGATGGCGGCAAAAAGAAACGTGAAACGAGCATTTTCGGGAGTTGTAGTCTGAAGCCCACGGCTACTCATTTCAGACTTGTGAAAAAAAGGACTCTAGCGAAGATGGTGGCATAAGCGGTCTTTACCTGCGCTGTGTATGCTGGCAGGCGTAGTATCTTCCTTAGCCCAAGGGAGAAGGGACTTTGGACTGTGGAAGATTGCGTCATGGTCGTGACGTAAATCGGGAAATCAAACAGGGAAGAAAGGAAAGCCGGTCGGGTCCACACAGTCTGCTGGGAAATGTAGTCGGCTTCTGTTGGCGTCTATTGGAGGATAAAGGTCCCAAGTATGTAGAGAAAAGGGGCCCCACACAGGACACCCTGGGATTTGTAGTTCTTGTGATAATGTGCTGTCCTTTAAAGGGGTCTCTTAAAGGCACAGCGCGAGATAGTGTCACTATTTAAAGGGGCTACAAGCATCCTACTACGTAGTCCCTCCTTCAAGCTCTGACCTTCTGAGATTGTGTGTGACGACCAGAGAAGTGAGCCACCAGGTGTTTGCCTCTCCCACTGCCATATGGTGATGTGCCTGCCCCGCATCCTCCCAGTGCTGCTGTGTGAGTGGCAGGCTGAGCTGTTTGTGCTCCGGTCCAATCACTTTCTGAGCCCAAGTGCTTTCTGTATGAGACAGAAGTTCTTCGTTATAGTAGAGCAGAGGTGGCCAAATATGCAACCTGTAGCCCTCAGGTCACCGGGAGAGGATGAGCAAGTACTTGGGATCTGTGCCTGTGGTTGGCCCCTACCCAGGGATCATACAAACCTACGGCAGAGGAACAGCAATAAAAGACGTTTGTATTTGAATAGCTTGCTTTATGAAAGGAGTTTTCTTCATGCCCTGGGACAAGGTCTTTGCAGGCGCAGCTGGAATACCTACAGTGGATCATACGGCACCGCGCCCCCCCCCCACACGCTGTCACCTTCAATCACTAGTGATGTTTTGGCGCCACCTTGAGGTTAATAAGAACTTCAATAACATTTGCACTGTAGGGCTGCGGACGGGAGCTTTAAAGGACAGTGTTTATTCCCAGCCTCTGAACGATGCTTTGGGAAGGTTGGAGGGTAGGGGAGGCAAGCCTTCTCCTTGAGGTGAAGAAGTAAGAGGAAAGCAGACAGTACTAAGACTAAAAGGACCGACTCATCAAGTGATGCAAAAATTTTTATTACAATTTGCTTTGAAATAAAAATTTTCATCCTATCCTTGTTTTATTTGCCTTGTGAATTAAAAATAAATATGTTGCGTCAATTGACAAAACTTGGTCCTTCAGGTGTTGTTAAATTTTCGGTCTTTTTAGTATTAAATACCCTCTGTGAAAAGAAAAAAGGAAGTTTATTAAAGCAGCCATGGGAAGAGCTCTTTTGGATGTCACATACATATGATTTAGGTCAGGGTTGGGGGACCTACAGCTTCAAGGCCATATGTGGCCTTCTTCATCCTTGGGTGTGGGGCCTTTTGACTGAGTCCAAGTTTTACGGGACAAATCCTTTTATTAAGGATATTTATGATTATTAAAACATCTTATTTATATTATATTTTAATTAAATTTATTATAACTAATATATCATATTAAGGATATTTATTATTTATTTATTAAAAATATTTTATTATTTATCAGTGTGGGAACTACAGCTACCAAATCACCAAACCATTAAACCCAAACATGACTTAGTAGATAAGTCTTAGGCAATTGCCTAAGGAACATGGTGGTAAAGTGACTTGTTCAGGGTCAGATAGCTAGGAAATGTCAGATACTGAGTTCAAATCCATGATTCAAGATCAGCACTCTATCTGCTCTCCCTTACCAACTACCTGCTTTTTATGTGCGTATATTTTTACATATTTGTGTGCGTATTTATAGATCCTCCCAGAAAAAGGGTTCATGCTCTGTACTTATATAGGGATTGGATTCATCCTGGAGGCAGCCTGACCTTAAAGGGAAGAGTTAGGTTTTTCTTTCACTTTTTCTCTCTCTAGCTCATTGCTCCCCACCTAGAGTTCCAGGGGATATCTCTAAATAAATCTTAGGTATGGCATATGTCTAGTATCTTCCCACAAGTGGATTAAAGGGGTCCTTTCTCATAAAGATATTCAATATACAAAATGGATATCAGGTGTAGGACTACCATTTATTTCCTCTACCAGCAAAGAAAAGCATACAACCAAAAAACTTACAAGCATACGTTAACAAATACTTTAAGGGTAAAACAACAATTCATCACCATCATTATAATTTCCCTAAAAGGTAAAGTTACTTTGTGGGACTGCTGGACAAATATTTCTCATTTGCCTCAGCTTTGTGCTGTCTAAGGTCCAGATCTGCTGGCCACTCAGCCACGTCTCTCTAGTTGGACAATCTTGTTGGTGCCATATGTGCAGGCATCACCTATTGGGCAATTACCATTGACTCAGATACCAAAGTGCTCTCCAACTCATGAGGTAGATGGAAACTTCTGTATCAGGATTGCTGGTTTCCACTCTCAAAACCAGTCAGGGTGAATACACAAAGCAAAAGGGTCAACCAAGTTGCTAGTGTTCTTTGTCTCCATCAGTGTTCCTTATACTATACTTGTATGTACTTATTGTGTACTCCCCCTGCCCCCAGGAGAATATAAGCTTCATGAAGTCAGGTATGATTAAGTTTGTGTCTTTATTTCTTCAACACCTAGCATAGTGTTCTGCAAATAATAGTTGCTTAATAAATAATTATTGAATTAAATTGAACCCTTAGAAGCTAACCAGTCATAAAGGCTCTTCATTCTTTCTTTCATAATGTCTTTTCCATTCATCCCCTCTACTCTGTTCTGAGTCCAATGATCTTAGGTCAAGCCCTGGTAATTTCCTGCTGGGAGTATAGTGCCAACTTCCTATCTAATCTCTCATTTCTTTAATCTGTCTTTCAAAGGCTGCCCAAGATTCTTTCTAGTCTACAAGTCTGGCCTTGTTTTTGCTCAAAAAAATTTAATGGCTCTCCATTGCTTATAAGATAAAATGTAAACCTTCAGTTTGGCATTCAGGGTCCTTAACAATCTATCTTTGTCTTACCATTCTACTAACCATTATTCAGGAAATAAGAATATAGTCTTTCTTATTTTCTTACAGTATGTTTTTCTTAGAGTATTCTTTTCTTCTATATCTTATAGTATTTCTTATTTTCATGAAGTCTTTCTTATTTTCCACTACTCCCCTGTGTAGACCCTCTACTCTTCTCAAGTCAATCTTCCTATGGCTCCACATAGGTTATACTCATTCTGTACCACCATCCCTTTGCTTAGCTTATTTTCCCCCTCCCTGGAATGACCCTTTCCCTTCCTCTCTGCTCATCTAAATCCTATCCCTTCTTTTAGTCCTAATTCTATGTAATAACTGTCTGATCATCTCAGTTGACAGGGGGGCAGTGTAATAAATGTAAATGTATAACAATTAACTCTCCCGGAAAAAAAAAAATGTACTCATGACAGCCTTTTCAATTTAATCTTATGCGCTACTAGCATTTTCTCCATCACTTTCTAAAGTCTAGACAGCCAACACATTAAGTCAAGCCATGATTTGTAGCCCTTGCTGGTTTCTGAGGTATAAAGGCTCACACTGAAAATTTAACAATAGTTAATTAACTCACCAGGGAGTTAATTAACTCACCAGGCACAACCCTGGACATATTATATTATACATGTATACAATATAGGGAGAAATATCTAGATACTAGAATAGCTGTAGAAATAGAGATAAAGATAGACATTCAAGTGTAGTCAGAATTGTTTTAATAACTGAACCCAAAGAGTAGTCATTAATGGGTCAATGTTAGCTTGGAGGAAGATGGTGTGATCTGGCAATTGGTGCCTAACCTTGTGGTTTTCAACATTTTTATCAACTTCTTAGATGTAGGCAGAGATGGTATGTTTATCAGATTAGAAGATGATGCAGAACTCTGTAGGACACCTGAAGTGTTCAATAACAAAAATCTATATCCAAAAAGATCTTGACATTCTAGAGCAGGCCTGCACAAAGGATTTCAGGCAGCTTGTGAAAAATGTAGAGGATGGGGGCAGCTAGGTGGTGCAGTAGATAGACCATGGGCCCTGAACCTCAGGAGGACCTGAGTTCAAATCCAACCTCACACCAAACACTTGACACTTAGTAGCTGTATGACCCTGGGCAAGTCACTTAACCCCAATTGCCTAAAAAAAAATGTAGAGGATGTAAAAGAAAGTAAAGATGTAACGAGTGCTTTGTCCGTGTCCCACTTAACCTGCCTTCCACTAGTCACTATTGTGCCTGTCATGTAACTTGGCGGGTGGGTTCCCACTTCAAACTCTCTCCTGTTTGTCACATGATACTCGGCAACCAACCATCATCAGTCAACAAGGCAGCAACAACTCGAGGGCTTCACCCCCCAAGTTACATGAGTGTCTGGAGCTCTCTCCAAAGGCACACACTCACTCAGTTCAGTATTTCTTTGTATGTGAGCAGTTGCTATGGAGATTTTTTGGTTCTAATATTAAAGTGTTTGGGGTGACTTTGTAAAATGGGTGATAAGAAGAAATGGAAGATTGAATCAGAACATAGAGTGTTTAATCCAGAGTGGACAAATAGATACTTGTTTACTTACACAAGAGACAAAGTATTGTGCCTTGTTTGCCAAGAAGTAATAGCCATTCCGAAGGAATACAACTTCACATTTCGAATCGAAACATCCTGACTGAAGCAAATTGGACTCCAATGAAGAATAAATTAAAGCATCCAAATCGCTAAAAAATCTCAGCGGAGAACAATGATTTTTCAAGAAAGTAAACTCAGAAAATGAGGCGGCTACTAAGGTTAGTTTTCAGATTTCTAAAGAAATTGATTTCAAACGTGATTCCGGAGTACGATAAACTGACTGCTGACAAGAAGTGTAATACATCCCATTAATTAAATGTAAACAGTAAGACAACCTGAAAAATGTATTAAAACTTGTACCACTTAGCAAAGTAATTTTTTTAACATTAATGTGATTTAATGATAAATAAAAATCTTAAGTAATAAGTGTGATTAACTGATATCAATTGAAATTTCCCTTTTTAAAATGTTTTATTTGCAAAATAATTTAATCATCAATTATGGCTTTACTCGGAAAGTGAGCCACTAAAAACCTATCTGTGGCCTGAAGAAATTTAGCCTATTTTAATTTTGGCCCCCACCTCCTGCCAAGTTGTGCAGATCTGTGCTAGAGCATTGAATTTTCTAATGAGATGAAATTTAATAGGGACAAATATAAAGCCTTGCACTTAGGTTTAAAACAATCAACTTTGCAAATGTAAGACTGGGAAAGGGAAGACTATCTAGACAGCAGTTCCTGGGTGGGAGGATGGGGGGAGGAATCTGAGAAAATACTTACAACAACACTTTTTGTAGTAGCAAAGACCTGGAAACAAAGCAGATACCCATCAACTGGGCAAATCATGGTATGAGGAATAAAAAATTACTATATGATGGGATTTGGAGCATGCACAGATTGCCTAACATGGAGGCACCCTGCCTTTGCCTACCATGTGAGTAAGAGTGGCCTCCTTTGATTGGAAGAGCAGGCAGAACAGCCTGCATCTTTAAAACTGTCCAAACTCTTTCCTGTTTCATCCAGAGGGGGAATATCACAGTTCAGTCAGAGCCCTGATTCTATAAACTGAATTGAGAGAAGAGATACCTTCCCCTACTCTCCACCCCTTTTGCCTGGCTTGGAGAAACAGGTCTGGGGTCTCTGTTTTGTATTATTTGACCTTCTCAGTTTTAGATACCGGGAATTTGAGCCGTGGCAACCTTGGAGCCAAGATTGCAGGCAGGGAAGGAAAGCAGGATACCTGGGATTCTAGCCCAAGGTGGGCTTTGGACTTGAAACTAGAACTATGTGCAAGTTAAGTGATTAACCTAATCTCTTCCCTTTCCCAGTGACTGGGATGGTATGGAGGGAAAGGGAATTATGCTACCCATGTGTTAGTGGGAGTAAGTTTGTATATTTACTATTATCCCTTTTAAAGTAAATATTTCTTTGTAAAAGTTAGTCCAACTGTTAAAGGCTAAATGTAACTAGGGTACATGGGATCACCCCCTAATTTGGTAGAAAACCATTGTTGAGGGCTGGAGCCATTTGCAGAAAGCCTAGACATCCCAAGCCCCATAAGGACATTGGAAGACTGTGGGGGAGGCCTGAAATATAACATATTGGCCTTCAGGCAGAGGGAGCCAGGGTAGTCAGTGTTAACTGTATTATAAAAGATGATATATATGATGAATATGGAGGAGCTTGGGAAAACTTACATGAACTGATGCAGAGTGAAGTAATCAGTGCAAACTCCCCCTGCTGCCAGTAAGTTCCAGCCAAGAGACTCAATGTCCTCCAGTCCTTTTGAATTCACAAGGTCATCTCCAAATCTAGACTAACTCACCTCAAGGTCACTATTCCAGCATTCACATTCAGGAAAGAAATCCAAAATGGAAGAGGTAGCTAGAGTCTAACATCCCTTCTTAGGCTTGGTAGGCAGGACATATGCTTTAGCTTCCGAGGCCTTCTGGGCTGCGAAAATGAGTGAGCTGCCCTTCCTCCACCCCTCATGGGAAGTCTCAGAGTTATGTAATGCCACCTGAAGAATCAAAGGAAGAGATAGCTGGAGGGCAGAATTACTCCCTTTTTAAAAATCCACTGAGTCATCCCCTCTGAGTGACCAGTAAGGAGACTGCTTTGTTATCTCCATAATGCCTTAACTCTGAGCACAAACTCGTGGTCAGTCAAAGGCAGTTAGGAAAGCTTTGTGTTGGACCCCCAGTTACAACTAAAACAATGTAAATGGAAAGACCAACAAATGAAATAATCCAAAATGAATGCTGTGAAAGTATAACAACTAAGTTTGGCCTTAAAGAACAAGATATAAGAATGCACCTCCTTTCTTTTCAGAGGTGAAAGACTATGGGTGTGGAACACTGCATATAATTTGGGATTTCTTTGCTATGTTGGTTAGTATTGCTGAACTGTTCGTTTATTTTATTTATAATAAGGAATGGCTTTGGAGGGGGAAAGTGAGATATATTGGGAAGTGGAGATAATATAAAAAGATGTATCAATAATACATTATTTTTTCCTAAAAAAGAAAAAGGAATTTAATGGATGAATCAGCATTACAACATGGCGGCCAAAAAGGAGGGAGGAAATGGAGCAAGAATTTATTAAGTACCTACTATATGCTAAGCATTTTATAAATATTATCTTGTTTGATTCTCATATCCCTGAGGTAAGTGCTATTATTATCCCCATTTTACATAAAACAAGACTGAGGTTAAGTGACTTGCCCAGGGTCACACAGTTAATGTCTGAGGTCAAATCTGAACTCAGGTCTTTCTTACTTTAGCATTCTATCTACTGCACACTTAGCTGCCTCAAAAAAAAAAAAGTAATGATATCCTAAACCACATTAATAGAATCAATGTCTAGAAAGAGGGAAGTAATGGTTCTACTCTGTCCTGGTCAAGAATCATCTGAAATGGGGCAATTAGGTGGCACAGTGGATAGAGCTCTGACCTTGGAGTTAGGAGAACCTGAGTTCAAATCTGACCTCAGACATTTGATACTTATTAGCTGTGTGACCCTGGGCAAGTCACTTAACCCTGATTGCCTTACCAAAAAGCAGAAGGAAAAAAAAAGAATCATCTGAAATATTGTGTTGAGTTTTGTATACCATATTTTAGGATTTACATAGATAAGCTAAAGTCCATCTTACCAAAATAGGTGACAGGACTGAGAATATGCCTTATGAGGTTTAGTTGAAGGAAGTGGGCTATTTAGTCTGGAGAAGAGAAGTCTTGGTCGGGGAAGAGAGAATGTTAGCTCTCAGTTCCTTCTTACTAGAGATCTTCACAGATCTGTGTGTGGAAGAGGTATTTTAGGGCAGAACTAGTGACAATGGATGGAAGGTGCCTAAAGACAGAACTGGACCTAGTGAAAGGAAAACCTTTCCAATAATGTGAACTGTCCCATATTGGAATGGGCTGCTTTGGGAGGTGGTAGGTTCCTTCTCTCTAGAGGTCTTCACAGATAGGTGGATGACCACTTGTCAATGATACTGTAGAGGAAATTCCTATTCAGGGACAGATTGTACTAAACGACTTCTGAGATCCCCTTTGAACTCCTGATTCTGTGCCTTCAAGTCCTGTCCTCTTTCTCCTCCACATAGCAGGGTATTCCATGGACCAAGCATTGGGCTTAGAGACAGAGAACCTAGATTTTTGGGGAAACTGAAGTTTGGAGAGGGGAAGTGATTTACTCAGAGTAAATCTAGAGTTGATGCTGCAATTCGAGGTCAGGTGTCTTGGCTCCAGCTATAGTACATACCATATCCTACGATATCTCTTTCAGGCTGCACTCCCCAGAAGGCAATATTTTCACTATCTTCACAGTGGAATATCTACCATCACTATGTTTCATGGAGAGAATAATGGATTTGGGAATAAAAGATGAACCTTAAGCAGACTCATGTTCTTTACTTATGATCATCCTAGGAGGAGAACCAGACACATACCCCCTAACTAGGGTTAGAGGAAGAGGAAGAAAAGAAAATGGACTGGACTGATGATTCTCCTCCATTCCCTAGCCATATCTATATACTGGATACTAAGAGGGAATGGGAAAAGAGAAGATGGCAGACGAGGGCTGCCATATAGTCCCTTCATCTCTAATCTCTCCTCTTTTCATTCCGTCCTCCTCATACTGATGCCTAATTAGCCTTCTTAGAATACATGTCACTATTTTACCATGGCCATCTACATAAAGTCTTCCCACTACATAAAGTCTAAACTCTATTTAACCTTCAAGGTCTTCCATAATCTGACCCCACCCACCACTTTGTCTCCCACTGCTTCCCAACATGGACACTTTGCTCTAGCCAAGCTAGCACCAAGTAAACATGACATTAGTGTATTCTTCTCTTTATAACTTGTGCTATCCACTGCCTGGATTGTCTCTTAGGAGACTAGGGCTACTTATGGCATAAGAAGTCCTTCAGACTGAGGATATCAGTAGTGTTGCAGATGATACATGATATCATCCAATTTGGAATGGGAGCACGCTAATCCAATCCTGTCATTTTACATATGAGGAAACTGAGTCAAAAAAAAGGTATCTGTTCTAAGTCATACAGATGTTAAATAATACAGAGATATTTGACCACAGCTCTTCTGACTCCAGATTCAGTGTTTCTTCCACTAACTACATTGCTCCCATTGAATTTCATATAGGTCCCATAGAACCTATGGAATTGGGATTGGATATACCTATAAAGTTATGTGTAGAGATACCAATAAAATTAAAGTTATTGATTCTTGTAGAGTATATTGTCATCATCATCATCATTATTGACTAAGTTTTAGGAAAAGATTATTGAAAAGCAGTGGACTTTGGTAGTAAGGTAAGTGTAAGCACATGGCAACCTACTAGCCACATTTTTTTTTTAATTTGGCGAGGCAATTGGGGTTAAATGACTTGCCCAGGGTCGTACCCCTAGTAAGCGTCAAGTTTCTGAGGCCACATTTGAACTTAGATCCTCTGGACTCCAGGACTGGTGCTCTATCCACTGAGTCATCTAGCTTCCCTGGTGTTTTTGGTTTGTTTGTTTGTTTGGTTGGTTGGTTTTTTTAGGTAATCCAGGCTAAATGACTTGACCAGAGTCACACAGCTAGTGTCTGATGCCAGATTTGAATTCAGATCCTCTTGACTCACAGGCTCTATCCACTGTGCCACCTAGTTGTCCCAGCCACATTCATTTTTAAAATAAAAGACATTATAAGGAACAAGAATGACCCCAATATGAGGCAGGTAAATCATGTAGTG
Organism: Vombatus ursinus; assembly: GCF_900497805.2. Taxonomy (NCBI): domain Eukaryota; kingdom Metazoa; phylum Chordata; class Mammalia; order Diprotodontia; family Vombatidae; genus Vombatus; species Vombatus ursinus. The sequence goes on from NW_020954585.1 coordinate 43,030,129, forward strand.
AGAAGGAGTGAGAACAGATGACTGGTCCAAATATTCCCTCAGTAGTCTAACACATTAAGAAAATATGAGAAGGACCTCCCTTACGGATGGATCTTCTATGGATGTTATATAGAAAGACATAGGCAAGAATCAATTCTAATTGGTAGAAGGGGTTACTAAGTTGACAAGATCACAGGTCCACCTACACATCTAAGGAAGAGTTGGGGTGATTAATACCTGTAGAATCAAGTCCAGGTTCAGAACAGAGAGAGGGGTAATATAATAATCTGAACAAATCAGTAGAGACTGTGATGTCAATCCTGAAGCAAACCTGAGGTCTGTGGTACTATCAGGATTTCCATCAACTTGTGAGAAGCAGCATGGCAAGCCTGGACAGGGTGCTGGACTTAGGAGTCAGGAAAGCCTGGGTACAGATCTAACCTCAGATCCTTAGTAGCTATATGATCCTAGGTAAGTCAGTTAATCCCTCTGGGTCTCAGTTTCTTCCTCTGTAAAATGAGGGGGTTGGACTCAATGACCTCTAAGGTCCCTTACAATGCTAAATCTATGATCCTGTGAATGTACCTTGAACACTGAAAACATTCAGGACTCATCATTAGAGCTGTCTTTTTTGAGGGGTTGGGGGAGACTGGGTATCCTATCTCTTGAGAATCTGTATGGTCTTAGCTTTCTTGGGAGGATCTCTCTGTTACTGAGGGAGAATAGAGAACAGGAAAAGAGTTTCTGGAACCAAGAGAGACATAAGAGGGGAGCAAAACTGGAGGCAAGAGCATGGGATAGGCCTAGGTATAATGAAACCTAGAAAGGGGGAAAGAGAAATGAAAATTAGAGGAAGATGAAGCTCAGAGACAGGTGAGAACAGGTCTTAGAAGAGGGAAAATAAAGTCTTAGTAATAGCGGAAGACCTGGAGAGAAAAGAGAGAACCTTAAGACCTAAGGCATGGGAAAGAGGGGTGCTGATGTGGTGGGGGAAGAATATCATACCCAGGTCACCAAATGAATAACCTGTAGCCAGGCACCCTAAATTGTCCCCTCCTCTCCCAGCTCCACATATACCCTTCACCTGTGAATAGGTCCCAGATCGGGTTCCTGCCTTCTTCCCCCTCCTGCCAGCCCCACGCCTCACTGAGCCCTCTCAATGAGTTCAAGCTAATCCCCTGACATCACCTACTCCCCCCCCCATACTACCCCCTCAGCAAGAGGCCTGTTTGCCAAAGGGCCAAAGCAGTCTCCTAGCCCTTCCTCTTCTCCAGATACCTGGATTCACATCAGCTTCCAAGTATATTAACCATACTTTTGCTCCTGGCTTGCCATCTTGGAGCTGGTTCCCAAGTCATCTTTTTCTTGCTCTGACTTTTCTGAAGCCCCTGATTCTCCAGTTAGACTTCTACTCCCTGGCCTGACCTTTCAACCCCAAGACCTCAGGAAGCTGGTATCTCTAAGTCCCAGGCAACTGGCTGCTGCTCCTTGCCTTTCACCCAGCAGTGGAGGCCTCAGGGCAGGTAGGTGACACCTGAACTCAGGATCCATTAGGGATCAAGGTGGGGCTAGGAGAGTAAGATCTCTCTCAATGGCTCCCAACTTTTTCTAATATGACAATTCTTATTAAATGACAGAACATTAACTCCTAATAGTAGTTATGTTAATAATATCTGTGGATTGAAAAAATACTTGATAACAAAATGTGGTTATAAATCCAATGGCATGCAAGTGAATTTATATTTTATTAATCACAATGAACTCTACATATATTTGAAAAACAGTAATATGTGTGAGATGTTATGGTATGCTTCCTAAACAGATAAAAATGACATGGTTTGATATGCATATTGAGTCTCAGACCCTTTCCAATAACTCAGAGACAAATTCCCCCTCTACTGACCACCCCCCCCAACTTCTCAGCCTATAACCTAAAGGGTGGGAACCACTGCTCTATTCCAGGGATCCAGCTACCCTGCCTTTGGACTCAGGTTCTTAAGGGGCCTGCTATATGTGCTATATTTCTGTATCCCCAACAGTAGAGAAGACTCACATAGTAGATATTTGGTGAATTTTTGTGGAATAATAGTTCCCAGCTCAGAATCCAGATGTTCTTGCCCTCTCAGACCCCATTTACCCTCTTCTCCTAGCCAATAGCCTTCATAGTTTACTGTGTGCCAAGGTTGGGGTGGGGGTAGGGTTGGGAGGGTGCTGAAGGACAGAGGAAGCCTATGCTGAGGGGCGGAGTAGAGCCGCCTCTGAGGGAAACTAGATCTCAGGACGTGCGGAGCTGCAGGGATCGGGGCGGCCTCGTTGTCCCCCATAATCCCCTCCCCGCCCTCAGCCCTCTCCCTCCTTTGCTTCTGGAGTTTTACAGACCAGGCAATGGAGGAAGGGTGGGGGGAACCAGGGAAAGCAGGGTTGGGGGCCATGGTCATGTTGTTGGGGAACCCTTTTGCAGTCTCTTTACCTGCCTCTTCCCAGACCCTTTTCACCTTAGGTTCTCATTGGCCTCCTCCCCATTCATCCTCTTTCTTTCTCTGTCTTTCCCCCTTCCCTTCTCTGTTTCTTCTTCTCTGACTCTCCCAAACCTTTCTTCCCATGACATCTCTCACCTTCTACAGTCTCCTTCCTTCCCTTTTCCCTTGCCACCCTATTCTCTGTCCAATTCCCACTCGGGCTTCCTGGGCTCTCCCCCCCCTCCCCATCCCCTTTCTTCCCTCCTCCAGGGTGTGGTCCTCTGCCTGTCCCATCCAAAGCCTCGAGGATAAAAGGTATAAAGAATCTCAGGGTAGGGCCAGAGAGAACAGGTGCCCCAGGGACCTAGATACAGACAGCAAAGGAAAGAGGAACATGACCAACTCACTAGGTAAGTAGCTGAAACTTGTAGGGGAGAGAAGTCCTGAATCATAGCACCTGAGGGACAGAGAATTTATACTAAGAAATCAGAGAAAGAACTCTGGGGCCAGATCCACATGTGTGCTTTGGGCCTGGTTGACTGGAGTTTGTCTTTTTTAATTCTCTTCATCTGCTGGAAATTTTTATAGGACAAAGTTCTTGCCTTCTGAAGAAATGGAGGTTGGATCCTCCCAGAGAAATCTCAGACCTGCCTCTGACTTTCTTTCTTGTATCCCAACCAGTTGTGCCCTGCCTGTTGTCTCTGCTGCTGGCACCCTTTGTCCTGGGTGCCCCAGTGTCTCTGGCTGACTCCATCAACCGAACCTACAACTTGGCCCTCTACATGCAGAAGAACTCATCGGTGCTGGTGCAGACTTATGTAAGTGAGAATGGACAGTTGGGCAGATGGGAGGAGGCTCTTACATTGGAAATAAGATGGGGCTGCAGGAAAGAGGCTCTTCCCCCATGGGGAAAAGTAAGGGATGTCAAGGAGAAGCCTCCTTCAGCAGGGGAAAGGAAGGAAATTCTGGAAATAGAAAACTGGGGGAAAGGACACAAAGAAAGCTCTCAACTCCATTTTGAAAATTATGAAGTCCTATATAAATGCAAATTATTGTAAATTTTATTATTGCCTCAAGAGCCGCCAGGGAGATTATGAAGGTAGTGGCTTAGGAGTCAGGAGAATTGGGTTTTTGTCAGGGGTGTGCTGGAGCCAGCCCCCACCAACTCCTGAGATGCAACTAAGAAATTTTTGATGTGTGCATTTACACTTCAAAAATTGGTACATGGCTACAAATCAGAATGAAACTTACTGTTTCATTGGCTGTCTAGACTTAAGAAAATTTTGGAGGAAATGTTAATAGTGCAGATTAAATTTAAAAGTGCTCATTGCTACATTTATTTTCCTGGAAAGCCGATTGTTAAACATTTACCAGCACATCTCTGATTCTAGTCCTAGCTCTGCTATTAAGTGTGTGAACAAGTTATTTTTTTTCCCTCTGGTGCCTGGATTCCTTCTCTATAAACTGAAGCTTGTTGAGCCCCAATAAATTACAGAGTCTGTTCTAAGAAAGAAACAAATGAAATTAGGGTACATGTGTACACAGTTTAATTTCTCTCAAACTGGTTTGACATACATTGCATGGCAGTTCAGTCCAAAACTGGGACCCCCTAAGAGGGCCAGTTCAGAACTGGCTCTATTTGGGATTTGGGGATACAAGGATATAGACCCTTTCAACAGGGGTTCGTATCAACCTGCCATCATTCCAGACCACTCCCAGCCTCCTTCTATCTAGACGTATCTGTCTCCACCCAGTCCTGAGTAGGATAAAATCAATTCTAGTTTGGGTTGGGTTTGACCAAGATAAGAAGATTCAATTCAATCTCATTATCAGTAATGTCCTTCTGAAGAACTTTGGAGCAGAAGGATGGGGGGTGGATCTCGGAGTTTAGAAATCATTTTTCACATTCCCCCATCTGATTCTAATGAGAGGTGCAACCTCCTCGCCGAATCACTAATATGGTCAATGCTTCATCAAGAGGTTTTGGGGACTTATAACAATATGCAAGAGGAGAGGGAGAAATTGATCGAGGCATTGACAAATCAAGGGGGCAGTCCCCTTAGTATGTAAATAGCAAAGGGGAAAAGTAAGTAATAAATAAATTGTCCATTTAAGGGGCTCAGAAGTCTCATCTTATATAGCTGTCTGGGAGGAACATCATCTGATGAAGTTTTCTGGTCTGAGTGCTGTCCAAGCAGTCTCCAACAGACTGTCTTCTTGCAGAGATCTTCTTTCTTGTGTCCACTCTTCTACAAGATTGATCTTAACACAATTTTAAATTACCTTGGCAATAACCAGGTCAAATAATGAAAGTTAACTCAACCTTTATGTCTCTATTATTATAAAATCAAAATTGGAACCTTGGCCAATTGTCATGTTAAACAGGAAAATAAAACAGGAAAATAAAAACAGGAAAATTAGAACCTAGTTATTGAAAATTAGAACCCAGTTTTTATACTTCACATTCATTCCCCCATCAGGAGGATGAGATTCCACTAAGGAATTAATAACAGAACATTTTTTATAAAGAGATGGACTCCAATACATATATACATAATACATTGAGTGATCAATTTTAAAACAGTACATATCAATAAAACAATTCCAATTTCTGGTCATGTTGAAATAAATAACCCCTAATTAAAGTGGATGCTTCCTTTAAAGCAGTTACAAGACAGACCACAAGCCATTCTTTTAAAATTAACTAATTGTAACAAAACAGACAGGTAAAATATCAACTAAGTAACAGAATAATATCCTGGTGGTCACAAATCCTTGACCTAATTATTCCCATACCATTATGAGGAATTAAAGGACCCTAACTTATACAGGAATATATACTAGTAATAGATGTCAAGGCTAAATACTTAATTCTAAAATTCTAGGCCAAATAGCTCAATCTTATCCTTGCATCTTACTATAATAACCTCAGATGTTCCAGTATCAATCCATTATTTAATAGATTTAATATTGTACTTACAAAACTTTTTGATTATAGAAATTTGCCATAAAAGAATAGGGACATAACTATAGTAAGGGAACAATGTTCCCTAATTTCATGTCAATTCCAGACAGAAGTTATGTTAGATGGCTAATTGCATTGAGCCAGACTTAAAGTCTGCCAGATGGGATATTTGTATTGAGGAAATTGAGTCAGAAGAATCCTACCTCAGCTCATGCAGAAGTTATTCTCCCAATTTTCCCATGAGAATACCCTCTGCAGTTCATACATTCAGTTCATAGAACCCACAGGGTTGCTGGCATCATGGATCAGTGACTCAGTAGCATTCCTTGATAACCATACCTGGAGTCAGTTAACAATCCCATAAAGTCTTGAATAACAGGCTCCAATAATCAGAGCCTTAAGTAGTGTATATACATTTCTACACATGTACTGATTCCTGATTAAATAACAACATGAGTAAAATCAAATTTTCATTAAGATCATAAATTGCTACTCTAATAGATTTGCATCTCTGTTTCTCAAGCTTATTTATCCTTCTCTAACCATACTTAATCTGAAAGAACAAGACACTTCAGGAATTGAATCTTACGCATATGATATGTTCAAACACTAATTTTAACCCTTGTTAAGCCATGGAATGAATTCAGATAAAAATAGCAAGATCCCTCCTACTTCCAATAATTGCTTTAGTATTAATCACTAGCCTTAGACCTCTGTTGCTGCTCCAATTGAGCTGCTGATTCTAACTCTGTTTCTTAGAAAGCACCCATTAAGGCCAGTCCAAAGACACAACAAACCTAGGAATGAAACTAGATAGTCACAGTAGGTTTGGACGCAATTGTCATCAATATCAAATTATTACTGCAACAAATTAGCTTGCAAATGGAAATTTAGTAGGCCTTCAAAAAAATCACACAAAAGATTTTGCAAAACATTTCTTCATAAAAGTATTTCCCTTTCTTAAAACAGCTTACAATTTATTCTGATGTTACTATAACAAACTAAATTAATTACAAAGAGAATTTACTAAGTCCTTTCTCTGTATAATTGTCGTTTCCTTTCATGAAATACTTTTGTAAATACTTGGCTTAAACAGTAACTCCAAATAACTTAGTTAGCAATCTTAATTTTCATAAGTGATAGCCAAATAATTTTACCTGAAACTTCTCTTTAAAATAGACAAAACTTGGAAGTTGATGATTTCTTAAATTACAGTACTTCAAAATGGTCAGATAGAATGACCTAACAGCTTCTTAACCCATTCATTTTTCTTTTTCTCTGACAGTACAATTCTTAATCTAACATCTAGATTATAAGAAAAATTGCTTTTCTAACAACATAGGTTACATAAATGTTACCAAGTTATACAATATAAGGAAATTTAGAAATATAACAATACCATAAACAATTATCACATATTTAAACTTGAAATAAAACCAATTAATTACCAATTATGTAACCTTAATTTAAACAATCACATTTAAACAGTTAACATTCAGATAGCATTTGTCCCACGCCAAGCAATGTGCCAAATGCTTGACGATCATGTGATCCTCACAACATCCCTGGAAAGTGGGTTCCACCATTATCCCCTTACAAAACAGTAAACTGAAGTAAATACAGTTAATAAATTTCTTAATGCCAAATAACACCATCCTTTTTTGTGCTTAATCCTGATAGGAAGAACACTCTCAGATGCTGTTCTTATTCCTTCAGGACAGATTTTTGATTTAAATCAAATCAAATCTGGATTTATAGTCTCTAATGATAAACATGTAAAGAAAAATTTTAAAGTCCAATACTCTTGGCCTTTTAAAAGGAAATACTATCCACAAATTCATATATTCCCTTAAAAAAGACACGTGGCTGTATACACTAGGAAATGCATATAAAGTTTTATAAACAGTTTGAAATTACACCTGCCACTAATCAGCCAGATCAAAATGTGCTGGGCCAACATTCCAAGACCAGGCTGCACTGCATGCAGCTCCTGGCTCAGGCCAAAAGGAGACCTAAGGAATTTGATTTAGTGAGAGTGTGGCTAGTTTCCCCAGGCCTCCAGAGGTTCCAGAGGTTTACTTCCAGAGTTCCAGGGTTAATAATATTAATCGAATATTACAAGGAAACTTTTTAAGATTCTATATAAATATCTCAAATCACAATAACCAATATCTTTACCATAGCCAATATTTACGTAATGTTAGGTTTAATAAGGCCTTCCTACAGGTTTATCCTGAAAGGCAGGTAGATATAATTCCTTCTAACTTTCTATAACCTTATCTATTGGTTTTCAAATCAAGCTACAAAATTTTCATTTTCAATCTTTCTTAGAACAAAATCAAACTTCCTTACACTGAGATCTGAAGCTGGCACAAGAGCACCCACAACAACTATCCTAGGAGGAGGGTGCTTAGAGCACATGGGCTTACTGCTGCCCACCCCACCCCCATCTATCCCCAAATGTTTTTTCTCTATCTTTCATATTTTCGCTCAAGCATTTATGTCTCTTTCCTAATCTTTCAAACCCAATACTCAGACTACTTCCATTTTCCTTTACATTCCAAATTAAAATTATACTTACCCCAATTTGTCCTGCTTGTCTTTACAGTTTAGAATCTGAAGGGAGTTAATGCCTAACAATTTACAAATCAAGAGAGCTTATATTTCTCCCATACCTTCACAAACTGCTTTTGTAACATTAATGCTTAAAAGACAGAAAAACCCTTATTTTTGCAGTTTTAAACACATTGCCATGATATCAGATACATTGGCAGGAGGGGGTGAAAGGCAGTTCTCTAGATTTAATTTAAACATAAAGTACAAACTTTAGCTTTGGGATCTGATTAAACCTGAATTCAAACCCTCAGCTCTTCTCCCTCAGAGTCCTTACCTGGTTTAGATTCTTATCAGTCTAAAAACTACTTGATTTAACTTTATTCTGGTATCCCAACTTAGTCAGTGTTGGGACCCCCCCCCCCAAAAAAAGTCTTAATTGATGCGGTCTGGAGGTTAGGGGTCCTGGAATCCCAAAATCACAACACCCAGGTCCTGCCTGAAAGAATTCGACCCAAGCCTTCTTGCAGCCAAAAACAAGGTTTATTGAAGATTCTCCATATTAGCTAGACTCTTAAGGAATCTGAGCATCTGTGAGCTATTATCTAGATTGTAAGAATCAGAGCATCTTAATGGAGACAAGATGGACTTTACATACAGAAAGATTGTGGGAGGAATCTAGGAGTGGCCAAGTAATCCATGAGGTAATAGAATTACCAAGGGTGGGAAATGGAGCCTAGGTGGGACCAAGGGTGGAAAGTGGCCTGGGGCCACAGGAAGGGAAGACAATGGAGGGGAGATTGGGTGTAGCCACAAGGAAAGGCCAGTTGATGGGATTATAGCCTCAGAGATTTGGCCAAGTGGGAAAGTCCAGGGTTTTTCCTTTCTGGAGCCCAGATTCCAACCCCATCATTAATCTCCCACTGAAAGCCTAAGGTGGGAGTTCTTTCCTAATGTTCCCTCTCTAATTACAGACCTTAGAAGTTTTTGTGGCTGCATTTTAAATTTTTTACCACAAACATAAAACATGACAGTCACAGAGACACAGAGACATGGAATGACAAGACAGGGTGCACACAGATCTAATTTTCTGGTTGGCTTTTTAGGCTTAGTTCATTTTTAAGATGAACCAATTTAGAATTAGACTGGTCAAAATTCAGTTATCCTTTAGTTCCACATCCTTCTAAAAGCAACCAATTCAGATTACAATACAATTTATCACATACCAATTTACTTTGACTCGTCATAGACAAACTACAAAGGATTTTTTCCTTCCAGGACAACTGTCTAGATCTCTGCCCCCAGAGCCACTTGGAGAAAAACAAACTGCAACCTAATGTGAGGAGTCTGATAGATAAGGAGCAGGGATTTGGGGGATAAGACTCACCCACTCTTCAGGGCTGTGATTGCAGGAAAAAAATCCTATGGGCACCCAGACCTACCACTATTGAGGTGAAAAAGCCCTCCCCAAATCCCAGTCCAAATCCGAGTCATGGCACCATTAAATGTCAAACCCCAACAAATTAGAGTCTGTTCTAAGAGACAAATGAAGTTAGGGTACATGTGTCCATGGTTTAATTTCTCTCAAGTTGGCTTGATATACATTGCATGGCAGTTCAGTCCAAAACTGAGCCCCACTAAGGGGGCCAGTTCAGAACTGACTCTATTTGGGATTTGGGGGTATAGAGCTACAGACCCTTTCAACAGGAGTTCATATCAACCCTCTATCATTCCAGACCACTCCCAGCCTCCTTCTATCTAGATATTGTATCTGTCTCCACCCAGTCCTGAGTAGGATAAAATCAATTCTGGTTCGGATTGGGTTTGACCAAGATAAGAAGATTTAATGCAATCTCATTATCAGTAATGTCCTTCTGAAGAACTTTGGAGCAGAAGACTGGGGGGTAGAATTCTGAGTCTAGAAATCATTTTTCATAAGGGTAACACAGATTTTACACATTTATTGGGGTGGGGTTTGGGGGGGCAATACTCTTTGGAGGGCTGTTAGGTGGAAGAAAGATTAGACTTTATCTCTTTGACTCCCAAAGGGTAGAAGTGGCAAAATATTAAATTTAGGCTTAATAGAAGGGAAAACTGTCTAACAATTAGAGTCATCCAAAAATAGAATCAGCTGCCTCTGCAAGCTGTAAGTTCCCCATTCTGAGAGGTCTTCAAGAAGAAGCCCTTGCCAGGGATATTATAAAAAGGTAGATGGTGTAATAGAAGCAATTGACTTAGAACAGCACAGCTTAACTGGAGTCAGGAGGACCTGAGTTCAAATCTGGCCTCACACTCTTACTAGTGGTGTGACCCTGGGCAAGTTACTTAGCCCTTATTGCCTCTAAAAAAACAAATGAAAGAATTGGAGAACAAGAATTAAATCCCACCTTAACATTTGCTGTGTGACCACAGACAGGTCAATTTCCCACCCTTACATTCAGTTTTCTTATCTATAAAAAGAATATAATGGTATCTACAATGCCTCCTTCACAGGTTTGTATTGAGAATCAAACATGATGAAGTATGTAAAGCATTTTGCAAACCTGAAAGGGATGTAAAAATGTCAGCTTCTATTGTTCAAGGGGATTCTTGTGTCAGGTATGAGTTGGAGTAGAAGATCCTCATGTCCCTTCCAACTTTAAGAGTTTGTGACTGGATAATACCTAAGGTCTCTTCCATTCATAGGATTCTGTGGTTGTAGAAATTCAAAGGAGGAGGGAAAGGAAGGGAAGGGAATATATAGTACCTACTTTTTGCCAGGCACTGTACAAATATTATCTTATTTAATTCTCACAACAACCCTGCAAGGTAGGTGGTATTAGCACCATTTTACAATTGAGGAAACTGAGGCAAACAGGGGTTAAGTGACTTGCCCAGGATCACACAGCTACTGTCTGAGATAGAATTTGAACTTAGGTCTTTCTGATTCTAGGTCCAGTGATCTATCTGCTGTATCACCTAAATTCTTTCACCTGACATGAGAAAGTCTTTTTCTTGTATAGGGAGGGGAAGAAAGGAATAAGCATTTATTAAATGCCTACTCTGTGCCAGGCACTGTTAAGTGCATTACAACTATTATATCATTTGATCTTCATCACAAACTATTATTATCTCCATTTTACAGTTGAGGAAACTGAAGCAGGCAGTGACTTACTCAAGGTCACATAACTAGTATCCGGATCTGAACTTCCTGACTCCAGGTCCTGTACTCTGTACCTGTGCCACCTAAGGGCCTATGTGACTTGAGTATCCTGGTTTTATCCTCTATGTATTTTCTTTTGTTTACACAGCTCCAGTACCAAGGCAGTCCCTTCAGTGACCCAGGCTTCTCAGCCCCTGAAATCCAGCTAAGCAGCCTGGCCCCTGCAGCTGTCCCCTTCACGTTGTGGCGTAGTCTGGGAGATGGCGAGAGGCTGGTCCAGGTCCACCGTGCTTTCTCAGCCCTGGCCCAGCATCTGCAGCTTGTGAGTGATGACCAGGCTGACCTGAACCCTGGCAGTTCTGTCTTGCTGTCTCAACTTGCAGCTGCAAGGCTCCGAGCCCAGGGCCTGATGAGCAACATAGCTTGTGCCATCACGGTCTTGGGGGTGTCCGTTCCTCCTGAAATGGATACTCTTGGCCCCGCACCCTTTGGAGCCTCTGTCTTTCAAAGGAAATGTCGGGGCTATGTGGTGACCCGGGAATACGGACACTGGACAGACAGGGCTGTGCGGGACCTGGCTCTGCTTAAGGCCAAATACGTGGCATAGTGAGCAGTGTGGACTTCTGTCTGAAATGACAACTTTTAAGCTTCACCATGGACAATTTCCTGTTTTATTATCTGTACACTTTTGAGATGAAGGGAAAGATTTGCAGTCTACTGTTCCTTAGGGGTCAGCCAGCTCCCACGAAGTGATGCCTCCCCATCTGTCCCCTGGAGCCATTGGCCCGATTCCCCCAATGTTCCTGCTTAGTAGAGAGCCCCCCAAAGTGGCTTTCTCCAGTGGTGCTGGTGGGACCTCCTTTGTAGAGGGATGTGAACAGGTGGTTTGGGGCCAGTTCTGTATGGATAAGCCTTATTTCAAGCTTTATCATTGATTTGGGCATGTCCAGTATAGTATCTAATGTCCTGTGTGAATGGATTTCACTTCCTACCTCTAGAGGGATTAACCTCCTCATTAAGTCTACCTCAGCCCCTGTGACTTTGGGCTCCTGCTGCCTCACAATAGATGCCATTGCCTTGTCTATGTTAGCTATTTCCTATAATTTAATGTCAAATATTCACTTCTTCTTCAAATCATATCTATTCCACACACAATAGCCTTTCATTTTCTGACTCTCAGGGTGAAAAGATGTCATTGTCTAGGGAATCTCAGTTCCTTTATTTAATACCCTATTTATATTGCATCCCTGAAATTTGTGTTTAATCTGTCCCAAGAAACAACCCCAATCCCCTCTGACACTGTTCTTCCCAACTCCAAGAACTGTACATTGAAGGATTTTTTTTTAATTTACCAAAAAATTAATTTATTCTCAGAAATAAAAATCTCCTTTTCAGGGGAATCTTTTTCACAGACCTCATAGTTTGGTGTGCTAGAATCAGGGGATTAGAGGAATGAGGAAGAGAAAGAAGTACAGAGGGGTAAAAAGGTGGACTTGGGCTATGGGGAACAACAGAGATCCATGAGCGGACAAAGTATGAATTGTGGGTAATGATGCAGGAGGCAGTGTGGGCTTCAAAGGGAATTAGGCTGAAGGCTCCTCTAGGTAAACATCTTGGAACTTTCTTCTACAGTGATCTCTTAAGCAGATATTGACTGACCCTAGGGCCCAATCCAAAGCTGAGAAGACAGGAAGAGAGAATGAAGTAGACAGAGAGGCTCTGAGATGGAGATAACAGGAGGGGTATGCTAGTGAAGGGATAGTGACAGAAGATGAGGATGGAGTGAGAAGGAAGCTAGTTGGTGGCCTTTCATGGGGAAAGATGTGCGGTAAGGTAGGCTCCTCTCTCAGCCTAGCCCTGCCCGTAGCAACTGACCCAGGTCACCTTCTGTGCAGATTACCCACTCCTGGTACAACCCACATACCCTGTAGCCCAACAACTTAGCCAGGAAGACCCCAGGAGATTCAGGAAGCATGGGGTGGGGCCCTGGGGGCCCTGGGGTTGCACCTAGTGCCCCCAGAACAACTTCTACAGCACTCCCCAGCGCCCTTGACTGGTGAGAGGCATCTTCTAGCCGTCGGAGGAGCCGACGGGCAAAAGGGTTGAGATCAGCCTGGAGGCGGCGGATGTCGTCCAGCAGTGGGGACAGTGAGTTCAGGGCAGCTGCATCAAGCTGCAGCCGCTCAAGGGTGGGGAGCCCTGAATGAGCTGGGGCTGGGGAGTTCAGCCCGGGCACTGGTAACCCAGGGGGAGAGAAGCTGGGCAGCCCGAATGGGTCCCCCTGGTGCTGGACCTGTAAGGGAAGGGTGGGGAGAGGTGTTAGGAGGAGTCTTTTCTTCCCCTTGGACAGACCCTCCCTGGAGGATCCCACTTAAGGCAACGGACTCCAGTCTTCTATAAAAGTCCCAGGCAAGAGCAGCTCCTCTGAATAGGAACTGCTTATGCTATAACATTACCTTATTTTCTACTAGCCTTGGTGAAGCCTATGAGGCCTCTTTGCTCTTCTTGCTTGGTTCTCATTAGGAAAACTGATTCTCTTTGTGCTGTAAAAGTCCTCCTCATCAATAACACGAGATTTTTCTTCCTTCCTACTCCACCCCCCCTCCAAATATTGGAAGGTGGAAGACTTCTGTTCTTCCTCCCAGGGGAACATTCCCCTTTGCAGGGCTGGATCCCAATTAGAATCATAGAATCTGGAATAATTTCATAGGAAATTGAGGTACAGAAGGGATAACTGAGTTGCCCAAGGTCACACAAGTGTAAACAGAGCCAGAAATAGAACCTAGTTCTTTGTCACTTACACTGTGGTTTTTCCTAGTCAGAGTTAGTGGGGAGGTATTATAGCAGAGATAGTCCACAACAGTATTAATTTAACAGTAAATAGCCAATGGATCACAAGGATTTGAATTTGGATGCAAGGCATAATATTTCCCTCCCACCTTCCACCAATTTCATTTGTGCCAGTATTAATGTTTCTGTCTCATCAGCACTCATCAGCTTGTCAGGGAAGGCTGGTGGTGGTGAGGCCAGTGCACGGTGGGAGGGAGCCTGCCAGGCAGTGGAAAGATAAAGCTTTTAGTGATTAACAACTTGACCTGAATGGAAAGCTGACAGGAGGTGGATTTTCCTCTACGTATGTGGGAATGAGTTCTCATCTTCCTTGTTTCTAATTCTGAAGCTGCCTACCCTTTAAGATGAAGCCAAGCCTGGTCTGATGTCAAGACTCTAGCCTGAGAATCAATGGTCCTGGATTCTAATCCTAGTTCTAACATTGATTCACTGTGTGACCCCAGGCAAGTCCTTTCCACTTCTCAGTTTCTTTTTCTGTATAATGGTGGGACTGGAGTAGAGGGTCTTTCCAAGGCTTGCCCCTAAAACTGAACAATTCAAAGAGTATAGAGTAATCTTCCCCACCATTCCCCATCCCCTCCTCCACCCTACCACCTCCCATCTCTGTACTCACATATTCCTGAAGCAGCTGCTCAGCATAGCTAGTGAGGAGCCTTGCAAGACTGTGGGTCTGACGGATCTTGGCCTCAAGGTGGGAGAAAGATGAGGCCGAAGAATAGGACTGTAAGTCCACTGGAGGGGACAGGGGAGGATGAGGAGGGATCAAAACCCAGGTCCCCTGACATGACAGGTTTCCCCTCCTCCCATAGCATATTATTTTTAGTATCTAATTTATGGCTTGGTTCCACATTCTCACCTATGCCAAGTAGGGGAATAGTCCTATCTTCCTCTACCCTAGTGATCTGAAAGGAGAAATTGATCTATAGGGGCTGGAGGTAGGGAAGCAAGGAGGTATAGGGCCTGGAGGGGAGGTTGAATGACTAATGACTAATTACTAATTACAGATAATCACAATTCCTAGGTGATTATGTATTGTAGTACCCTGGAGTACCCTTTGATAAAACCAGCTACAGTTTGTAATACTGACAAGTTGACTGATTAATATCTTGAATTGGCCTTAGACTCCTCTAAATTGGGAGTTCAGTTACTCAAGGGATTAGAAAGATCTAATTCTTAACAGTTTCTTTTATAACCTAGTCCCATTGTATACATCCCCAAAGCCAAGAAGGGGAGATGCTAGGGCAGGGGTTCTTCACTTTTTTTGTGTGATAGACTCTTTTGGCAGCCTGGCAAAACCTATGGACCCCTTCTCAGAATTATGTTTTTAAATGCATAAAATAACATACATATTAATTATATTGAAAGTTATCAAAATATTAAAACAAAACAAAACAAAACCTTTGGTTTAGAATCCCTGATCTAGGGTATAGAAAACACTTGACTATACATCCTGGTTTTGCTTTACTCTTAACTAGGAGAAAACTACATTTCCCAGGATGCAAAGAACTTAGGCAGCCGCTACGCACATGGTACTTAATATTGACTAATAAGAAGGAAGCGGCATGCAAAGGTGACCAAGTTCTTTAACCTATGTCTGGCCCCAAAGACCTCTCACCCAAGATTTCTTTGCCACTTTCTACATTTCTTTTTCTGCTCAGTTTCTCTCTCTCTCTCTCTCTCTCTCTCTCACACACACACACACACACACACACACACACACACACACACACACACAC
>NW_020954585.1:43045822-43114633 GCF_900497805.2 Vombatus ursinus
CACACACACACACACACACACACACACACACACACACACACACACACTCCCCAACTTTCTTCCCAACACCCTCCCTCTCTTAACTCAAGTAGCCTATCACCTAGCTCTGGTTCTCCTTTATAAAGAGAGAAGATCTTCCTTGCATCCTACTCTCCCCCACCTTAGTCCCCCCACCTAGTCACTAATTGGCCCTCCTACTCTATTCAGACTCTAAGACTCTTACTCCTCAGCCAGAGTCTGGTGTTTTTGCCGAAGACTTTCAACCCCAGACTCTTTCCCCCTCCAACATATGAAGTGTCTAGTTCCCCAGCTCACTTCCACAGCCCCACTTCCACCTCAAGTTCTATTCTTTTATTTTCCTCCTCCAAGCCCTTCCCCATTTTCTTAATCAGGTTCCTTTCCTTTCTCAGAATCCATACATTTGGCTCCTTAGCCACTAAGCTCTCCTTTCCAGAACACAGACAGACATTCCATTACAGCCCCAGGCACCTAACTTGTAGGTCCCAACTCTGCTCTTTTTATTAACCTGCAATCTTGCCCGGTTCCCGGCTTTCTCTTCTAGACCCAATTTTTCCAAGACCCAGAAGTCCCTTACCCTTGTTTCCCTCCCTCTGGCTCATGTTGGCCCCCTCCGTCCCCTGGCTGGTCCCGGTTCCCTACATGCCCCCTCCTCCGCTTCCCAGAGAGAAGGAGGGAGGGAAAAGGGGGGTAGTGGGCGTGGTCCACTATCAACCAATCAGGGCCCACCCCCAAACTCCCCCCACCTCACCCCAAGCCCAGATTCCAGTGCCCTGAGCTCACCTTTCAGCCCTGCCCTGAGGAGTGGAATAAGGCCTGGGAGGGTTACTATAGGTCTTGGGGAGATAGAAATCATAAGGATCTCGGAGTGCTCCCTCCCAGGGAGCTTCAACTTTTCTCCTAGTCTAGGAACTGGACAGAAAACTGTCACCTTGCTGATGAGGTCATCCAGAGAGAAAAGGGGCAGGGACTGTCAGAGTTCTGAGAGGGCAGTTAAGAGGAAAGAAGCTAGAAGTTGGGGTGGGGGTGGGGGGAAGGAAGAGGAGGACTCCTGGGTTCAGGGAGGGAACTGGCATGCCTGGAATTTGAAGAATGTGCCAACTGGATAGCTTTCCTGGGGATACACCAAGGGAACTACCTCCAGGAGTTGGGGGGTGAATGGAGGAAGGGGAAGAGATTTGCAGCGGTTGATGGGGAAGGTGGCATGGGAGCTGTGTGATAGTCACAGGGATGTGCAGACATGAAGAGATCTACTACCATATGTTTGAAAAGATAGTCACATCTCAATCCCACCAATGAGACAGTCAAGCAAAATGACAGACACATTTTAAAAGTACATCTAATATAGTATGGGCGTCTGCACAGGAATGAAACAGTGGTATCCATAAACACCTAGATCCACGGCACAACCCCACTAGCTGACTATTAAACACAGTGAGTCACATGTGTCCTAAAGGACTCTCACAAACACGCTCAGGAAGAAGGTATAGACATGCATGCCAATTTGATACAGTTGCATTAATGCCCACAGTGATACATAATTGCCAACAGATACACACTTACACGCACATGCACACAGAGGCAGAAACTCCACGGGCACAAGGGGGCAGTCAAAGAAGCTCAAATCGAAATCGGGTAGGGACCTCCCCCTCCTCCTGCCCCCAGCCCTGGCCCTGCCTCTACTGCCAAGCCCTGGTCCTGTCTCTGGAGGGCAGGGGGCGCTGTGGGGGAGCCAGGGTGGGCGGGGAAGTAAGTCAGGACAGGGGGCGGAGTGTCTGGTCCTGGGGACTGCTGCTCCTTGGTTTCCTGGCTGCAGCAGGGAAATCCCCAAGCCAGAGCAGAACTAGGGGGCGGCTGGGGTAGGGGCGGGCTCGGAGGAGAAGCCAGAGAGAAGTGACAGGGAAGGAGACAGACACTGACGACAGGGAGCAGAAGAAAGGGAAGGAGAGACAGTGAGGGAGGCAGGAAGAGTGACTCACAGAGAGAAGGGAAGACGACAGACAGCACTGGGAAGGGAGGAGAGCAAAGAAAAAACATTTTTTTTTTTTAAGCAGGAAGACAGGATGGAAAACCAAGAGGGAAAGGAAGAAAGAGAGTGAAACAAACAGACAGGGAGATTGAGAAGTAGAGGAAACAGGAAGCCAGTGAACAAGGGGTAGGGGGAAAAAGGGATAGCTTGGAAGGGAGGAAGAGGCAAAACTGAGCAAGGCGCAGAGGGCGCTCGAGGGGAGGAGGAGAAGGGCATCAAGTGACCCAGAGAGAGGAGTCTGGGGAGTCCAGGAGGGGCAGAGCCAGCGTCCCGAGTGCAGGCCAGGTGGGCCTCGGGAGAAGCAACACCTCAGTTCTTATGGCGGGCCGGACGGTGAGGGCAGAGACCAGGAGCCGGGCCAAGGATGACATCAAGAAGGTGATGGCAACCATCGAAAAGGTCCGGAGATGGTGAGAGCAGGGGCTCAGGGCCTGGAAGGCTTGGGTTTGAGACAAGGAGGAGGGGAAGAGATGTGAGGCAGTACCATGGGGTGAGAGCAGTGGGGTGAGGGTCTCAGACAGACCACTCTTCAAAGCTTTGGCCATCTACATCCATCCTACTAGGCTGCTGTTTTTCCCTTCTCCAAAGAAAGCTGTGCCATAGAACAGTGTGTTTTTCTGTGTTGGGGAGAGGTGTGTGTGTGTGTGTGTGTGTGTGTGTGTGTGTGTGTGAAAGAGAGAGAGAGAGAGAGAGAGAGAGAGAGAGAAAATCTCTGGTTGACCTGGCTCTGTGGATCACCCCCAGGGAGAAACGCTGGGTGACAGTGGGAGACACTTCCCTCCGTATCTACAAGTGGGTGCCTGTGGTGGACCCACATGAGGAGGTGAGAGAATTTAATTTCCCTTATGACATCCTCACTTTTCTACTATTCTTTTTTTTCTCTTCTTTGTAACATTATCAGTCTTTTCTCCCTAAACCAGCTCCTCCCCCTGCTTTACCTGTTTTTCTCAGTGGCACTACCATTTATCCCAATCTCCCCTAACCATTGGATTCTTCCCTCTTATATCCTATGGGTTACTAAGCTCTGTTGAATCTTATCTCTGCAGTGACATTTGCATCTGTCCCCTCTTTTCTGTTTCTACTTGCTACCACCCTAGTACAGGCTCTCATTATTACCCACCTAGGTTATTGCAATAGCCTCTAAATCTATCCTTCATATTGCTGCCAGATGTTTTCCCTCCGCCTCCCCCCTTAGTTTGCCATATCTAGTCATGTCACTCTTTTGCCCAAAATCTTCCGTGGTTTCTGGTTGTCTACCCATTGAAGGTTGAAGCTCTTTTGCCTGGCATACAAGCCCCTCCACAATTAGGCATCATCCAGCTTTGCATACTTCCCCCCTGCAGCTTTCTTCCATCTTTACTGACTGCTTAAGTCAAAGTAGACTGTTTTCTGTCCCCAGTGCTTTCCTGCCAATTTCTTTCACCTGAAATGTCCCCATCCCCTTCTCACCTGTTGAATTTTTACCCATTTTTAAAAGTTCAACTCAAATATTACCTTTGCCACAAAGCTTTCCCTAGCCCCCATCAGTGACAGCTGCACCCCCTTCCCCCAAACCCATAGAATAGTCTTTGCAAGCATGCAATGAACTGATTATGTATTCTTTTGGATTATTGTTATATGTGTCCCATCTCCCTAACTGGGCAGCTCCTGGAGGGCTGGTCTCTAATTTAAGTAGTAGAGGTCTCTAATTAAATTTTTTTTTTAATCTCCTCCATACCTTAGCACAATTTCCAGAACACTGGAGGTACCTAATGAATGTTTGTTGGAAAAAGCTGAATTCTTTCAGGGTCTAACTCTTTTCTCTTTCTTGGGAAACTTTCCTGCTCCCTCTCCCAACTAATTCATTCCTTTTTTCTCTACCACTCTCGAACTCCCTTGCTCCTTTTCCCTTCTGTAGGAACGTCGACGGGTGGGAAGTGGGGCTGAAAGGCCCCGAGCCAGGGAGCGGAGGGGTCGGGGAGCCAGTCCAAGAGGAGGTGGTCCCCTCATCCTGCTTGACCTCAGTGGTATGTAGGAGTATCTGGATGGTGGGAGAATGGAAGTCTTGGGTGGGGGGGGGAGGGAGAGGAGATCCTAAGGCAGGGGAAGCTGAGGCATCCAAGGCCCAACCCTCCCAGCTTCTCTCCCCAGCAGATGAGAATAGCAATCAGAGCTTCCACTCAGAGGGCTCCCTGCAAAAGGGCACAGAGCCCAGCCCAGGGGGAACTCCTCAGCCAAGCCGACCAGCCTCACCTGCTGCTCCACCAGATGGGACTTCTGAAGATGCCCAGCCCCCAAGGCTGGGTCAGGAAAGAGGTAAGAATTCAAACAACCCCTCCATTGGCTTCCCACTGTGATCTTTAGCTCCTTGTTCCCTGGGGGTAACCTGATTTCTTGTTATTCCAGATCCAGGGGGTGTGACTATGGGTGGGACAGATGAACCCCCAATGCTGACCAAGGAAGAGCCTGTGCCCGAGTTATTGGAGGCTGAGGTAAGAAAGGCTGGAGAAAGAGGCCTGGCTTTGGAGCAGTAGGGAATGAGGGATGTGGGAAGGACTGGGGGTGGGGCGGGGCAGGCAAGATTCTTGGAATCTTGGAGAACTTATCCCCAGTTCCTCCTCACCAGGTTCCTGAAGCTTATCCGGTCTTTGAACCAGTTCCCCCTGTGCCTGAGGCAGCTGTGGGGGAAACTGAAGACTCAGAGGGGGCACCCCCTCTCAAGCGTATCTGTCCAGATGCCCCTGAAGGCAGTCCGCTTCCCCCAGACCCTTAAGCCTAAAAAGCTGATCCATAACCTGTTGTGTCCCCCCCCCCCCCCCCCCCCCCGGCTTTTTACAAATAAAGAACCTTTTGTAGCCAAGTATCCTATCTCTTCAGCCAGAACACCACAGTTCTGCCTGATATCCTCCCGTTTTCTATCCCAGGAAACTGGGCTGTCCCAACAATGCTAGAAGTGGACACCAGGCACCCAAAATACCCATATCTCTCCTATTGAAGAAGGGAAATGAGAAAGAGGGGAATGAGAAGATAAGACTATTTGCTGGGACCTAGAAGGATTAGGGTTCTTCTCTCTACTATCCTCCTTTTGTGCTCTCCCTTCTACCCTTTCTCTTCCGTTTTCTTTCCTTCCTGTCTTACAACTCCAATCCTCCCCTGTGCAAGTTTCCCTTTTGATTTAAAAAAAATTTTTTAATATGAAATTAGTCACCAACACAAACATTTCAACATACAAAGAATGAGATGGTAGAAGAAACTTTGAATTTGTTATGTAACTTAAAGAAATACATATTAAGTGTAACAAGGTAGTAACAAAATCAGTGTCCCCTTTGGTATTTTTTTTCTTCTGTGCATTTAAAAAATGTTTTTATTGGTATTCTGTTATTTCATGCCTATCAATTTCCACTAATCTAGATCTTCCCTTCAGTAGGCTTCTCTTGAAACAATTAAGCAAAACAAACCAACACAGTGACCGTGTGTGAGAATGTGTTTCTCATCCTTCACTTCTTGTCCACCACTTCTCTGCCAAAGGACAGGATGTATGTTTCATCATGAGTCTTTTGAAGTCATAAATGGGCATTGCTTTAGCTGGAGTTCTGAGGTCTTTTAAAGTTGTTTCCCGTCACATTATTATTGTGGTCTTCTGATTGTTCTAGTTTCGCTTTATATCAGTTCATGCAAGTCTTTCCATACTTTTAGGAATACGTCATGTTAATCATTTCTTATGATACAATAATATTCCCATATATTCCTATACCACAACTTACTTGTGCAGTTGTTACCCAGTTGAAAGGTACTTATTTTTGTTTACAATTCTTTATTGTAACAGAAAGTGTTGTTATGGTCTTATAAAATTATGTGGGCGCTTAGGTGTCCTTGACCTAATTGTCATATAATGTTGGGCCGTTTTTTTTCCTGCAAATATTATAAGATCATTTGGTTTATATATGATATAGAATGCTTGTTTGCTCAGATGAATTTGTAGTTGTACTCCTAGGGAAAAACCATTTATCTAAACCCCTCATATTCTTCCTCTGCCATGTGAGCCACATTTTGAAGCAAATTTATAATTTCCTTTACCAGATAGAGTTGTTGAGGGAGGCCATACTATTATAGCATCAGGTTGCATATGGAGTCTTTTACTGGTTTTTTGTATGTGTCTAGGCTAAGTTTTCCTTGATATTACTTCCACACAAACCCGTTTGCAAGTCTCATTGTCTGAATGGAGCTGGAATGAGAGGTTTCCAAAAACGTTTTCTGTACTAGGAACAGTTAAAGGTCTATTTATGTTGACTGTGGAATGGAATATATATTTCCTTACAAGTATTATATTATAGGACCTTAGGTTATGTTTACTGTTCAAAGCCTTCAGTAGCACCTTCAGGGAAGTAACTGAGCATGGAATTACAAACCCTACTCATTCAGAAGGAGCTTGTTTTAGAGCTGGAAGATGAACTCAGAGGCCGTCTGTCCAATGGTGTCAAACTCAAATAGAAATGGGGGCCACTATTCCATAATAAGGGGCCCTGAAGGCTGCGTATTGACTTAATTTTCTAATGTAATGTTATCTCCATTTTATTGTATTTTTATGTGTTTTGTTAAATATTTCTCAATTATATTTCAGTCTGGTTCTGGCCTCCCTCAAGAGTGCTGTGGGCCATACTGCCTGCCTTTTGACACCTCTGATCTGGTCCAACCCCCTAATTTTCCAGATGAGGAAAAAAGTTGAGCAGCAGTGCAGCAGAGATTTGAATCCAGGCCCTCTGATTGTAAGTCAAAGCAATTTCCTTTAGTGTTGCTCTCCCAGTGGTGTTAGCATGCTGAGCCAAGGGTTCTCTGAGAAACAGACTTCCACAGTGGCTGAAGTTTCTTCTACTCTGTAAGGGTCCACACACACACGTGTCTAGAGCTATTCATTGATTAAAGCCTTTCCCTCTTAGATGATGAGTATTTTGGGGATGAGTAAGAAATGAGCATCTCCCACAGCAAGACTTTCTCTTGTATGATCTTTCTGGGGGGGCTTCCAGAGTTCTCTCTTTTTCACAAATGATCTAGATGGGCTCAAAAGTTGGGCAGGAACCAGCCTGAGCCGTGGCCTTCTGATTGGATAGAGAAACTCTCTGACCTTGCTTCTTGTGTTCCCTCTGGTATGACCATTCCTTGATGAGCTCTAGTGGGCTTTTATCCACAAGGACTCTGGAACTTAGGTGTTCCATTTAACCTATGCATCTTGCAGGTACATCTGCAGGTTCTTCTTTCATTACTAGCTAGTCCTTCTGAAGAGTTTCCTGGTTTTTTTTTTAAGGTTTTATTGATACCTCGTCTTTATATCAATCATTTCTAAATATCAGTCATTATCACCCTTCCCCTTCTTTCCATCTTTCCTATAATAGAGAAAAACAATTAAAGCAAAAGTAACAAATACTACAGCCACATTTGATTTTGCACATAACATTTTGCACTCATAGTTCCCCACCTCTCCAATGAAAGGAAGAGGTGCATTTCTCTATTTTATTTCCTCTGGAGACAAGATTGATTATTACAATTTTATACATCTACTAGACTTTGCTTTATGCTTCTTTTTGTTTATATTATTGGAATCACTATATATATTTGGTTTTACAATTCTGTTCATTTCACTCTGTATTGGTTAATACAAATCTTTCCATTTTCTCTTCCCTTTTTTTTTTCCTCCTGTGAGCAGTAAAAGAGAACCACAGGGACATGGGATAACAGATCTAGGGCTGGAAGGCACCTCAGAATTAATCTAGTCCAAACTACTTATTTTAAAGAAAAGGAAACTGAGGCACAAAGAACTTGAATGCCTTGCCCAAAGACATGCAGTGCTGGAACTTGAGCTTAGGTTCTATCATCCCAAGTACAGGACTCTTTTTCCAGGGGAACTCCCCTCTCCAACCCCCAAGGCTTAGAGAGCAGAAAAAGGAATAAGATACTTTATTTCTGGCCTATGAAGTAGGATTCCTAGTTATAGGGAAGGGAGACTATTTAACTAGGCTCAGATAATGTAGTTCTGTCACATGATATCCCTGTATTTTTCCTATGAAAAGATAACAGGTATACCCACTTTTCCTAAGAGAAATGTGTAGCCCCATAAGAGTAAGTCACAAACATCTAGAATCAGAGTTCAGTTCCACTTTGTCAGTATCCCTGAATGGAAGGGGCTGGACATTGATACCTTGGTTCTGGGGAGGGAGAGGTCATAAAAGGGGGTATAATATATTATCTCCACTGAATAGGTCTAATTCTAATCTTATAGCACTCACTTCCACCCCAGCCTTAATCTATCATCCTGTAACGTAACTCTTTTCTGAAATAGAAATGCATTCCAGCTCAGCTCTCTTGCTATCAGATTTTCGTCACCATTTTGGACAGCAAAAAGAAGGGCATAAGAAGGATAAGCTATTAAAGTAGCTGAGCCACTGGACCTGGGGGGAATCCCTTTTTGAGCCCTGGGACTGCGAGCATTGAGGTGTGAACATTCACAGGACAAGGGGGCTGTGGTAATTGTCAAGATAGGAAATCAGTAGGGCTCTACAATGTCACTATTGGTTCTTCAGGGATAGGCATGCAGAAGAGGGGTTAAGCATTCTTGAATGGCACCTCTATCCTATCTTATTATGAGGATCTTGTGGGTCTGTGAAGCTTACTGGGCTATCAAAGGACAATGTCAAGACTATTGGCCCTTACCACTTCCATTTGGGGAGACCTTATTGTTAATTGTCTTCTTGGTTGAGTAGGGGATTATAAATTTGTGGGAATCCCCAATTGACAAATGGTGAAAGGATATGAACAGGCAGTTTTCAGAAGAAGAAATCAAAGCTAGTCATATGAAGTCATATGTCATATGTCGAATGTCATATGAAGAAATATTCTAAATCACAATAATATGAAGTCATATGATAGTCATATGAAGAAATATGCTAAATCACCATAATCAGAGAAATGCAAATTCAAAATTCTGAGGTACCACCTCACACCCATCAGATTGACTAACATGACAGAAAAGGAAAATGACAAATGCTGGAGGGGATGTGGAAAAATAGATATATTAATACACTGTTGATAGAGTTGGACCCATACATTGGTAGAGAGGACCCATATGTACAAAAATATTTATAGCAGATCTTTTTGTAGTGGCAAGGAACTGGAAATTTAGGGGATATCTATTCATTGGGGAATGGCTGAACAAGTTGTGGCTTATGATTGTGATAAAATACTATTGTGCTGTAAGAAATGACGAAGGGAATGGTTTCAGAAAAACCTGAGAAGACCTGTGAATTGATGCAAAGTGAAGTAAGCAGAACTAGGAAAACATTGTAGGCAGTAACAGCAAGATCAAAATGATAATCAACTGTGAAAGACTTAGCTATTTTGATCAATACAATGATCTTCAACAGTTTCAAAGGACTCATGATGAAAAATGTCATCTCCAAAGACAGAACTGATGGACTCTGAGTGCAGAATGAACCATATTTTCTTTCACCTTATTTTTTCTTTTAAAAAAAATGGATAACATGGAAATATGTTGCATGACTTCATATATATAATGGATATTGTATGTCTTCCCTTGTCAATGGGTGGGAGGGGGATAAAGGGAGGAAGATAATTTGAACTGAAAATTAAAAAGAAAATTGTGGGTAAACTGAAATCTAGGTTATAGATACTTAAGTAAAATTCTGTAGGGCCTTAAGTTTCAGCTATTCAAAGCCCCCTGGGACATGGCTAATTTATTTGCTAATCCAATAAAAGTGTGGCCTATATTTCATTTTATTCCCTATTTTAGATCTAACGTCATTTTTGCCAGCTTAAGAATACAAATATGTATCTTTTGGTTTGCAAAATACTGCTTTGATGGGTCTACACTATGTAATAATACCTCCCTTGGTGCAGATCACACATCTGGGGTGATTTTTGTTCCAGTTCTCCCACAAATCCAGCACAGTAGATACACACCTAATGCGCTCGGGACATCCTCTAGGTCTTTTAACGTTTTAAGGTTATCATCTAAGTGCAGCACTCGGGCTGTCCATCCCCGGCTCTGGATTCCCGGACAGGATCACCTTTTCTCATGATACGTGTCACAGATAAAAATATTTAACATAATGATTTGTAAATGGGAAAACATAGATAACAGGAAATCAGGTGGGTTGTTTTTTTTTCTCTTCCATCCCTCTCGTCTCTCCTCCCCTGGATTTCTCTGAGCATTCCCGGGTCTGGTCCAGAGGTTCGCAGTTGGAGCCCGGACAAATGGCGGGCGCTGCCAGGACGTGCATGGTGCCCCTGGCCGCGGGCGTCCACGGTCACCAAGGCAGAGAGGAAGCCCAGTTATCAGGGTCCGCACGTCTCGGGGTCCCGGGCTTTGGAGAATTAGCAGCAGCACGAGGCAGTCGCCCACGCTGGAGCGCCTACGAGCCCGGCTTCCCCCTCCGCCCAGCTCGGAGCGAAGAGGCGCCGTTTCCAAGGTGATGGAGCCGGGGCTTCTTCCTCCACCCTCAGCCTAGCTTAAGTTTTGAAAAATTGGTGCGGCCTCCAGCCCTGCCAGACAGGTACTCTCTGATAGGTCAAACAGAGAACAAGAGGCGGGGCCTAACGGCAAAATCCTCGCTTCCGGCAGAGGCGAGAACGAGCGGGGGAAGGGGGAGAGGGAAGCAGTTGTCACCGACTCTTTCTCGTTGAAAGGGTTTGAGGGAAATCTACAAGGCCCCGCCCTGCCTGCCTCCAATTGGCTGGATTTGGCTGGGGCGGAGCGGGCTCAAGTGTCTCCATTGGACAGACTGGGGCCTGTGTTGAAATCCCTTTCCCTAGGCTGCAATGCTAATCTCCGGTTCTATTTTTGTTTTTAAAAATTAATCTCTCCCTCCTACTACTCCCTATTAAGCAAATTTAAAAAAACAAACAGAAACAAAAAAACTTATCCCTCCCTACGAATCCACACAGTATGGCAAAACTAGTTCCCATCTAGCTATGTTTGATGATGTTCATTTTAAATTCATCCCTTTGTCAGAAGGTGAGTGGCATGGTTTTTCTTCACTCTGTTGGGCCAGAGGGTTTCTAAGCTACATTTCTGGACCGACAGAACTGTTCCAAAGGAAATGGACTATCCTCTCTTCTCATTTCATTCTGCTCTCCCCTGCCTTCTCACCTGAAAGGGACTCCCTTCACGTTATGGTCAGAAATATCATTTACTTCAAGACCCAGCCCAGGTCCCAACCATCTCTGTGAAGCCTTTCCTGATTCTCCGCCGTGATTGTTTCCCTCTTGAAATACTTCGTATTATTCTGCACTGTTCCCATCCAAGCAAGGTATTATTATCAAGCATAATAATCTTGAGTTTATGTTTTATCCCTAGTCCTCCCAGTCTGTAAACTCCTTGAGAGAAAGAACCATGACCTAGATTATATTCCTCTTATGCCTAGCATAGGAAAGTGCATTGTATAGAATAAGTGCTTAATAAATTTTTATTGTTTTTGTTTTAATTTTATTTTCAGTTCCAACTTCTCTCTCTCCCACCTATTGAAAAGGCAAGAAATATGATACCCATTATGCTCAATAAATCATCAATCAATAAATACTTATTAAGTGCCTTCTATGTGCCAGGCACTACGTTAAGCGCTGAAGATACAAAAGGAGGCAAAAGACAATTTTTGCCTTCAAAGAATTTATAATCTTAGGTGGGAAACAACATGCAAACACATATGTACAAAATAAGATACATACAGCATAAGGTACAAGGGTTGGGGAAGGCTTCTTGTAAAAGGTTAAATTTTAGTTGGGACTTAAAGGAAAGTAGGGAGGTCAGTAGTCAGGATGAAGAAGAGAGTGGGTTCCAGGCATGAGGGACAGCCAGAGAAAATGCCCCAAGTGGAAAGAGATGGAATGTCTTTGGGTGTGGAACAGCCAGGTCAGTATCACTGGACTAAATAGTATGTGTAGTTGAGTAAGGTATAAGAAGACTAGAAAGGTAGGAGGGGGTTAGGTAATAACCCATGATGGCCTTTGAATGCCAAACAGAACATTTTCTGTTTGATTCTGGAGGCAACAGGGAACTACTGGAGTTTACTGGGGGTGGGAGGGGTGGTGTTAACAAGATCAGACCTTCAATTTAGGAAAATCTTTTTGTTGACTGAATGGAGGATGGATTGGACTGGGGAGACTGGAGGCAGGCAGACACACCAACAGGTTATTGCAACAGTCCTGGTGTAAGGTGATGAGGTCCTGCCTGCACTAGAGTGGTGGAAGTGTCAGAGGAGAGAAGGGGGCCATTTTTGAGATGTTGCAAAGGTAAAATTGACAAGCCTTGACAACAGTTTGGATATGGGGGGTAAGAGATAGTGAGTAGTGGAAAATGACACCTAGGTTGTGAGCCTGAGGGATGGTGTTGCCCACTACAGTAATAGGGAAGGTGGGGGGGGGGGAAGGTTTAGGGGGAAAGATAATGAGTTCTCTTTTGGACATATTGAGTTTAAGATATCTACTAGGCATCCAATTTGAAATGTCTGAAAGGCAGTTGGAGATGTGACATTGGAGGTCAGCAAAGAGTCTAGGGGTAGGATAGTAGGTAGATTTGAGAATCTTCAGCAATTAAATCCATGGGATCCGATGAGTTGGCATCCTTATCACCAGCACCCGGCTGCCACCCAAATTAAGTGGTGTCAGGACAGATTCTTGAGGAACAAATACAGTTAGAAGGTATGATCTGGAGGATCTAGCAATAGATAAAGAGAAACAGGAGACAGAAAAAGAGCAGTCAGATAGGAGAAGAACCAGGAGAGAATGGTATCCTGAAAACCTGGAGAGAAGAGAGTATCAACAGTGATTAAGAGAGAGTGATCAAGTGTCAAAGGCTGCAGAGAGGTAAAGGAGATTGAGGACTGAAAAAAGGCAATGGATTTGGTAACTTAGAGATCATTAGAAACTTTGAGGAGTCAGAGTTCATGAGCCCCTGATGGATCTCTTCATATTAACAATCAGCCAGTAGAAGCAGGAGCAAAAGCATTTGTGGATCCGAGAAAAAAGAGTTGCTATAAAACATCACATTTCCCCTCCCTGTACAGAGGTGTACTTCCCCACAAATACATACAAGCATCCATGGAAAGAGAGGGTTAAACTTAAAGTACAATAGTGGTGAGGATACTACACATTACAAAGACAGTTCACATCTCCTTGTATTGAAGAGCTTGGAAGTCTTAAGCCCTTTTTCCTCTTCACAGAATCTTCATTAAGTTCCTCTTGGATGTGGTATCTCTGGTGAATTGTTCGCTCAACTGATTTCCCAGGGTCTGCTCCATCCATACCCAGAATTTTCTGTGCTTCAAGAACTCACAGCTCTTCAAGTCTGTATCCATGTCTATCTGAATGTGTCTTCTCTTTTTTGAATAAAGAACTACATGGCTGATGCTGGAGTGGGGGGGGGGGCGAGCAGCACGGGGGAAGGAGAAAAAAGAGTAATTCCCTCCTCTCTGCTTGTAGGAGTATCCTTCCGAGGCAGCTCTCAATTAACAATGTCTCCAGTTCCCCAGGGTTTCTCTATTTAAAGCCCCTATGGGAATGACTAATTTGTTTACTCATTCAATGAAGTTCCCTTTAATTCCCTTTAATCTAATTAATTAATTAGGGAACATTTCCATATACAAAGAACAGAAAAGTAGGACTGTATATGAAATGAAAATTTTTTACCATGTAAGCTTTTTTTAAAAGTATGTAATAAATTGAACACATTTCAAAATGTCTGTCTTCCTCTGAACTGTCTTCTGTTCTCTTCTGTACATTTTTTAGATGCTTTAGTCACCATTTGTTAATTTTTTGGCCTCACTAGCACTAGCCCTAATCTACTGCCAAATCACCCTCCTAATTAAAAAAGTCCCAAATCCTTCCTTGTAACAAATAACTATAGTGAAACAAAAATTTACCGATTGGCCATCTTCAAAAAATGTTTGTCCAATTCTGTACAACCGGAAGCCTTCAGGCACTATGGAAAGGGGTCTAGACAAAAGCCCATCCTAGAGCATAGCTCACAAATGGGGATCAAGGTCAGGCTAAGGAAGCCTTCAGCCTGCATCTGTGTATGGGGACCAGGAGAGAAGAGATCAAACCAGGATCTATTGTCAAAATCTAGGGCTTCCAAGTCAAAAATGAGTGTTTTATAATTGTGTTCATATAGTTCCTGAGTGTGTCTTTCTAAGTAGACTATCAAATTTTTTATACATGATATAATTATTTTGAATGGAATTTTTCTCTGCTGGGTTTTGTTGCTATTAAACAGAAAAACTGATGATTTACATGGGTTTATTTTATATCCTGCTATTTTGCTAATAATATTGCTTCATTTAATTTTTAGTTGACTTGTAGAACCATATCAAATAATAATGTTGACAATAGACTTCTTTGCTTTACTCCTGATCTTAATGGAAAGGTCTCTATCATTTCTTTTACATATAATGCTGCCCCTTGGTTTTGATAGTTTTTATCATATTAAAGAATTATCTACTTATTTCTGTTTCTAACTGTTTTATTTTGTTTTTTATAGAAATGGGTGTTGTATTTTGTCAAAAGCTTTTTCTACATCCACTGATATAATTATGTGAATTTTAGCTTTTGTTATTAATATGACCTATCATGTTTATAGATTTCCAAATATTGAACCAACCCTTCATTCCTAGTATAAATCTCACCTGGTTAAGGTATATAACCTTTTTAATATGTTGCCATAGATTCTTTGCTTATATTTTATTCAATATTGTTATGTCACTATTCAATAGTGGTGTACAGGGTTTTTTTTCTGCTTTGTTTCTCTTTTAGGTGTCAGGATCCTTTTTGTATCATAGAAATTTGGTAGGATCACTTTTCCTATTTTTAAAAAAACAATTTATGTAACATCGGCATTGGCTATTTGAATGCTTGATAGAATTCACTTCTAAATCCACCTGCACTGGCAAAGAAGTTTTTGCCAGAAAAATCAATATGAGCACAGGTAAACAAGTCAGATACTTGTCAAAGCAGACGCAGAGATGCTAGGGGCACCTGAAGCCTTCAGTATTTGGTACTAAGAGGCAATAAACTCAAAGGGCTCAGATGAGGGAAGTTCCAGGCTGGTCAGAAATCTATAGTGCTCTGACTTCAGCCATGGGGTCAGGCAACGGCATCACATGAGACTGGGATGTTCCACAGGTACCAGAAGTTCTCAGCACTTTGACTTAAGATGTTCTAGAAGGGACTGAAGACCAGAGCACTCTGAACCCAGACAATCCAGGAATGCCTGAAATTTGTCATCCCTGTAAGGACAGCCATACCAGGGGAAGTAGAAGCCAACAGCAAGAATCCAGGATATTAAGATCAGAACCAAATAGGGCCCAACTATCACCCAAACATACAGGAAGGCATGGAAGTTAGTTCTGGCACAAAGGCCCAAGTCAGGAATTGAGGCTGGCAATATGAGTAAACAGAATAAGTAACAAAATACCATGAAGAGCTACTATGGATCAAGAGAAAAGACTAACTCCAAAGCAACTGTAAGCAGTGCTTCAGAAGAAAAAAGAGCTTGACTACAAAGTCCATGAGAATACTAGAAGAGATTTCTTTAAAAAATGAAATAAGAACTCTGAAGAAAGAATTGTTTTCCAGACTTAATTTTTGTTTGCTTTATTCTTATTTTGAAAGAGTCTGTATGATATCTGGAATGCTGGGCTAGGCCTGTCTCAGGCAAGTCGCCTGGTAGTTCAGGTTCAATAGTGGAACAAAATGAGACACTTGGAGATTTTTCAACAATTAACAAAAGGTGATTTACTTAGCTATAGCAGGAGAAGGGCATTCAATAAGGATAGGTATTGAAAACCCCTTGAGTTGATTCAGGTGAGCGAAGCTCTTGTTTTGACTCACTAGCCGAACGTCTGACAACTTTTCCAGATCCTTATGGCTGCTTTGTACTTAGTCAATTAGGAAAGGATGTCAATAGTCTGAGCCCTTAGCTCCCTGAACTGTCCTAAACTCAAAGAATATTTTAACTAGTCCACCAGGGGTGGGGAACCTGCAGACTTGAGGTCACATGTGGCCCTCTAGGTCCTCAAGTGTGGCCCTTTGACTGAATCCAAACTTCACAGAACAAATCCCTTTAATAAAAGGATTTGTTTGGACTCAGTCAAAAGGCTGCACCTAAGGACCTAGCTGGACACACATGGCCTGGAGGTCTCAGGTTCCCCACCCTTGAACTAGAATGGGAGGAGGGGTTAATTACTGCTCCTACCACGCAAGATTTTTTCCTTCTAAGATTTTTATTCTTCCTCTTTTCTTCTCTAGTACAGTCCCCTTTCTTCCCTTTTAAGACCATCAAAACAGAACACAACTGCTCCCTTATTCAACTCCCTTTGTGATCCTTGGAAAACATTGAAGTTCTGAAGGAATACTTGTTTCTTCTCCCTTTATCAGAATGCAAGCATTTTATTTTCACACAGCCCTTTTTAATTGCTCAAATATATTTACCTTTCTGGGTTTCTCTTAATGCTTTTGTTTGCATTTCAAAGTTTTTTCTCAGCTTTGGTCTTTTCATTAGGAATGTATGAAACTCCTCTCTTTCGTTGAGTTCATTTTTCATTAAGAGTTCATTTTCTTTATGTAGGATCATATTCAGTCTTTCTGGGTAAGTTATTCTTGGTTGTAAGCCAGGTGTTGTGTGATCTTGACTGTAGCTCCTCAGTACCTGTAATATTCTGCATGCTTGCAGCATTTTTTTTTTTTAACCTAGAAGCTATGGATTTCAGCAATGACATTCCTAGTGTTTCATTTATTTCATGTGGTAATTGGTGGATTCTTTTGTGCAATTCTAGACTGAATAAAGATGTTTATTGTAGTCTCTCTTTGGATTTCTTGTTTTTGTTTTTGTTTTTGGCAGTTGGGGTTAAGTGACTTGCCCAGGGTCACACAGCTAGTGAGTGTCAAGTATTTGGTCTGAGGCTGGATTTGAACTCAGGTTCTCTTGACTTTAGGGCCGGTGCTCTATCTACTATGTCACCTAGCTGCCCCTCTCTTTGGACATCTTGACCATTATTTAGTCTGGTACTCTTTTTAGATCTTTGCTGGACTACATGTGTGAAAGTTGAGTTTCTCCACAACTGTTGTATGCAGTCATCTTAATCAGAAGTCCTCAAACTGCTATTATAGAAAATTATTTGACCTATATAAGTAACTGCATCAGATATGTTCAGCTCAATGTAGCGTTTATAATATTGTCACAGGCACTTCACTAAAATAGCATAATAAACCCAAGGCTTTACATTTTAATTCAACTGTACAATACCTTTTTTTTTTTGAGGCAATCAGGGTTAAGTGGCTTGCCCAGGGTCACACAGCCAGTAAGTGTCAAATGTCTGTCAAGTGGCTGCATTTGAACTCAGGTCCTCTTGACTCCAAGACCAGAGCTCTATCCACTGCACCACCTAGCTACCACAATACCTTTTTTAAACTTTAAAAATATAGATTGGTTCACTGTTAAGAAAAGGAGCAGATAAACTGAATTGTAATTATTGTTTCAAGTAGCAGTGCAATCACCTTGGACTCCTCAGTTAAGAATTTACATGAGGATAATGCTGCCACCAGTTTAAATGCATGCAATAAACTGGATAATGATCAATACAACAGACTTTGTCTCTTAATTCAGTGTAGTTCCTGTTCAAAGCCATCTAACATTCCATCTGATGACCCAGTCTGTGATACTCCAAAATATAGATTAGAACATTAGTTTCTATTATCTAAAGGTCCCTAATAGCCTAGATTGAGTATGCTTCCTGGAAGTAAGAAAGGAAATAAACAAAAAAAGTTCTCAAAAAATTGGTGGCCAGAACTTTTCATATAATATTATTTTTACTGCTATTTCCTTTCCTTAAATGGGAGTTAACAAATGTTTTAAAAACCATCAACCATCAAAAATTTCATGTTGAGCTGTTCTTTATAGTCAAGTTTTAATGAAGGGAAATTTATTGCAAAATGAAGTGAGCAAAATCAAGAGAACATTATACACAGTAACAGAAATACTATAATGATGATCACCTATGAAGGACTTAGCTACTCTGATCAATTCCAAAAGACTCATGATGAAAAATGCTTTCCATCTCCAGAGAGAGAACTAATGAACTCTGAGTGCTGATTGAAACATATTTTCCCCCACTTTATTTTTTTTGGGGGGTGCTGGGAACAACATTAATACAGAAATAAATTTTGCATGATTTCATATGCCTTCTTAATGGGGAGTAAATGAGGAAAAGAATTTGAAGCTCAAAATTTTAAAATGAATGTTAAATTTTTGCTAACATCTTTTACAATTAAAATTTCTCCCTGTATCCCTCTCCTCCCCTGAGCAGTCATCACATTTAACAAAGGTGTAAAATGGATCTTTTAATTGTCAAATCTAACGGCCTTTTTTCTTTTTCTCAATTTTATTTATTTTTTTACTTCTCTGAAGCATTTTACATACCTCCTACTAGGTACTTTCTCCTCTCTGGATTTTCATGACACTGTTCTCTTTTGATTTTCCTCCTACTTGACTGATCACTTCTCCATCTTTTTTGCTGGATCACCCTAATGTCATTTCCACTAACTGTGGGTTGTACCATCTTGATCTCTCTTCTCTCTATTCTTGTACTTGGTGACTACATCAGCTCCCTTGAGTTCAATTATCATATTTATATAGATTCCTAAATCTATCTAGTCTCTCTTCTGAGCTCTAATTCTGCACAATGAACTACTTAATAGACATTAGATATTATTAGATATTTCATAGTATTGTCATAAGCACTAGGCATATTTCCCATATGCACTTTAAACTCAATGTGTCCAAAATAGAACTCAACATCCCCTAAAACCCACCCCTATTCACAACTACTCTATTATCCTTGAGGTTATCTTTCCAGTCACCCAGGTTTGTAAACTTGGGATCATCTCTGATGCCTCACTCTCATTTATCTTCACATCCAATCAGGTGATAATTCTTGTCTTTTTATCTGTACGATATCTTTTGGACATGCCCAATTTTCTCCCCTCACACAACCACCACTCTAGTTTAAGCCCTCATTACCCATTGCCTGGACTATCAAATAGCCTATTTGGTCTCCCTACCTCAAATCTCACAATGTTCAATCTAACCTTCACACAGCCAAAGTAATTTTTCTAAAATGAGGGTCTGACTCACTGACCCTCTGACTCTGAGGGTCATCTCCATCTCCATCACCCTACCTCCCAAATAAAATCTAGTGGCTTCTTATTACCTCTCGGATCAAATATAAATTCCACTCTTTGGCATTTAAAGTGCTTCACAACCCAGTCCCTTCCTACTTTCCCAGTCTATTTATATATTACAGTACTCCCCTTTTGCAACTTCTGTGGTCTAGTCATACTGGCCTATTTGCCATTCCTTCCATACTATGCTTCATCTCCTGTGTCTCCATGCCTTTGCATTGGCTGTCCCTCCAGGACTGGAATTCTCTCTCTCTCTCTCTCTCTCTCTCTCTGTCTCTTTCTGTCTCTCTTCACTTTTGTCTCCCAGAATCCTTGGTTCCCTTTCAAAACTCAGTTCAAGTTCCTTTCCCGGTCCCCCCAGCCTAAGTTAGGGCTTTTCCCTCCAAGGTTACCTTGTACTTGATATGTACGTGTTGTCTCTCTCAGAATATAAACTCTCTGAGAGCTGGAACTGTTTCATTTTTTTTTCTTTATAACTCCATTACTTAGCACAGTGCCTGACTCATAAGAGGTGTTTAATAAACACTTGATTGATTGATTTACACCTGGAAGAGAAACATTGTGCTGCAGTATTTTCACAACAGAAAGTAGTCTAGTTGAATGTTTCATATCTGTTCAGAGACTATTAACAATTTATGTTCAGTTTATTTCATTTATTTATTTATTTATTTAGGTTAGGTAATGGGGTTAAGTGACTTGCCCAGGGTCACACAGCTAGTAAGTGTCAAATGTCTGAGGCTGGATTTGAACTCAGGTCCTCCTGACTCCAGGGCCCGTTCTCGATCCATTGCACCACCTAGCTGCCCCTGTTCAGTTTATGACATCCCTGGCATTCTTAAGACTTATTGGTCATCAGTGGGATCTGTTTTGATGTTGTGTCTACAATGACTGTGGAACTTCAAATGAAACATGAAGAAACAGTATGATACTCTGTATACAATGTATGTTGTTGTCTCTTTATCCATGCCACACTCTCTAACTGTGGATGTCTGCCAAGCTGTGCTCTTGGGCTCTTTTCTCTCTTCTCTCTATACTCTCTCACTTGGTGACCTCAGCACCATCCTTTAGGTTCAATTATCATTTATCTCTATGCAGATGATTTCCAGATTGCTACATCTAGTATTAGCCTCTCTCCTGAGCTAGTCACATATGTCTGTGGACATTTCAAACTGGACATTGGCAACTCAAACTCAGTATGTCCAAAACAGAACTCATGGTCAGTCCCTCAATCTTCCCAACTTCCTTATTACTGTCTAGGATACCACCCTTCTGCCAGTCACCCAGATTTGCAGGCTTGAATTCAACCTCAATTTTTACTCACATCCCACATACCCAATCTGTTGTCAAATTTGTCATTTCTACCTTCACAACATCTGTTCTGTGTCGCCTCTTCTCTCTATTCACATATTCACCTCTCTAGTATAGGCCCCCATGGACCTTTCACCTAAACTACTGTAATAATAGCCACCCCCACATTCCAATCCATCCTTTGGTCAGTTGCCAAAATGATTCTTTTTTTTTTTTCAAAATGATTTTCTTAATGCATAGATCTGACTACGTCACCCCACTACTGAAACTCCAGTGTCTCCTATTACTTAAAGTTCAAATATTAAGTCCTGTGTCATCTAAAGCCCTTTATAACCTGGCCCCTTCCTAACTTTCCTGTCTTCTTATACTTTTCTCCACACACTCTGCAATCCAGCTTCACTGGACTACTTGCTGATCTTTACATAAGATGCTCCATTTCCCAGCCCTCTGCCTTTTACATTTGCTGTATCCCATGCCTGGATTGCCTGGCCCCTCACTTTCCATCTTAGCTTCCTTCCAGGCTCAGTTCAAGTCCTACTTTCTGTAGAAGGCCATTTTTGGTCCCACCAGAGACAGTGTTTTTGTCTTTTTATCTCCAGCATGTAGCACAGTACCTGGTACAATGTAAGAACTTAGTAGATTCCTGTTAATTGACTGAAAATTCACAATGCTTTCCATGGCGTAGGTGGTTAATATTTGTTGAATGGGGAATAGACACTTTATTTGGAAAGAAAAAGTTTTTTGAGGGGTCACTTTAGAAGGAGCGAAGGGCAAGCCTGAACCAGTTGAGAAACTGGGACCCAAAAGTTTGGAGATCCAGTCAGTCAGTCAGTAAGTACATATTAAGTGCCTACTATGAGGGAGCCAGGGCTCAGGGGATAGAGCACTGGGTGTAGAGTCTGGAAGACCCAATTTCAAATCCAGCCTCAGATCCTTCCTGGTTGTATGACCCTGGGCAAGTCACTTAGCCTTTGATTACTTGACAAAATGGATCCCCTGAATTAGGAAATGGCAAAACACTCTAGTATCTTTGATGAGAAAAGCCCAAATGGCCTCACAAAGGGTTGGACATGACTGAAACTAGTGAACAACAACAAAGTGCCTACTATTGTCACATACTGTGCTAAGTGCTGAGGATACAAAGAAAGGCAAAAGAGTTCTTGCCCTCAAGCAGCTCACAATCTAATAGGGGAGACAACAAGCATGTAAGTATATACAAACAAGCTATGTATACAAGAGAAATAGAAAATTATTAATAGAGGGAAGGTATTAAGAAGAACTGAGAAATGCTCCTTATAGAAAGTTGGATTTTAGTTGGGACTTAAAGGGAAGCCAGTAGTCAAAGATGAGGAGAGAGATCATTCCAGGCATTGGAAACAGCCAGAGAAAATGCCCAGAGCCAAGAGATAGAGTATCTTGTTCGTGGAACAGCAAAGAAGCAAGTGTCACCAGATTGAAGAGCATGTGGCTAGGAATAAGGTATAAGAAGACTGGAAAGGTAGGGGTAGAGGAGAAGGGGGACTAGGTTATGAAGGGTTTTGAATACTAAACAGAAGATTTTGCAGTTGATCTCGGAGGTGATAGGGGGCCACTGGGGTTTTTTTGAGTAGGGGAGTGACATGGTCGAACCTGTGTTTTAGAAAAATCATTTTGGTAGCTGAATGGAGGATGGAATGGAGTGGGGAAGATATTTATGGCAGGTAGACCAACAAGCAGGCTCTTAAGATAGTCCAGGTTTGAGGCAGCTAGGTGGCGCAGTGGATAGAGTGTTGGCACTGGACTCAAGAGGACCTGAATTCAAATATGACCTCACACACTTAATACTTACTAGCTGTGTGACCCTGGATAA
Organism: Vombatus ursinus; assembly: GCF_900497805.2. Classification (NCBI taxonomy): domain Eukaryota; kingdom Metazoa; phylum Chordata; class Mammalia; order Diprotodontia; family Vombatidae; genus Vombatus; species Vombatus ursinus. The sequence continues at coordinate 43,068,247 of NW_020954585.1, forward strand.
GTCACTTAACCCCACTGCCTAGCCAAAAAAAAAAAAATTAGTCCAGCTTTGAGGTGATAAGGGCCTGCACCCAGATGATGATAGTATGATAGGAGAAAAGGAGGCAGATGTGAGAGATGATGCAAAGGTAAAATTGACAGGTCAAGGCTTAAGATAAATTTTGCTCATACTAGGGTTTCAAAATATCAGAACTGAAAAAGATTTTAGAGATTATGTAGTCCAAAGCTCTCATTTTAAAGGTGAGGAAACTGAGGTTCAGGGTGACTAGAAACCATATAAATTTCCCATATTCTGGGTTAACATTTTGATGACCTTATCTTAAAATTCAAGGCTTTTCTGTGGAAGTCACTGACAGCGTTTGATAGAACCGAGTGGCTTATGGTTGTAAATATAGGAATACTGGAAGTGTTTGGGTTGGAATCTAATTCCTTTAATTAATGGGTTTATCAAAAAGATTTTCTTTCTCTTCTGAGTGGAGAGGGAAGGGTTAAGGCCAGCAAGTGCCTATACTCTGGCATCCTACAGAGGCTGAGGAAGGCAACTTCCTGTTCCACTCAGAAGAGGACTTTTGGGTTAACTAGGATTTTACCTACTCAAATCCCCCTCTTCAGTCTGACTCCACATGTTTGGGGAATTTCAGGTTGTCTCCTTTCCAAAACGAGCAGCTAGGCCCTATTCAGGGGTACTGTAGAGTTACATCATGCCTGAAAAATACTGGAACCTGCTTCCAATGGGTAAGCACCTTTTCTCTGGTTCTGTCTGTCTCAGAACCCAGGTAGCCTGCCCCCAAATCCCAAGATGTCACTTGCATACTATGGGAAAAAAATCTAGATTTCCACTTTGGAGCTTACTGCTTAAACTACTGATCTGTCTTAATTCATCAAAGCTATTTCCTTCAAATTCCATTTCTTAGGCCTTCTGATGAAGTGGTAACATCTGGACAGAACATCTGGAAAGTTTCTCCTTTCCCTGACATGCCCATTTGTCATTAACCCTTGGGAAAGAAGAGGAAGGGATACAGATTGAGGATGAACAGAAATGGGGGAGCAGGATCGAATCTACCAGAGGAACTAGAGTTTCCTTCTTCATACCCCAATACTTACCCTCAGGCCTGTTTTCCCTAGTCAAAATTTTAATTTCTTTCTTTCTTTTTTTTTTAGGCAATTGGGGTTAAGTGACTTGCCCAGGGTCACACAGCTAGTAAGTGTCAAGTGTCTGAGGTCGCATTTGAACTCAGGTCCTCCTGACTCCAGGGCTGATGCTCTACCCACTGTGCCACCTAGCTGCCCCCCCATTTAGTGTCTTAATATATAAATTTGAACCTCTTCTCCTCATCTTGATTCATCCTCTTCTTTGATGGGGTTTTTCCCCAATAGTTTTCTTAGATCCCCGACCTCTTCCCTACTATTGCGAATATCCTTTTGCAAGCCATAGACCAGAGATTCTTAACATTTTTTGTGTCATAGACCCCTCTGACAGTCTGGTAAAGCCTCTGGACCCCTTCTCAGAATAATGTTTTTAATACCTAATATACAATACATAGGATTGCAAAGGAAACCAACTGTGTTGAAATACAACTATTAAAATGTTAAAAAAAAAAAGTTCACAGACTCCAGGTTAAGAACTCTTCCATGCAAGTGATTGTTGATAATTCAAAATAAATTAATTAAAAATTTAAAAAAAAAGAATTCCTCCATGCCTCAGACAAACTTTTCCAGTTCCAGTAACTGAGGCTAGGGCTAGCTGGGGTTCTAAGAAATGGAGAAGTCTGAATGGTAAGAGGGAGGCACTGAACAATTATTCTGCACAATCAGATGTCCCTCATTTGGAAAATGAGTAATATTTCTTCCATCAGAGGCCATTGGGTACTTAGATGGAAAAAGAGTCACAAGCCACACACGAATGAAAAATAACTGTGAAGAAGTTGGCCATGTTAATATTTAATGGCACAGGGGCAGCAAGGTGGTGCAGTGGATAGAGCACCAGCCCTGGAGTCAGGAAGACCTGAGTTCAAATCTGACCTCAGACACTTGACACTTACTAGCTGTGTGACCCTGGGCAAGTCACTTATCCCCAGTTGCCTAAATTGGGATATTAAAAAGAGCTCTTCTGCTCTTAGGAAAGGTGGTATTGGTACCAAGGTGGCAATGATGTAAGATTAGGTGAAAGACTTTACATTTGGGACATAAAGGAGAAAGGCAGAACTTGGGGAGGAAAGGGAAGATCTCAAAGTGGGAAGAAAGGGTCTGCTTCCACCAGCTCCTATGAATTTCAGCTCTTAGAGTGCCAGAAGTGAACATAGGCTCTTAAAGGTTATGCCAATAAAGCTCAAGTCCTGATAAGTACTACCAATATGAAAAGGCTGATTATGAATCTAGTGATATAAGTATATCTGGCAAGTCCTTTTTTTGTTCTTCATTGTTTTTAATTATTTATTATTTATTTTTAAAATTAATTTATTTTGAATTCAACAACCACTTCCTTAAGCTTTTGAGTTTTAAATTTTTCTCCCCCTCCCTTCCTCCCTCCCTTCCCAAGATGGCATGCAATCCAATATACGTTATACATATACATTCCTATTAAATATATTTTCACATTAGTGATGTTGTAAGTAAGAATTAGAACCAATAGGAGGAACCACTAGAAAGAGGAAACAAAACACAACAGAAGAAAAAAAAATTGCAAATAGTATGCTTCCATCTGCATTCAAACTCCATAATTCTTTCTTCTTTGTGGATAGCATTTTCCATCATTAGGCCTTTAGAGATGTCTTAGATCCTTGCATTGCTGAGAAAATCTAAGTCTATCAGTATTAGTCATCAAACAATGTGGCTGTTACTATGTACAACGTTCTCCTGGTTCTGCTCACTTCACTCAGCATCAGACCATGCAAATCTTTCCAGGTTTTTCTGAAGTCAGCCTGTTCATCATTGCTTATAGCACAACAGTATTCCATTACATTCGTATACCATAACTTATTCAGCCATTCCTTAATTGATGGGTATCCTCTCAATTTCCAATTCTTTGCCACCACAAAAAGAGCTGCTATAAATATTTTTGTACATGTGGGTCTATCTGGCAACTCTTAAAGACCATATAGGGGTTACAATCTTTATTGGAAGAGGGATTAAAAGATCACAAATTTAAAGCAGGAAGGGACCTCAGAGATCATCTAGACCAAAAAAGTGTGAAATCCTGGCTCTGCCACTTACTATCTGTATGACTTTTTTAAACCTCTTTCGGTCTTAGTTTGCTCACCTATAAAACGTAGTTCTGTGGTTCCTTCTATTTCTAGACCTATGATCCTATGAAGCTGAGGCCCAGAGAGGCCAAGTGCCCAAAGCCACAATGATAAGTAAGTAGTAGCTCTAAAACAGGTAGCCAGGACCTCTGACTCCAAGTCCAGCATTCCATCCACTAAACCATATATGTAGACCAGTGAAATTAGAAATACCTAAAGCACTTCCCCAGAAGTGCTACTGGGAGAGCTCCCTTCTCACTGAGCATCAGAGAATATACCCCGGAGGGAAGCCCAACAAATATTCCATATATGGGAAAAGCTTTCATCAAATCTCTAACCTTGTTACTCACCAGAGAACTCATACAGGAGAAAAACTCTTTAAGAAAAACCCTTCCCTGAGTGCGGAAAGAATTTTAGCCATAGTTCTAATCTCATTACACACCAACGTATCCATACCGGAGAAAAACCCTATAAATGTAATGAGTGTGGGAAAAGTTTTGGCGATAGTTCTCATCTCATCTGTCACTATAAGAACTGCTGTCTCAGGGAGAAAAACCTCACAAATGTCCTGACTGTGAGAGGTGCTTCAGTCAGGGGGCCCACCTCATCGAGCATCAGAGAATTCACATGGGGAAAAACCCTCTCTGTGTATTAATTGTACCAAGGGATTTGGCCATAGTACAGACCTCACATCACGTCACATCAAAGATGTGATTTCTCCAGTGCTGAAAACACAGGATTTCTCTGTAAATGAGAGGAAGCTCTGTGGGGGAGTTTAGTGCTCTTCATTGTACTCTGGCACCAAAGTCTTCCTCCTGAACCTTATAGCACATTCTTTACCAAGGGACCTGAAATTCACTATGGACAATACCCTTACAGTGATTAGTACACAGGTAGGGGTAGTAACTATCTAGATTCAATATAGATAGTTCATTCAGTAATCTGCATATGGCTTATCCACAACAAATGCTTATCCCTAAGTATATCTCCTTATTACCAGCTTCTTGCTTTCTTTTCATTGTCACTGGTATGTGCTCTGTGAAATAACACCCCACATCAAACAGAATTAGTAAGGTAAATCTGCTGCAAAAATAATTGCATAATACATTCAGAAGCCAGGGACCTTTAGATTATCCTCACTACTATTTCCATCATGTTCCCTGATATGGTAATATAAGATAGGGTAATATAAGACCAGGCAGTGTGGCTGGCTTTTATGGCATAGATTATTCGTGCTTGTGAAATGCAACTAGATGGGAGCATAGCAGGACAGGAGGTACAGCGAAGCAAAATGAGCACTAGGGTATGAGACCATTTCAGCTCTAAATATCAACTGACAGTAACTAAATCAGTTGGAGCCACAGATGGGTCTAGAGTCATATAGCTGGGATGCACATGGGAGAAAATTTATAAAATTATATTTTAAAGTATTCAGGAAATTTATTTTAATAAGAGAGAGATCTCAGGAAAAGACATTTTCTGCCAGGGAAGGCATTTAGTCTGAGTGACCAACAGCTTCTATTCCAGAGAACTCTTTTCTGAACACATAATGAGAAAGGAAAATGAGTTTGGGAAGTGCTGGAAGAAGAATAAAAGAATTGTCAAAATGTAATAAGGCAGGATTGACCTCTAGGTCACTTTAGAATGCTGATATAATTTTTTGCCCTGTCTATACAAACAACAGTAATTACTATATTAGCAAATGTGAGGGTGAACCAAATTGCAGATTGAACCAAATCAGATTTGCTGATGGAGGAAAGTGACTTTAGTCAACAACTATTTCCCTCCGGTTCAGTGAGCACTGTCTTTTTTGAATCTCCTTCAGCCTTTACCATAGTCCTTTGAATATGGTAGATCCTTAATAAATATTTCTTGATATTGGAGAAAAGCTTTCTGTATAATAGAGCCATTTCTATGTCCTACTGGATGGACCACAGGAATACTGACTTGTTGATCTGTCTAAATTAATCCCATGTTTTAGGATAATCCTAAACAATAAATGTTTTTTTAAATTTCCATTCTTATAAATGTTAGGCAGATAGGTGGTACAGTAGATAGAAAGACGGATTTGTAGTCAGGAAGACTTGAGTTAGAATCCTGCCCAACAGGATTTAATGTGATCCTAGATAAGTCACTTAACCTTTTTTTAGTCTATTTCTTTATCTGTAAAATGGGGATAATAATGGCACCTACTTCAGAGGGTTATTGTGAGGACCAAATGGTACAACATATGTAAAGTGCTTTGCAAACCTTGGAGTGCTATATAAATGTTATAGCTCTTATTATTCATTACTACTATTATTGTGTGCTATTTGTGCTTTAGGCAAGCATATGAGAGCTACAGTTGAAATATTTATCATTTTTGGTTCTCATAAAGTAGCAATTCAAAATATTAAATATTTTATAACCTCACAGAACTCTGGACTACCTACTCTAAACTCTTCATTCTGTAAACAGAGACCAAATTCACAGTTACAGAACTAAGTAACTAGTTAGTGGCATATTGGGACTAGAACTAGGGTTTCTCAATTCCCCAGGGCCTTCCCCAAACATAACAACTCTTATCCAGAATTTTAATGTTAGCTGTTCATACAAAGGAACTAAGTAAGCAGAAAATGGTTTGGAAAACAGTCAACATTTATTCTGTTTAAATTTTATTTTATTTTCATGAAGATCCACTTTCTCTTCCTCTCGCAACAACCCTTCCCCCACCCCCACCCCCACTGAGAAAATAAGAAAAACAAAATCCCTGTTACAAACAATAACAGTCAAGAAAAAGAAATTTCCACATTGACCATATGCAACACACACACACACACACACACACACACACACCTCAACCTACAGAGACCATCACCTCTCTATTAGGAGATGGTAGCACATTTCATCATGAGTCCTCTAGAATTGTAGTTTGTCACTTTCAAAATGAAAAAAAAAACCCACAAACAACTTTTAAGTCCAAAAATCAAATCAGAAAAGTTGGACCAATTCAAAAGGCTGCTGGAATAAATTAACGTGACTGGGACAACCATATCCACCTTGAAATGGTAATTTCTTTAGTTTGTTCTCAGTGAACTATGCTTTATCAGGAAACACTACATACAAAAATTCACAACTCAAGCTCATTGCAAATCTTAGTGGTGCATCTTAAGGAGCCAAGTCAAATCAGCTGTTTGGGATCTCTAGTGTCCAGGAAAATCCCTTTCAGATCTCTCAATCACTAAATCCACTTCCTAATCCCATTATTTGGCAGCAAGAGATTTGATACTTGGAACTCCTATTATATAAAGCACTATGCTAAGCAAATTTCTCCATATGAGAGCTTCAGACACTTAAAAATAAAACCTAAACTCAAAGCATTCACCAAAATGATACCAAGAAATACAGGATCTAACCAGAGGTTCCCAAAGTGGGTGATACTGCCTCCTGCGGAGCGCTGGAACAATCCAGGGGGGCAGTAGTAACCTAAAAATATAAGGGGACTGTGGAAGCATAAGGAAAGAAGTAAAGATAAGAAAATTTTGAAAAACCGTTGGTAGATGTTTCATCTGTTGTGTAACTGAGTTAAAGTCGTAGGGATTACATTATTTTCCAAATAAACACACAAAATGCAAGTTATAACAATCAGTGGTCAAGTCGGTTGACAGGTCTTACACAAGCAAGTGTTGGGAGGTGAGCCTGTCTGCCCATTGTTGGATAATGCAGCATGCATCTCCAGGAATATGTGCACATAATGACTTGTTTACAATACAATACTATAAGGCTACATGATGAAATATTGCATCATCAAAATTTAAATGCAGGAAAAAACCATAAATTTACATTAAATTATTAAATTTAAGATGTGTCATTTTAAAAATTATATATTTTTGAAATGATGCATATTTTAAAAAAAAGTTAAAGGGTTAAAGAAAGTAGATTTCCAGGGGGGCACTGAGTATTTTTTTTTTTTTGAAAAGAGGGCAGTAGGCCAAATAAGTTTGGGAACCTCTGCTCTAGTCTAATTCCCAAATTTTACTGATGAGAAAACTAAGTCCTAGGGATATGTATGGAGATATACTATCTAGCCAGTCTCCTGAATTCAAAGCATTTCTTTTTATTCGCAAATTCAATAGGGAAGGGGGAAGGAAGATTATGTTTTGTTCAATCTTCTACGAATGTATTTATTTTGACAAAATTTCATTATGGTAAAATAATTTCATATATTTTTTACTTTTTTTTTTTTTTTTTTTTTTTTTTACCAATTTTACCTTACCTGTATATATGCTCAATATGTTTGTCAAATGACTGGTTAACCCAATTTCATTTCATCTCATCCTTTTTGTTCCTTCCAAAAAAGGATTGCCTTTGACCCATACAAAGTAGATGGGGAACTCTGGCCACTTAAAAAAAATCTTCAAAAAGGGAAACTTCACAGGTTTCCTTCTTCACCCATTCCTTTTTCTCAAGCCTTTCATAGTTAACGAATTTTTTCTCTCATGTCTAGTGAACATCCTTTATGAGACACAATATGCTTAATTCCCCATCTATGTTCTGAGCAGAAAGAGGTTACCCTGCTTTTAGGAATATGAAGTAGATCATGGCACGCAATCTCAAAGAACTACAGAGATCATCTGCTCTTTTACTCATGAGAGTTAAAGCTTCTTACACGAGTTCACAGGAGTTAAATTGCAGCCAGAGGATGGAGGTTCACGTTCCAGTTTTGATATTGATTATGTGATCTCAGGAGTTGATCCCCAGTTTGTTCACTTGTAAAATCAGGGATTGCACAATACTGGAGGTGTCACATGGGGCCAATTACTGAGTGTGGCTCCAACCGGATTAAAGTGTAATTGATAAATATTTAACAAAATAAACAAAAATACACTAGAACACTGATAATGTTAATGTGGTTTTCTCAGTTAATATGCGGCCGGCAGGCATAGGCTGGGTGGCCCTATTTCTATTTGAGTTTGACGGCACGGAGGTTCCTTTCAGCTCTAAACGTACCACACTGTACCACGCCTCCCTCTTTTGGGTTCCCCAATGTATTCGAGAGTGGCAGCTGGACAGCGGCTTGGCTGGAGTCAGGGAGCTACTCTCCAAAAAAGTCAAGAACGGGAGCTGATCTACCATGCAGAGAGAACGCCTTCACTGGCTACTGTCCAGCAATCCAAAAAGGCCAGTCCCATGGGTCGTCTTGTCTGCAGAGCCTCATGGGTCTTGGCCTCCAAAGAAATGAGAAGTCACTGCGCAGTCGATCGGTCCCAAAGGGAAAATAAGGCACTGAGTGGGTGGATGGAGGCTGGGAGAGGGGCTTCCCCCAGCGAGGGAGTGGAAGTATGGCCCCCCAGCTCCTCCTTCTGTGGCTGACCCGCCTCCCCCTCCGCTGCAGGGGCGCAGGCTGGGCACCAAACTCACCACGTTCTCGTGATGCTGCCCAGGTGTTAGCGCTGCCCGGGGGAGGGAAAATCGTCTATTTTCCTCGCACTCCCTTTTCTCCAACGCTATTTCTGGGCTGCCACTGTCGAGGATACAGCAGAAATGAAGCATGGGTGGGGATGGGGGGCAGAGGAGAACTTCTGGGTTTGGAGAGCTTCCTCCGGCCAATCAGAGCCCGGAGGCGGAGACCTGGTCCTGGGGACCAATCCGAAGCTGCTGTATGAATGAGAGCGGCCGCAGCGCGGGGTCTGTTCAGAGCCCGTAGAAAGACACCTATACATGGTTTCCCACAGCCCCTTCCTTGGATCCTCAGCATTTTTCTTTTTCAGAAGGCGAGAATTGTTGGAGGCAAGCAGTTAACTCAGGGAAGAAGTGTAGGTTTAAGACCAAAGCTCCAGGCATCAAGGAAAAGATCAACAGAACGGGAAAAAGGAGTGCAGTATGCAGAACTAGGAAATCAACTTATATGACAACAATGCAAATGAAAAGAACGATACAATCAACTAAATTCTGCAAAAGGCCCTAAAGAGGAGATAGAAGAATGCACCTACCTTCCTTCTTTGCAGAGGTGGGGAATCAGGGGTATGGAATACTTCATGAAATGTTGAACAAGGTTGATGTGGTGGTTAATTTTGCTCAATTCCCCACCCCCCCTGTAATTTATACGAGAGAGTACTCTCTAGGAGTAGAAAGAGGTTAAACTAGAAAACGATGTTAAAATAAAAATATCAATAAAAATTAAAAGCACAAAGAATAGATAGATTGTTGCTTCTTCAGCTGGCTAATTCCATTCACAGAACAAAATGTCAGCATTGAAAGACAATAAAACCAGCAGAAAGAATTAGATCTGGAAGGTGGCTGGGAGCTAATCTAGTCTTCACTTTACAGGTGAAACAAATGAGGCACTGAGCAGTGAGATGACTTGCCCAAGGTAACACAAGGAGGATGTGTCAGAACTATGACGAGTTCAAAGCTCTTAACTCCCCAGATCAGTGCAATTTCTATTATTCTTAAGCTCCAGCTCTATTTAATGTTGATTATTAAATTCAATTTCATAGCATGGCACTTCGTAACACTGATCCCAAAATCTGGTTGTACTCAGTTTGAAGTCTGCTCAAAACATAAGAATGAAAGGTTCTTAATCAGGGATGTAATGAAACTAATAATATATTTTCTAGAAGTCTTATAAATTTAATCATAAGGGCTTTAAACTGAAAATGAAGGGAGTAGCAGAAAACTACCTACTGATATCCACTAGGCTATATACCATAGAATGCAGCTAGAATATAAGACAAAGAATAACAGTAGAAACCCCCAGAAATTCACAGGAGATAAAAGCAAAGAAAAGATCCAGAAATAAAACCCATGACTAAGACACAAATGTACAAAGTAAGAAAGGTAAACTAGAAATTCTAATGCAAGGAGGCAAATTTGGTATCAACATTGAGAACTGGTGGGCCAGTACTCGTGATCAGACCATAGCTCTGGAAAGCTAAACCTTATTCACAGGGTATGAGAAAGGCAAAAGGAAAGACTGCAATCGTAATGATTATGAAGAATACATACTTATGTGAGGAAATTCAAGAATGGGGGGAGGGGTTGGGGAGGAAGCACTGTAGAGATCATTTAGGTTAAGAACAATGGAGGTAGATGAATGAAACAGATAGGATATTATTGGAATTTACTACAGACCACCGCTTAGAAAGAAAGAAAACACCAATTTGGGAAATATCACAGACCTTGCAGAGAGAGATGCTATAAAAATGATGGGGGACTTCAATTATACAGATGCCTGAAGGAGCTATCTGTCAAAAATGGATTGGTTAATATTGATACTTTGATACTTTGCCTTAATGATAATTTCATCCTTCAAAAGGCAGGGGAAACAACAAAGAAACTTTTAGACCTAGTTTTCACCAACAAGAATGAACTGGTTAATTGAGTGGAAATGATCAGAACCTTGAGGAGAAAGTAATGACCCCATTTTGGAATTTAAGTTAGGAAAACTAGAGTAGTTGGATATATATAACTTAGATCTTGAGCGAGTAGCTTCCAAAGATTTCAGAGAAAGGGCAAATAGGATCCTATAGACTAATCCTATGGACTACAGACATAAATCAGCCTAAGTGGGATGGAAAGCTCCAAAATGAAATTAATGTACGATTGCATTATAAGCTATGGATAAGCAGGATGGTTTCAGAAAAACCTGGGAAGACTTATATGAACTCATGCAAAGTGAAGTAAGCAGAACCAGGAGAATGTTGTACACAGTAACAGCAATACTATAAGGATGATAAACTGTGAAAGACTTAGCTACTCTGATCAAGATAATTCCAAAGGACTCATGATGAAAGATGCTCCATCTTTAGAGAGAGAACTAATGAATCTAAAAACAGAGTGAAAGATACTTTTTTTAGACCTTTAAAAATTTTTTTTTCATAACATGGCTAATATGGAAATATATTGGGCATGATTTTAAAAAAAAGAAGATACAATGAGAAAATTCTGAAAAAGAGAAAAGGGGTAGACTGTCTAAAGAGACTGATGTGTATGCAGAGGGAGGCCATCAACAAACTCAGACTTTCAAAAAAAAGTCTAGAAGATACAAGCAAGGGTAGTTAATAGAGGATGAATACAAGACCATGGCATAGTCTTACAGGAATAACATCAAGAATACTAAAGCTCAAAATGCTCTAAGGCTGACAAGGAAAGCTAAGATGGAGATTTATACTAGGATATAGTATGGTTAAATGGATTAAAAGTAATCATTAATGATTCTACATCAACTTAAAGGGAAGACTTTGGTCGAATGTCTCAGGAATTTGTGCTTTATTCGCCTTGTACTGTTAAATGTTTGTTTTTTTTTTTAAATCAATGACTTAGATTTCACAAAGCTGAGCAATAAATAACATATTGCATGACAGAATCAGTTTCCCAAAAAATCTAAATAGTCTGGACAATTGGGTTAAATCTAATAGGATAAAACTTAAGGGATTAATGACATATCATACTTGGGCTCAAAAAATAATCTCACATATTTAACATGAAGTATAAATTGCTAAATAGCAGTTATTGTGAAAAAAGATTTGTGTTTTAGAGAAATGCAAGCTTAATATGAGTCAATGGTGTGATAGGACATAGCCTAAAAAAGCTAGCATGTTAGGCTGCACTGAGAAGCCATGCCCCAAGACTGAGGCAATGATAGTTCCACTACACTCTGCCCTGGTCAGACCACATATGAAGTACTGTGTTCAGTTCTGGGTACTACTTCTAGAAGAGCAGAAGGGAAAGGCAAGGGAAGGGAATAAGCACTGATAGATATTGCCTATTATGTGCTAGGCACTATGCTAAGTGCTTTTACAAATATTATCTCTTTTGATCCTCACACCAGCCCAGGGAGGTAGAGTATTCCCATTTTATAAATGAGGAAACTGAAGCAAAGAGAGGTTAAATGACTTGCCCAGGGTCACACAGCAGTAAGTGTCAGAGGCTAAATTTGAATTAGAATCTTCTTAACTCCAGGTCCATTGCTCTATCCACTGTGCTGCCTTTTAGGAAGTTGTGATGAACTACAAATCATCTAAAGGAGAATGACCAGGATGGTGCAGGGCCTCAAGATCATACCAGGACTGACTGAAGAAATGGTCAGGCTGAAGGACAAAAGATGTATAGGGGAATGTAATAGCTATATTCAAATATCTAAAGGGTTGTCATGGAGAAGTTGGTTTAGACTGTTCTACTTGGCCCCAAAGGGCGGAACTAGAAGTCACAGAGAGAAGCTAAAGAGACAGACCAAGCCTTGATGGAAGGAAACACTTCCTAATGCTTTAAGCCATCCCAAAGTGAAACAGGCCACCGCAGACGGACTGGGCAAGTGATCCTCTCTGGACCTCAGTTTCTTCCTCTATAAAATGAGGGGTTGTACTTGATAAAGCAGCTAGCTAACCAGTGTAGAGAATACCAGGCCTGGAGTCGAGAAGACCTAAATTCAAATCTGACCTCAGATACTTACTAGCTATGTGACCCTCGGCAAGTCTCTTAACCTCTCTGTGCCTCAGTTCTGGATCTGGAAAATAGGGATAATAGCACCTACCTCTCAGGGTTGTTGTGAAGATAGAGTTCATCATTGTTAGCACTTAACACGGTACTTGGCACATAGCAAGAGCTATGTAAATGTTAACTATTACCATTATTATTATTAATTACTAAGGTCAATTACTGCTCTAAATCCAAGATGTAATGAAAGTTCTTAATTTGGAAGCGGGGGCAGGATTAGGAAACAGGAATGGAACTGCATAATTGGACCCTCTTGCACACTGTCAAGTACCTAGTTGACTCAAATGTTTGCTGCTTCATGAATATTACTGTTTTGGGGGCAGCTAGGTGGTGCAGTGGATAGAACACTTGCACTGGAGTCAGGAGTACCTCAGTTCAAATTTGATCTCAAACTATGTTGACTTGTGACCCTGGGCAAGTCACTTAAACCTGATTGCCTCCCTCCCCCCACCCCCCAAAAAAAGAAAAGAAAAATAAGTGGATATTGGATAAGTGGGACGATTTTTAAAATTTATTTTTAGTTTTCAACATTCACTTCCACAAGATTTTGAGTTCCAAATTTTCTCCCCATCTCACCCCTCCCCCACCCCAAGATGGCATGCATTCTGAATACCCTTCCCCTAATCTGCCCCTCCTTCTATCTCTCCCCCCTTCTCTTGTCCCCTTCCTCTTCTATTTTCCTGTAGTGCAGGATAGATTTCTATACCCCATTTCCTGTATTTCTTATTTCCCAGTTGCATGTGAAAACGATTTTTTTAAACGTGTTTTTAAAACTTTGGGTTCCAAATTTTCTTCCTTCTTCCCTCTCCACCCACCCTCATTGAAAAGGCAAGCAACTTGATACAAGTTATACATGTATAGTTATGCAAAACACTTCCATAGTAGTCATGTTGTGAAAAACTAATTCTATTTTTCTTAATCCTATCCCACCCCCCATTTATTCTATTCTCTCTTTTGACCCTGTCCTTCCTCAGAAGTTTGATTCTGATTACCCCCTCCCCTAATCTGCCCTCCCCTCTATCATCCCCCTGCTCTCTTGTCCCCTAAGTGGGACAATTTTGAAAGTAATATGTAGAACTTACCTTCCTCTTTAAAAAAGCAAGTAGTATGGAGTCTCACAGTTTCATATACAATCCTCTTTTTGTGTTCTGATGTGTATATGAAAATGCTCTTGTTTTTGGTTTTTAAGTTCTGAATAAAAAACTTTTTAATTTTTTTTAAGGCAATTGGGGTTAAGTGACTTGCCCAGGATCACACAGCTAGTCCGTGTCAAGTGTTTGGTCAGAGGCCACACTTGTCCTCCTGACTTCAGGGCTGGTACTCTATCCACTGTGCCACCTAGCTGTTCCTAAAAAATACTTTTTAAAAAAGAATATGTGTGCTTAGAAAGGGATAACTGTCTTTATTGTCTCTCCCCTGGATCACATAACAGCCTCTTAAACTGGCCCCCTTGGTTCGAGTACTCCACCTCTCCACCTCTCCAACCCATTTTCCACATTGCTGTACCCTTGATATTCTGAAAATACTGCTCTGTAACTTCTCTGGTTAAAAACATTCAGATAATCTGAGGTAGCAGAAAGCTAGGAAAAAATTATGTGCCTAATGACTGGAATGGCTGAACAAATCATGGTATATGAGTGTAATAGAATATTATTAAACTGTAAGAAATTAGAAATTAGAAAAATCAGACAAACATGGGAAAACTGCAATGAACTGATAAAACTGAGCTAAGCAGAACCTTGAAAACAATGTACACAACCACAACAACGTAAAGACAAAACAAAATCCTAAAATTCTGTTTAACTCAAATGAATAGCAATGACCAATTTTGGTCACAAAGTAGAGAGGAAGAAACACACCCCCTTTCTCCTTCTGCTAGTTGGACTGGGCCTGGAATCAGGAAGATCTGAGTTCAAATACAACCTTAGATACTTACTAGTTTTCTGACTCTAGGCAAGTTACTTAACCTCTGTCTGCCTTCTCCCAATATTGTTGATAATATTTTTAAGGCACTTAACACAGTGCCTAGCACATAGTAGGCGCTTAATAAATGTTTACTTCCTTCTTTCCTCTTGGTAGAGATGCAGAGTACTACATACACTGTCAGATACAGTTATTTTGCCTGTTGGGTTTTGTCCAAATTTTTCATATTAAAGGAAGAATTCCATGAAGGAAAAATGAAAAAAGAGCAAAAATAAACACTAGTAATTGAAGGGAAAGAGTGAACTAACTATAAGAGCAGAATGTTACATGGCCTGTTAATCTCAATTGCTATCTGCTGTATTCTGAAGAGACAGTACCAGTTGTGGGAAAGGGTATTTCTTATTAAGAAAGGACACTGGACTTTTTTTTATTGATACATTTTGTTTTGAAGAGGTATTAAAGTTTCATGGAAAGAGAAATTCCACGTGGCTGATGGGATAGAAGTAGGCTTCATGGAGAATGTAGCACCTGGGCAAAATTTAAAGGACAGGCCTCTCAACAAGCGGTGATGTAGAACAAATTTGTGCAAGCATGGGGAAATTATGCACAAAAGAATGGAGGTAAGAAACAGGGATATCAAACCCAAGTCAGATCTAGGAATCGTTTGATTAATGCATAAAGTCTATGAAGGAAAGTCATATGAAATGACCCAGGAAAAGCTGGCTAAGAATAGAACACTGAGGGCCGTTGGAATCAGGGATTGAATTAGATCTTCCCTTTTCTTACCTCCATTGTTTTTGTGCACACTGGAGTGGTTTGTGTGAGAAATAGCTTATTCAGATCCAGGAGGCATGAAGTTAGAAGCTCAGTTTATTACAGAGTTGCAAATGCAGGTGTCCTATGTAATAGGCACACCCACCAAAACAATAGTTCACTATTTATCGCTAATCCCCCAAAGTCCCTCCTCTGTTTCCTCATTGGTTGAGTACTCCAGAGTGTACAACCTTCCGGTAAACCTAATACATAACTACCCCTTGATATGTTCTTCTTCTCCCCCCTACATGTATTGTGTGACCATTAAAATAAACCTTTACTCCTCCCAGAGGTGGAGAAGTCAATATTCATGAGCTTATTATGTAAGAGCACGCTAAACAAAGCTTAACCTTTGTCCTACTTAACTGACTTCTAACACCAAAACAGGATTAAGACCGGCTGTTATCCTGTGTTACTTAGTTACTCTTCTAGCTGTTGCTCTCATTTTATGGAAACAAACACTTGTTATATCTCTCAGTTTGCCATTACCTTCTCTAGCTCATTTTACGGATGAGGAGCTGATGCAAACAGAGTTAAATGACTTGCCCAGAGCCACCCAGGTAAGTAAGTGTCTAAGGCCAGATTTGAACTTGGGAAAATGAGTTTTCCTGACTTAAGGCTCAGCACTATCCAATATCTCTGTCCCACAGCACTTTGGTCTTTCCTTGGCCTGATATACAGTGGCTGTCTTACTTCATCATTGTTTCTTTCATCATTGTTTCCCTATCATGTATACAGCCCAATGCCTTGGCACAGAGAGTGGCTTAATAAGGTGTGTTGAATTTTATCTTATGAAAATGGTTTTTTAATGCTATTTAAAAATATTATTTTAAAAAAATTCGTAAGATGGTCTGGCGCTCCACGGGTCAGTGGAAGTTGTGAAGGAGACCCACCAAAGACCCTTCTAGACGCCAGAGAATATACCAGGGGTAGGGAGCCTGGGGCCTCGAGACCACATGTGGTCTCAGGTCCTCACGTGTGGCCCTGGATACTCTTCACCAGCCTGAGAACCCCTTGGATTCTATCTGCACAGCTGGGGGATGCCCTTCTTAGAACCCCCATTGGGCAGGAGGGCTCAGAAGACCATGCCCCTGCCATGGAAAAGCTGACACAGGTTGGTTTGGGTCTTGGGAGAAGGAAAACAGGAAAATTCATAACTTGGTGGGTGGGTTCGAAGGTTCAATGACGTCCTTGGGGAAAAGGTCAGGCCGGCTTAAGGTTTTGCAAGATCTCATCACATCTATGATAACTCACTTTATCTTAGACCTTTAACCCCCACCCCAAGAGAAACTGGAGCACGCACCAGAAACAACTGGTTTATTGGAATGAATACCGGACCCTTCTCTCGGCTGTAGCTAACTAGTTGTGTGACTCTGCATAAGTCATTTCCCCTCGGCAAGCCTCAGTTTCCCCATCTACAAACCAAGGAACCCACTTTCCCGCTCCTAAGTTTCAGTCTGTTAGTTTTTCTAGCGGAGCCGCGCGGCGGATGGGCACTCCCCGGGGGGCCGCGGGGCGGGCGCGAGGTCGGCTAGGGCCCCGCCCCGCCCCCACACTCACTGACGGCTCGGCGCCGCGGAAGGAGCGGGGGACGGCGGACTGTCCGAGGTGGCCTGAGACCACCAAGCGTGGGAGCTCAATCCCAACCAGGAAAGGAACGCTTTAATTCGCCGCCTCAAGCCCCACGTGGGCTCTGTTTCCCTTCACCTCCACATTACACCTCAGACACGCGGCAACCCCGAACCAACAATCCGACCAACCAATCGGAGCGCGCCTCGGCCCTGCCTTTTAAGGGTTCCCTCTTTCTGATTGGCTCCCCTTGGAGGGGCGGGTAGCGAAGGAAAGCTTAGTCAACTGGAAGGTGGAGAAGTTCTTTAACAGGTCAGCTACTCCAGAGGGAACCGAGCGCCTCGAGCCGTGCCCCCCCAAAGCTCCGCCTCCAGGCCCTTAGGTGCGTCCGTGATTGGCTTGCGAGGCTTTCTCTCCCTCCCCCTCCCGGCACGGCTCCACCCCCGAGCACGCCCCTGTCCGGGGCGCACGAACGGTTGGCTTTGGAAGCGCGAGGCCGGGGGCTGCAGCAGTCGTCGCCTCTTCCTCCTGCGCATCTCACAGGGAGGCTGAGGTCGAGGACTGTGCGGGGCTGCCAGCCCAGGGCGAGCGCCCCCCGCGCTCTCCTTCGGCCCGGACTCGCCCGAGCCCCCGCCTGCCGTGTTGTAAGCTCCTGGTTGGGGAAGGGGGGGGCCGGGGAGAAGAAGGCCCAGAGAAGGGACGCCCCGACAGGAAAACCTGGGTCCTGGGGGACGAGCCAGGTGCTTGGTGGAAGCGGCTGGTTTCCTCTTGGGGGGGAAGGGAGGTCTGTGGTGTGATCTTGGCCAAGTCTCTGCACCGCTCCCGGCCTCTCTTTGCTTATCTGTAAAATGGGAGGAGTAAGTACTCGTGCTAGGTGCAGAGAGAGTGACGTAAACCTGAAAGGGGCCCTTATTGTTGGTCTGCTAGCAGGTGGAGAGAACGAGAATCACCCATGTAGGTATAGCCCTCAATGTACAGGTTTCAAAGGGTTTCCACATACATATTCTCACCAGCTGCTAACAAAAGCTCTGTAAAGTAGGCAGGGCACTTACAGAAGAGGAGCCCAAGGCTCAAAGTTGAAATGACTTGTTACATTAGAACCCCATCCAGTCACCAGACTTGGGGACCCAGGCTTGCTTTCTACATTTGTCAACATAAGCAAAAGTAGATAAACCACTTCTCTGTTTCCTGGCCACTTAGCCCTAGAAGGACCAGAATTTAGGAATACCTGGAAAGGTAGAGCACATTTTTAAAAACTCCTTTTTTCCCTGATCCCACCCCATCCCATTTCTATAACTAGCCACTTTTCAAATAATAAAGTTGCCTCCCGATTTTACCTTAAGATTCTCCCTCAGAATTCACTCTTGTGATGCCATTCTGATAATGATACTACCTCTTGCATCACTTGAAGGTTTTACAAAATGCTTTTCTTACTTTAGTTTTGAGTTTGGCAGTCCTATCACCCCCATTTTGTGGACGAGGAAAGAGGCAAAGAGGTTCACTAATTTGTTCACATCAGATAACTAATAGCAAGTGGCAGAGCTGGAATTTAAACTCGGGTTTTAGGACTCTTAATTAAGACTTTGCTTTTAGACTCTCAAAACCTCAGCTCTTAGTCTAGGATTAAAAGGCAACTGCCCACATGGTGGATATAGCTGGTCTCAGAGTCAGGAAGTCCTGCCCCAGGTCGTGTGACCTTGGGCAAATCATTTAACCTCTTAATGCCCCCAGCCAACTCTCTAAAGTTATAAGTTGCGGAACAGGTGCCAACTGGTAGACGGATTTTCCTCACTCAAAAGTTCCCGGTGTCAATGAAATCACAGGTCTGGCCAAAAAACCGAAGGCTACTAAGACAAAAAAAGAAGAAAGATAGTTTTATGTTTCCATAGGGTGTGTGAGTCTGAATAATAGCACCAGTGTAATTTTCTGAACTAGCTCTCCCAGTAACCTTTCTCAGAATTCGAAAACTCACTGCCCCTTAGGATCTCCTGCTTTGGTCTCTACTGTGTACTCTGCCCAGTTACATTATGTGAAATCAGGAAGAGCAGCTCTACAATCTTTCATCCTGACACCCCCGACCCCTGTTGCTGCCTCATTCCTAGGTCACCTGGGATGGACCAGGGGTGGAGCAGACAAGGAAAGCTGTATCTGAGGCCAGGTATGTATGATGAGTAAGTGGCAGGAATAACACATAAAACGAGGAGAAGGATAAGGAGGAAAATCTTCCTCCTCCTCTTATGTGCATTTTCCTCTTGGACTCAGGGAAACAAATGATCTCTCTCACTTTTTAGTATGGCTATTTTGGTAGGTTGTTGTCTTGCACAGAAACTCCCCCAGAAAGTACAGTAATGCTTATTTTAGTAATAGGAAAAGGGAAAATTGTAAAGAGCATTGGAAGGTTTGTGATTATGAGACAAGGGAACTGATCCTCATCCTTTAGATTTCTGGAATACCAGGGGAAATTCCAAAAGCCATCCAAGTGAGGGACCAAGCATAAGAAATGTTTGTCAAAGTTGCTTCTTGTGTTCCTCTGCCATTGCATGTAGAGGCAAGAATGTGAATAGATTCTTCTCTCTGAGGAGCTACCTCTCTTTTTGCCACCTTCTTTCCCTGCACTTAGGATAGTGGAGATGGAAAATTAATCACTTTAGATCTGCGATACCAAGCAGAGCTGTATGCCTTAGGATTCAGGTTGAACACTGAAATGGGAACTTGCTTTTTTGCTGGTGTAACCTGGAAGAACTCTACTGGGACTGGAACCCGAGCACTAGATTACTCCCTTCTCCAATCTGGGGCCCCTTTGTGCTGGACTCAGGTATGACCCAGGTATGTGATTGGACCAGGTTCAAACCTAGGGAGGGTCTGGCCTCTAATGAGAAGGGGTAGATTCTTTTTATTCACACTCTTCTGCTTGTCAAATCTTTATCACCTCACCCTGAGGGAAAATTTGCTTGCAGCTTAGGTTATGGGTCCAGATTTCGCCCTGAAGGGGGGTGGAATAGAAGGGTACTCACTGTGTAATGTGAATCAGATATGGGATAGATATTTTATTCTCACACACAAAAGCAATGCTAAAAATAGAAGACAGTGTGCTACTATTATTCCCATCTTACAGTTGAGGAAACTGAGGCAGACAGAAGTTAAGTGACTTGCCTAAGGTCACACAGCTAATAAAGTGTGCCTGAGGTGGGATTTGAAGTCAGGTCTTTCTCACTCCAGACCTAGCCTTCTATCCATTTCACCACCTAGCTGCCATGTAACTACTATTATAATTTGCTAGGAGGCTTAAACCTCATTAGAACATATAGTAGTTTGTAGAACTGCTGATTTTCATTTTGGCTCTACACTGTTCATACAACTCCTGGTACATATCTGCTTGTAAAATGGCCAAGGCTGTCCCTTCTGAGAGTGCTAGAGTAGTTGTAAGGGCCTCCTTATCTGCTGCCATTTAACACTAACTCAGTGGGATCCAGTATCTCTGGACCTATGGCACTTACAAGGTTGCCTTCAAGTCGGGACACATAGATATACATTTGCTTAGGAAGAAGAAAAATCGAAAGCAGCTTACACCCAGGCTTAGACTTGCCCAGGTAGATGTCATGAGTAAACGGTTAAATGGAGGCTGAGGTCAGGGTTAGATAGGACAAGGCCATACTCTGGAACCAGGCTCAAAATGGCTGATGTGATTAGAAACCAAAAAGGAAGAGAGGCATCATTCCCTTTTAAACATCCGTTGAGTCATCAGCTCTTCTAGCTCAATAGGCAATAGGGGAACTCTTCTTTCTCTCAAAGTAGTATAGGCTCCCAAAGCTCCTTACTAAAACCAGGAATGGTGACTCTAAACATGTCCATGCCTCATGGATGGTGCCTGTATTCCAATTTAACGTCTTCTACGCTGGTGTCATCTTTTGCATGATGGCACTTGGTCCTCTCCAGAGTTTTTTAACCTGAAAAGGTCTTGAAGGACAAGTGGGTGGAAGAGTGTCTGATAAAATCCAATGATCTTTTGAAAATTTTCAACGTACTTGACCTCTCTGTAGCTATTGACATTTGTAACTATTTACTTTCTTGGCTTCCATGAGAGTGCTCTCAGCTGGTTCTTATACCTGTCTGATCACTCCTCAGTCTCTCAGCTGGATCGTTATTCATCTCGCATTCATTAATCATGAGTGTCCCCAAAGATTCTGTCCCAGGCCCTCTTCTCTTTCTATATTCCATGGTTTCAATAATCTGTTCAGCAAATGACTCCTGAGTTTATTGCTGGCTGTACGCTGGACATGGTTACTAAGTTGGCATTCAAACTCACCATTTCCAAAATTGAACTTAACGTTTTCCCTCAACCCCTCCTCCAAACTTCCCTGTTTCTAAAGAGGGTACTTACTCATCATCCTTCCAGTTACCCAGCTTTGCAATTTTGGAGTGATACTTGATTCTTTTTTTTCCCCTTCTATGCGTTTGGTTTCCAAGTCTTATTGATTTTACCTCCACAATATTTCTTATCCCTATTGGATTGTTATAGGAGCATAGATTTAGGGTTAGGAAGCATACTAGAGATTCTCTAGTCCAGTCTCCTACTTCACAGCTGAGAAAACTTAGAGCCACCATCCTAGTTCAGGCCCTCATGATGTCTTGCCTGGATTATTTTAATAGGCTTCTAATTGGTCTTCCTTTTTCTAATCTCCTCTCTCCATTTCGTTCTCCTCACAACTATTAAATTATATTCTTAAAATACATTCTAAAGGTACCAGATTTAACCATATACCATTTTCCTGCTAAAATCTTAAGTAGCTTCCTGTTTTATCCTTCAATATGATAAAATACAAATTCCTCCTCCTGACATTTAAAGCTCTCCGGCTCCTGTCTCCCTTTCCAAATTCGTTTCATATCACAACCCTTCATTTATTGTACGGTCCAGTCAAACTAGAATATATTAGCTGTTTCCTGAATGCAGCATTTCATCTCTAGTGTCTGTGCCTTTGCATAAACTACTGCCCCATACTGTCTATATCCTAGGGAAAGTGCTGGGATTTTCTGCCTTGTGGAGTGAGTGTGATCACTCTCTTTTGCCATCAAGACCCTACCTTATACCAGTCTTATATGTGAACCTTTAGTACAGAGTGATGTCCACATTAAATGTTTAGCCCTCAAGTGCCAGATATTCCCAGAGAGACCCTTCTTTTCTGCCAAAATTAAGTCAAGAGATCTTACCAGGTCTCTGACCCATAGACTATGGGTTCCCAAACTTATTTGGTCCCTGTACCCTTTGGCTGTCATTGAATCTTCCCATACCTCCATTCAATGTGAAGGGAAATAAATTCTGGAGTTTATCATGCATATATATGCACATAAGAAATAGAATAAAGAGAGTTTTTTAAAATTAGTAATACTTTATTTGGTATATAACTTTTTTAGTATCACAAAATTGTTAAATGTTCATTAGAACACAATAAAGTAAATTAGGGAGAACCTCTGATTGTCTTTTTTGTCAACTAAAATATATATTCTCAGTATAGTTTTTAAAAGATACCCACATAACGTATTCATTTTCTTGTTTGTTTCTTGCTTTGAATTTCATTGAGCACAGGACTAGGAATACTTCTTCACAGAGATAAATGTTATAAATGGAATTAAAGTCTTGTGAGCACATTTATTAAAATGGCATATGCTTCTTCAAGGATACACCAAAAATTTTGTTACTAATTGGAAATCAGTTCCAAGTTTTTAGTTATTGTGAAGACCAATTAGCCCATCTTTCACTGAGTTATTGTTGTTTTTATCTAAGCCTCATTAATTTGGTTTTGGTGAGTAGAAATTATTCTTTCAACTGTTTTTTGGTTTTGTTTTTTGAGACTAGGTCTTCCAATCTCACTCAGGGTGGAAGTGCAGTGGTCATTCAAAGGCCTAATACTGTTTAGCATGGAAGCTCTGACC
The DNA here is from genome assembly GCF_900497805.2 of Vombatus ursinus. Lineage (NCBI taxonomy): Eukaryota > Metazoa > Chordata > Mammalia > Diprotodontia > Vombatidae > Vombatus > Vombatus ursinus. The sequence goes on from NW_020954585.1 coordinate 43,091,201, forward strand.
TCTGTTTCTGACCTGGGCTGATCCTCCCTCTCCTTAGGCAGGCTGGTGCCCATCCTCAGCACCATATTGGTGCCAGACTTAGCGCATACACCCCTTCATTTTATCCCTGCTGCAGCTCAGAAGTGCATTCAGAAGTTTTCAAATGGTCCACCAGCTTCAGACTCCCTAGGAGCAAGATTTTAGGCATGTGTCACTAAGCTGGGCTTTCAGCTGTCTCTTTGAAATTTTTTCAGATCCGCTATAATCCTCAGCACCTCCTTCCTCTCCTTACCCCCACTCATCCTTCTCTCTCTAATCCATAATTTTTTTCATTAACATTATTACTTTTGGAATATTTTGATAGGATAATATAGTTATTTGTTAAATTCTCTGTATCCTTTTGATAAGCTCCTTATACCCCTGGGGTTATGGATAGCCCAGGTAGAGAACTTCTGCTGTAATAACAGTATTGTAGATAAGCTGAAGTGTCAAATCCAGATATATCCAAAGCTCAAGAATATCCTGATAATTTCAGTTGCTTTTTCAGTCATAGCTAACTTTTCATGACCCCATTTGGGGTTTTCTTGGCAAAGATACTGGAGTAATTTGTCATTTCCTTCTTCAGCTCATTTTACAGATGAGGAAAACTGAGGCAAATAGGGTTAAGTGTCTTGCCCAGGGTCACATGGCTAGTAAGTGTCTGAGACCTGATTTGAACTCAGAAAAATAAGTCTTCCTGACTCCATGCCTGGCACTTCATTCTCTGTGCCACCTGGCTGATAATAAGAACACAGATTTAGAAGTGGGAAGAACCTAAGAGACACGAGTCCAACTCCCTCATTAAATAGAAGAGGAAACTGAGACACAGAGGTCCCAGGGTCACATAGCCAGTATCTGAATCAGGATTTGAACCTGTTTGGACTTACACATTCAGAACACAAATCGTTATGCCACATTGCTTCGTAGGCGATCATTGGTCCCAATAGGTAGCACAGCATTAAAAAATGTCAACCTTGTTGAAAGTGTTATTAGTATGTTTTTAATATCAAACATATGGAATATAATTCTCTCTGATGATTCTGATTTTATAGACACTTTGGTTACCATTATTCATAGTAATTCTGATTGTATAGTACTGTGGCTGGCACAGGAGAGAGCTGGGAGTGATGCCATGACCTATCATGGAATTTTTTTTAAAGAGATCCTTATCTGCTTCCTTTCTTGTCATCTGCCAATTTTTCTGACTAGTCCATACCTTTTGCCATTTCCTTCTCCCTTATTCCCACCTTCTTCTCCATTCACTTAGGATCCCTCTATTTTCTGTTTTTCAGGTACTTGGCTTTTATAATTGATCTGTTCATTTACTAATCAACTATAAAATTTCTGTGATCATTGTTTAGTTTTGAGTGGTCTTCACAACATCATCTAGTTTGTCTCTAGTTTATATCCTCAGAATACGTAAGTAAACTTGTTCCCTTTATCTTAATTTTATTTTTATTTTCAATTCCAATTTCTTATCCCCTCAATTTGCAGTTCTCTGCCACCACAAAAAGAGTTACTATATTTTTTGTATATATGAGTCCTTTTCCTTTAAAAAAAATCTTCTTGAAGTGTAGACCTAGTAGAGTATTTCTGGATCAACAGGTATAGTTCCAAATAGTTTTCCAGAATAGTTGGACCAGTTTACACCTCTACCAGCAGTGCATTAATGTACCTATTTTTCCACATCCCTTCCAGCATTTGTCATTTTCCTTTTCTGTCATATTAGCCAATCAAATGGGTGTGGGGTTGTACCTCAGAGTTGCTTTAATTCGAATTTCTCCAATTATTAGTGAAGAGCCTTTTTTTTCCCCCAATGTGATCATTGGTAGCCTTGAATCCTCCTGAAAACTGTTCATATCCTTTGACCATTTATTCATTAGGAATAGCTCTTATTTTTATAAATTTAGTTCAGTTCCATATATATTTTAGAAATGAGACCTTTATTAGAGAAATTTGCTGTAAAAATTGTTTTCCAGTTTGGCTGCACTGGTTTTATTTGTGCAAAAACTTTTAGATTTTATTTAATCAAAATTATCCTCTTATAAACCTTTTTGTATCTTGTGTGGTCATGAACTTTACCCCTATTCAATAGATCTGACAGGCAATTTTCCATGCTCTCCTAATTTGCTTCAGGTTTCACCCTTTATGTCTAAATCACGTACCCATTTTGACCTTATCTTCATATATGTTGCAAAGTGTTGGTCTATGCCTAGTTTATGCAAGATTACTTTCTAGTTTTCCCAACAGTTTTTGTGAAATAGTGTGTTCTTGTCCCAATAACTGGGATCTTTGAGTTTGTAGAACATGTGCTCATTTGCTACTGTGTATTGTGTCTAATCTGTTCCATTGATCTATTACTCTATTTCTTATTCAGTATGAAATTGTTTTGATGATTAGTGCTTTGTACTATAGTTTGAGATCTGATAGTGCTAGGTCCCCTTCTCATTTTTTTTTCCATTGATTCCCTGGATATTCCTGACCTTTTGTTCCTCCAGATAAGTTTTGTTATTATTTTTTCTAGCTCTATAAAGTGATTCTTTGGTGGTTTGGTTGGTATGGCACTAAATAAGTAAATTAGGTAGTATTGTAATTTTTATTATATTGTCTCAGCCTACCCATGAGCAATTGATATTTCTCCAGTTATTTAAATCTTTATTTGTGTGGAGTATTTTGTAGTTGTGTTCATATAGTTCCTGTGTGTCTTGGCAGATAGACTCTCAACCACTTTATTCTTTCTGTAGTTATTTTAAATGGAATTTCTCTGGAATTTAATGGAATTTAAATGGGTTTGTTGGTAATATATAGAAATGGTGGTAGTCTGTGTGGGTTTATTTTATATCCTGCAACTTTGCTAAAGTTGTTAATTATTTCAGCTAGTTTTTTAGTTGACTTTCTAGGGTTCTCTAAGTATACCATCATATCATCAGCAAAAAGTGATGATTTTGTATCCTCTTTGCTGTGCTTATTCCTTCAATTTCTTTTTCTTGTTTTATTGCTATAGCTAGCATTTCTAGTACAATACTGAATAATAATAGTGATAAGGGACATCATTGCTTCACCTCTGATCTTACTGTAAAGGCTTCTATTTTTTCCCCATTACAGATAATGCCTGCTCTTGGTTTTAGAGAGATAACTACTTACCATCTTAAGAAAAGCTCCATTTATTGTTATGCTTTCTGGTGTTTTTTTTAATAGAAATGGTGTTAGATTTTATCAGTACCTTTTCCTGCATTTATTGATATAATCATATGATTTTTGTTGTTTTTGTTTTATGTTTCCTAATGTTGGCCAGCCCTCCATTCCTGGCATAAACCCTACCTGGTCATAGAGTATGGTCTTTGTGATACATTAGTTTTATTTAAAATTTTTACATCAGTATTCATTAGGGAAATTGGTCTATAGTTTTCTTTGTTTTTACTCTCCCTGGTTTAGATATCAAAACCATACTTGTGTCATAGGAATTTGCTAAACCTGCTTTAACTATTTGCCCAAACAGTTTAAAAAGCATTAAATTGTTCTTTAAATATTTGGTAGGATTCACTTGTAAATCCATCTGGTTTTGTTTTTTTTGTTTTTTTTCCCTTGGGGAGCCCAGGGCTTGTTCGATTTCTTTTTTCTAAGATGAGGTTATATAAGTACTTTATTTCCTTTTTTATTAATCTGCGCAACTAATTTGTTTTTGTAAATATTCATCCATTTCATTTAGATTGTTAGTTTTATTAGCATAAAGTTGGGCAAAATAGCTTCTAATAATTGCTTTAATTTCATCTTTATTGATTGTACATTTACCCTTTTCACTTTTGATACCAGTAATTTGTTTTTTTTCTTTTTTTTTAAAAATCAAATTAGCCAATGGTTTATCTATTTTATTATTTTTCTCTATAAAACCAGCGTAGTTTTATTTATTAATTCAATGTGTTGGTTTTTTTTTACTTTAAATTTTATTAAACTATCCTTTGATTTTCAAAATTCCTATTTTGGTATTTAATTGGAGACTTTAAATTTGTTGGTTTTCTAGTTTTTTTACTTCCATTCCCAATTTGTTGATGGGCTCCTTCTCTTTTTTATTCATGTAAGCATTGTTAAGTGCTGTTAAGGGATCCCTTGAACCTATGTTTTTGAGTTGCCATGTTTTCAGAGCATAAAATTTCCCCAAAGTACTGCTTTTGGCTGCATCCCACAAATTTTGGCATGTTGTCTTGTTGTTGTCATTACCTTTAATGAAGTTACTGCTTGTTTCTGTGATTTGTTTTATGACCCACTCCTCCTCTAGGATTAGTTACTTAGTTTCCAATTAATTTTTAATTTATATTTCAAATGCCATTTATTGAATGTAATTTTTACATTTAATATTTGTTTTTCTGCATTTGTGAGGTTTTAATGCCTAATATATGGTTAATTTTTGTGAAGGTGCCGTGCACAGCTCAAAAATAGGTATACAGTTTCTTTTTCTTTTTTTTGGTGAGGCAGTTGAGGTTAAGTGACTTGCCCAGAGTCACACAGCTAGTAAATGTCAAGTGTCTGAGGCCGGATTTGAACTCAGGTCCTCCTGACTCCAGGGCCAGTGCTTGCCACCTAGCCTTCCCTCCCCTGCAGTATTTTTTGTGCCTCTTTTACCAAGGTGTTAATTCTTTTTTCATAATTTTCTTGAATTGTTGTTACTTGCCCCAGTTTTTCCTCTGATGTGCTTATCTGATTTTTAAAATAATGTTTTTTGCTCTTTTTTTTATCTCTTTCTTTATCTCTTCTAGAAATTCTTACTGGGCTTGTGTCCAGTCTGTATTTTTCTATTTTTTTAGGCAGTTGGGGTTAAGTGACTTGCCTAGTAAGTGTCAAGTGTTTGGTCTGAGGCCAGATTTGAACTCAGGTCTTCCTGACTTCAGGACCGGTGCTCTATCCACTGTGCTACCTAGCTGTCCCTCTGTATTTTTTTTTTTTAAGGCTCTGAGTGTAGATATTTCTAAGTCACTGCCTTTGTCTTGTGTCTTGCACTTCCCTTTCACCATAGTAGCTATTTATGGTCAGGTTATTTGTTGTTGTTGTTTGTTCGTTTTTCACTCTGAGTTTTATGTTAGAGCTGGGCTTTGCTCACCTCTGAGGGTCAGTGGTGGTAGGGGTTATGTTTAGTCTGAACTTTCACAATTCAGTTTGTGCTTCCAAAGTAGTATGATTTAGGGAGAGATCTCTAGTCACTGCCTTTCTAGTCTGTGCTCTGATACTTAACCCGTTTAGGTCCCCTGTTCCCTTGTGACCACAGTTGTTTATCTTGGCCCTATAATTGCAACCTAGACCGAGGCAAGGGGTGACAAAGCTGCCAGCTGGCACCTTATCCCAAGCCCAGTACTAGTACAGGGGTTCCCTTTGATCTCTTTCTGACCAGGTGCTCAGTCTCCTTACTGTCCCTGAGCACTAGCCTGTTCCCAGTGCCATCACTGCTACCATAGTCCATAGCCAGTGCTGTTTCTGCTGCACTGTATTGCACTCATAGCCAGCCCCTACCCTAGTTTCTGCAGACCTCTCTTTCTGTCATCCTGTTCTGCCCTGGGCTGGAAAAATGATTCGCTGTGATTTTTTTTTTTGGTTTTGTTTTGTCCATTCAGAATTTGGTTTGGCAGGTTTTTAAAAATTTTTGTAGAGGGGTGTGTTGGGAGAGCTTGGCAAGATTGCTGTTCTCTACCATCTTAACTCTGCCTCACGCCCTTTTTCCATTTAAGATTTTTTTTAAAAAAATTATGAACTTTAAAAAATATGACTGATCCCAACAAATAACTATTTTCATAAACAAAGAACAGAAAATGAGAATTACATATAAAACTCTCAGTTACATATAGTTTGTTGGATCTTTAAAGTATATAATAAATTTAACATGGCAATTCTAATACTGTTCTATTTGTGTCTCTGAACTTCCTTCTATATTTTAAAAGTGTTTAATTAACACTCTTCTTTTTTGGACATCAGTATTAGTTTCCCTTTCTCTTCTCTCCAAATAAACCAAAAATATATATTTATACATATATTTCTGATATATATGTATATATATCAGAAAATTTATGTCTTGTACCTCTATCACTTCTTTCCAGAAGGGGGAGGTATGATTCATCAGTGATCTTCTAGAATCATGGTTAGCCATTGCATCGATTACAGTTCTTAAATCTTTCAAAGCTGTTTCCTTTCTAATGCAAATATTTTATTTAATCAGAGTTTTAATTAATGTCTTTTTTGGTTTCTTAAAAATTTTGAAATGTGCACTAATGCTTTATTTATTTAGTTATATGGCAACTTTTGGTGCAGAGTAATTATAAACACTGTTACCATAATAATGAAGAATATAATAACTGTAATTATATTAATGAATATAATAATGATGATAGTGAATCCTGGGCAGGAATCATACTTATCATTTCCCCCCTTCAATATATTCATCGTCTTCCTCATTTCCCTCTATCTGTCCATAGCACTACCCATTCTCCCATTATCTAGGCTCAAAACCTTAGAATCACCTTTGACTCTTCCCTCTTCTGTCACATCCAAGCAGTCACAAAGTATTATTTCTTCTTTTTCCAAAGTCTCTCTTTAGATTAGTCTCTTCCCTTTCATTCCTAATACTACCACCCTAATTCAGACTCTCATTAACTTTCTGATTTGGATTATTGTCCAATAACTGACCTGCTTAGTTCTAGTTTTTTCTGTGTATCCTGCACACACTGCCAGATTAATCTTCCTAATGCTTAGTTTTTTTAAACATGTCATTTTACTGCTTTGAAGTCTTTGGTGGCTCCTGACTGCCTCCTGATTAAATTCTAAAAGTTTAGGCCCTTCACAAGCTGACTTCGACCTATTTTTCTAAATCATCTCATACTACTCCCTTTCTTTGCTTAACATTTTCCCCAAACTGGACTACTTTCACCTCAAACAAAATCTGGGCTTTCATGTGTCTATGCCTTTGTTCTTATCATTCCAGTTATATTCCGTCCCCATTAATTAATGAAATTCTACCTATCCATCAAGCCCAAATTCTCTTTGAGTAAGTCTTTTTTAGGTAACACCAGTCAGAAGTAATTTCTTTGGGAGCTGCTAGGTGGCGCAGTGGATACAGCACTGGCTCTGGGGTCAGGAGGACCTGTGTTCAAATATGGCCTCAGACACATAACACTAGCTGTGTGACTCTGGGCAAGTCACTTAACCCCATTGCCTCACCAAAAAAAAAAAAAAAGTAATTTCTCCCTTCTCTGAGTTCTCATAGTACTTTGTGTTTCCCTTAAAGCACTTAACACATTCTATTTAGGTATCATAACTGTTTCTGGACATATCTTATTTCCTCTACTAGATTATAAACTCCTTTAAGACAGTTATTCTGTCTTACTTAATTTTGTTTCTCCCTTAGTAACTAGCCCAAGACTTTCTGCATGGGAAGTCCTCAGTAATATATACTGAATTTATTGAACTAATGGTCTGTGTATAGTGTCACCTTGTGGCAAGCCTTGTGCTGTATTCATTCAACAAATCTTATTAAACACCTGCTATGTGCTGGGTACGGTACAGTATGATACAAAGAACATGGTCCTAGCTTTGAAGGAGTTTACAAAGTAGTTAAAGAGACAAGAAATAAACACATGATAATATAACTTACAATATATGGCAGTATATGATACATGTCTAATGAGTGGTATAGACAATATTACAGTGATTCCAGAGAACAGAAATTATTCTAGGTTGAATTTGGTCAGGGGAGGTTTTACAGAAGAGGGCCTTGAAAAATGGGTAAAATTTAGATAAGTAGTGAGAAAATCAGGGAGATTCTTGTGAGAGAAGGACACAAGAAATGGTGTAACCAAAAGTATGCAATTGGGAACTCACAAGGAGTGAATTTAGAGACAGTGATTTAGACTGGTCTGGTTGGACTGGAGGGTTTGTGTAGATGAAGGGTGGCCTCTTTTCGCTACAATTTACTTCAACACTGCTGCCAAATTGATATATATATGTAAAGCTCAGATATGTCCATGTCACTCTTTGCTTAAGAAGCTCCAGTGGTTCTCTGTTGCTTCTAGGATAAAATATAAGTTTTTCTGTTTAGCAGATGGATGCTAAAGACAACAGACCTTTCGAAGAAAGAATCAACAGGACTTGGTTATGGGGCAGGGAAGTGTTCCATTCCTGAGTAACTGGATAATGATAAAGGGAAAATGGGAGGGGGATACAGTTTTGGGGGAAGATAATGAAATTAATTTTAGGCATTTTGGTTTTTAAAAGAATAATTTATTGACATGGCATAGGTACTGATCATATGTAGAAGGGAAGTTATAAGAGATGAAGAAATGGGTATAGATGAGACAGCAAGGCAGAAGAGTCCTTGAATCACAGAATAAACTTATCTTTAATAAGGACAGTAAAGAAAAGTCAGAGAAAAGGACTGGAAGAGAGGGAAACAGGAATGAGTAAATCTTTACCCAGTATAGTGCCCCCTTACCTGTTGAACCAGTAGAGGGCGATCTCTGCAGGACTATGCTGACCTTACTCTTCCCAGGAAAAATACATGGGATACACAACAATCATCTTAGTCTTAACTGGGCTGTCCAGGAATGGGGAAAGACGCAGGCCTGAAACGAAACAGCATATTTGTTTGTTCAAACTAGGCAAAGGAGAAGTGTAGCACAGGGCAGTGGGGCAGAAAACAAATTAACAAATAGAGGAGCCAAAGAATTCTTCACTCTTTCCTAGGAGATGTGCGAATTGGAGTTGACAATCTGTACTTATCTGGGTCTAGTTCCGGTCCCTTCTAAGGCTGGTCTTATATTCCCAACCATGCCCAGGTTTCTCTCCTTCAAAGAGAAAGAGCGATCCTACTCTCCAAACCCCAACCTTTCCCTTTCTACCTTGCTTACAGCTTGGAAGGAGAAGAGACAGGAAACTGGAAACAGTACATTCTAGCTTCTACGGGAAATCTCAAGGGGGCGGGAGAGGAAGGGAACTCAGAAACCCTGGAGTCTGGGACAGAGACAGGAAGTGCCTCTCTAGGAGCCAAGGTTTCTATCATCTCAGTGGGAATAACCCTTTACTTTCCACCTGCCAAAGGGATAATTATGAATAGGAGGCAAAAATGGTTTTCATTTATCATGTGAGCAAAAAAAAATCTGCTTAATTTTTACTTCTTTAAAAAGAGGAATTGGGAGGTAGTGTGACTCGATTTATCAAATTGAAAAATGGTACCCTATAAAATATATATATTTTTTAAAGCACCTTAAGAAAACCATTCTCACATTGCGAGGCTTAAGTGCAAAAAACTACAGAAAAAAAATGACTGGAGTTGACTCAACCCTGAGGGGACTTTTGCACTGTACATAATTTTAACAATGGAATAAATGTCTTACAGAGAACAGTATCCCTGGTAAATAGATCCAGTCTTGTCCTAAAAGAGAACTTTGTGGTCCAAGAGATACAAACATCTAGAGACAGTAAGGCATTGCATCATATGCTTGAAAAAAAAAATTTTTTTTAATGCAAAACCTTCCAGTTTTGCCATTTTCCCCTTGCATTCTTGTTTTCCAAGTAGGGGTAGCTGTTCTTTTCAGTGCCTTTAAGGTTAGGTGCTCTCTTGATTTTGATGTGTTAATTAGGTTTAGGGACCTAGGGACACAGTGTTTAGTCTGGCCACACTCCCCTGTATTCAAGAGCTTTTTCAGGTGTAAATTGTGTATGTGTTTGATGGACTTTGCAGATGCATAGTGAGCTGGGCCGGAATTAAATAGGAAGAGTGTGAACTGGATTGCATCAGGGAAATTATGGAGAGTTTACAATAATCCCAAAATTTATCCAGTCAAATCTAAAAAGCATTTCTTAATGTGCAAGACTCTGCTAGGCATTGGAAATATAATACAAAATGAAAAATAGTTCCTGCCTTCTGGGAGCTTACATTCTACAATATAAGTGTAAACTGATAAATACACGTATGAGCATTTGAGGAGGAGAGGAAGAGTACTAATAGGGGAATGAAGAAAAGTTTCTCATAGGAAATGGCAGATGAGTTGAGCCTCGAAGGAAGCTAGGGAAGAGAGGCCAGAATGCTTTCTAGGTATTTGGGAAAGTCTTTGAAAAGGTCAGAGATGGAATGTCATGTGTGGAGAATGACAAGTAGACAGGTTGATTGGAACTTAGTTGGTAAAAGAGGTGTAATGTGCAATAAGCCTGGGCAAGTAGGCCAGATTGTGAATGACTTGAAATGTCAACAGAGGAATTTGTTCTATCTTAGAGGCAAGAGCTACTGAAGGCTTTTGAGCAGGGAGTGCTTTAAGAAGGTCATTTTGGTAGTTCTGTGGAGGTTGGTCGTAGAGGAGAGAGGCTGGAAGCTGTCACAGGAGTTCAGGTAAGAGGTGAGAGTACCATCCAGGGGACATATTTGAGAGCTCTTACGGACATAGGATCAACATCCTTGGGAACTGATTGGATGGGGATGGAGAGAGAATAGTCAGTGACAACTCAGAAGTAGCAAACCTGGGTCCCAGGAAAGGTGGGGGTGCCTTTAACAGAGATAAGGAAGTTTGGAAGTTGGGTGGGCTTAGGATAGAAGATGATGAGATCCATTTTGGATATATTGGGATTGAGATGCTGATGTAACATCCAGCTGGAGATGTCCAACAGGCAGTTGATACAAGATTGGAGGGTGTATGGAGTGTTTAAGGAGGACTAGCACCTCTGGTGCTTAGGTTTGCCAAGCTCTTTTCACAGCTACTCATCCACCTTTGGTGTCCACCTGGCACTCAACTCTCACCTGTGGTTCCATGAAGCTGTAGCATGCACAGCAGCTACACCCCAGCAAACAATTTTGGCAGATGGGCTAAATCAGGTTGAGGGTAACCTCAGACCCTTCAGTGAGTTAGGAAAACATCTGCCCCAAGCATGTGAAGACTTTCCCTGGAAGAATGGGCAGATGAGAAAATTTGCTCCAATGGCTTTCAGGTACTGTGGAGCATTTAGAGCTTGGTCAGACATTGAAGACACCAAGGTCATCTACTGCATCCCGGGCCATCACCATTCATCCTGACTTTTGTCCTGCCTCTGGACTTTGATGACTCTGGAAGAGAGAGTGAGGCTGATGACTTTGTGCAACTCTGTCTCACTTAAATCCAGTTCACACACAAGTCAAGACATAGCCATTGGTCTTCTTCAGAAATGAAGGACAAATAACAACAAGATTGGAGATTAGGATCTAGAAGATAATTAAGTGGGAAATATTTTTATTTCTTTTAAATAAACTTATTTATTTTTAACATTATTTTATATTTTGAGTTCCACATTCTCTCCTTCCCTCCCACCCCTCCCCTACCCTTTGAGAAGGCAAGCAAAATGATACCAATTATATATGTGAAGTCATGCAAAGCATATTTCTGTTAGCTATAATGCAAAGAAAAAGGCTAAAAAATCAAGAAAGCAAGGAAATTATACTTCATTTTATACTCTGAGAGTGCATCAATTCTCTTTCTGGAAGTGGATAGCATTTTTTCATCATGAGTCTTTGTAATTGTTTTAGATCATTGTATTGATAAGAGTAGCCAAGTCTTTTGCAGTTGATCATCATTACAACATTGTTGTTACTGTGCACAATGATCTCCCAATCTCACTTCACTTTGCCAGGTCACATAGGTCTTATGATGATTTTTCTGAAACCACTCCCATTGTCATTTCCTATAACACAATAGTACACTATCACAATGATATACCATAACTTTCTCAGCTGTTCCACAATTGATGGATGACCCCTCATTTTCCAATTCTTAGATACCACAAAAAGAGCTGCTATCGATATTCCTGTACATATAGATTCTTTACCTTTTTCTTTGATCTCTTTGGGATACAGACCTAGTAAGTGATCCTGCTGGGTCAAAGAAGTCACTGTTTTATAGCTCTTTTGGCATAGTTCCAAATTGTTCTCCAGAGTGGTTGGACCAGTTCACAACCCCAAGAGCAGTTTATTAGTGTACCTTTCTTCCCATCATTCCCTCCAGCATTTGTCATTTCTGATAAGTGTGAGGTGATGCCTCAGAGTAGCTTAAATTTTCACTTCTCTAATCAATAGAACATTTTGTTATATGACTATAGATAGCTTTGATTTCTTCTTTTGAAAACTGCCTTTTCATATCCTGTGACTATCAATTGGGAAATGAATGGGTTGGAAATCTCTTAAAAAAGAGATAATCCCATCTAGTAGAAACATAGGCTCAAAATAATTTCAGTCTTGGAAAAGGGGTTGTTGCTGTTTTTCAATTGTGTCTGACTCTTCGTGGCCCCATTTGGAGTTTTCTTGGCAAAGATACTGGAATAGTTTGCCATATCCTTCTCCAGCCCATTTTACAGAGGCAAATGGGGTTAAGTGACATGCCCAGGGTCATGCAGCCAGTCTGAGGCTGGATTTGAACTCATAAAGATGAGTCTTCCTGATTCCAAGCCCAGTATTCTATCCACTGTGCCACCTAGCTACCTCATTGAGTGAGAAGGGGTACTGGATATCTTTAAATAAATTCAGTATAACAGAAGGTCCCTGAAATGCCCTTGAGAAATTAAGATCTAAGACCTCACTATTTTTCCCAGATCTAGTGTGGGGTGAAACATTTAATTAGGAATAGGAATGGGGACTGGACCTCTACCAAGGTACCTTCTCTACAATTTACAATCTTTGAAAGTTGCCTAGTGCACTGAGGCAGTAAGTGACTTAGCCAGGGTGGCACAGCTACTTACTATGTGTCAGAGGTGAGACTTGAACCCAGATCTTTTCAACTCCAAGACTAGATTTCTGTCTCCTAAGCTATGTTGTTTGCTATTAAGACATAAATAAAAAGGGAAACATTGAGCAATAAACACATTTCTTGCCCTCATTCACAAATGAGTGCAACCATCTCCAGATTCTAGAGGGCTTATAATTAAATATTTCCCTAATCCTCATTATTATTCTCTCTATATCATGTTGAGGAGGGACACAATCACTTTGAACTCATGGACCGGTATTAAAAATATTAGGATGTAGTATTGTCTACTTTATTGGGATATGTGTTTAACACTTCTCTGGACTCCCTCACAGCAAGGTCAGAGCTACATCTCAAGTGCAGACATCTAGGGTACCCCTGATAGTTTCAGGGTATCTGCTGGCTAAAGCTTTCACTCTGGTATGTTCCTCCCACCTAGTGCCCAATTCCACTTAACCAATTAATATCAATTGGCTTTTGCAAAGGAATATTTTCTTGCAGAGATGTAGCAAAAAGAGAAGTATAAACTTTTCTACACTTGAGGGCAGGAGTGGAGGGCAGCATACTTTTCCTTATGTGACCATTGTCTCTGGGGAGAGTGGGCTTCAATTTAATGCAACTTTTGTATAGCATTCATCCCACCAGTGGCATAGCTGATGGATAGATGAGTTTCTATCTCTGTTACTGTGGGACTGGGCAGGTCAGGTCACTCAGTTCTTTACTTCACACCATCTGGCTTCTAGAAAATTATGGCTTGGATTCTAGTGCCTAGACTTCTTTTGGCTTGCTTTCCAGAACTTCTGAAACTCACAGGGTTGTAGCCATCTCCAGTCTCCTTCACCTAAAAGCGGGAAAGGACAGACAGCTCAGAAGCAGAAACAACAGCAGGGCCATCCACTCTTGGCTTCATGTTGGCTCTTAGGTAAGAGAGGGCTTGAGGCCCCTTCCGCCCTACCCCAATAAACTGACAGCAGCTTGGCCTCCTCAAATGCCAGCCTTACCAGAGGAAAAAAAAATGTTTTGGCCAGTTAGTGCCTTTTGAATGTTCTGGTTCCAGCTCCATAATCAGTCAAAAGGCCTGCTACAGATTTTCCGCCTGTGCTGCAAAAGCCATGTGAGGATTGTATCAGCCAAGTGTCCTGTGCATCTGTATAAGAATGAAAGGCTGTCCTCCCACCCTTACATGTGGATGCCTCTTGGAGCAGGCTGGTATTCTGTTGAGGATCCAATGGCAGACTGGAGATCTGAAGCCTCTGACAGAGTTCTGGGATCTTAGGGATTCTGCCAGGATTCCTGGGTTCATGAATACAATGCGGGGTGAGGTGGGGGGGGGAGACAGAGGGGAAGGAGAACTATTCTACATGCTTTTGCCCTTCTAGCCTTTACCAAATCCATCCCATGTGTATGCATGACTGCCTTTAGCAGTCCAGTTTTTTAAACTCCCCTCCCCACCAGTGTCCTCATCTGGTAATTCTGGGTCCAGGTAGTTTATCCTACTGATGACTATTTCTTGGATCCCAGGGGAATCCTAGGGAATGAAGTCTGAGTACTTATTCCTCAGCTGTGTCCCTGTGTCAGGAATTTTGATGTCATAGATTTGATAAAATAAGGAATTAATGTATAAAATATGAACAGTTTATTGATACCTGACAGAGCATTGGAATAGGTGTTAGGGACTAGGATTCCAAGTCTTTGTTCTGCCACTGTTTTCTCTGTGACCTTTGGCAAGTCACTTAACCTTCTTGAGCCTGGCCTATTGAGATAAGGTAAACTCTTAGGTTCTTTTTAGTTAAAAATTTCTGTGATTCTGTGATTATGGAATATGGTTGTACCTTCTGAAGTATGAGATATGGTAACCTAGCTCTCTGACACACTAAATGCCAAGAGAGAAAGAAGGCTTAAGAAAGCATTGAATGCTTTGTGCAGATACAACACATAGTAAGTGGAGGGTCCATATGCAGGATAAGACATGGCTTCTTTCTTCAAAGAGTTTACAACCTTGAGTTAAAAAAATTCTTACATGAAACTGGTAATGTGGAATAAGTGCTTCAAGAAAGATGAGATTGGGGCAGCTAGGTGGCGAAGTCGATAGAGCACGGGCCCTGAAGTCAGGAGGACCTGAGTTCAAATATGACCTAAGACCTGACACTAGCTGTGTGACCCTGGGCAAGTCACTTAACCCCATTGCCTAGCCCCCCCCCCCCAAAAAAGGATGAGATCAGTGTGTTCTAACGTAGTTAGAGAAGGCTTCATGAAGGACATGAAGTAGATTTTAAAGCAGAGTTGTCAAACCTGCAGCCATAACCAAGTGTGGCCTGAACCAGATTAAAACATAATTGGGAAATATTTTTAAAAATAAATAAAATGCAACAAACATAGATTATATTATGTTTTGAAACTGTCAATATGTAGCCCTCAAGGATCCTTATAGCTGGATTAGTGGTCCCTGTTTGTATTTTAATTTGACATCACTGCTTTAAAGGATGGGTAGAATTTGAATAGTCTCCATGGGAGAAGAATATTGTTATAGCAGGTTAAATATTGAAAACAGGTCCATTGAAGCTGAAATGAACCCAGAGTGGAGGCTAATGAGGAGCTCTATGTTACTAACATTGAGTGTGTGTATTGGGGAGGAATGGGAAATAAGAATGTAAAGATAACAAGGTCTCAAGTACAAAGGCCTTGCATCTAAAGGGACATGCAATAGGAAATCATTGTAGGCTCTTGAACAGATTAATAATATGAAGAAAATTATGTTTTAGGAAAGTAGTTTAGTAGCTATATTAATTGAAAGGGAGGGACTGGAAATAGACCACTTGAAAAGATGTTTTAGTCATCCAGGTGTGAGTTGGTTAAATCCCTGGATTCGGATGGCGGGACTGAGAATAGAGAATGGGTGAATCCAAGAGATATTTCAGAGGAAGAAATTACTTAGCAATTGTGAATGGTAGAAAGGAGAGCCAATGGGGGCAGCTGGGTGGCGCAGCGGATAGAGCACTGGCCCTGAAGTCAGGAGGACCTGAGTTCAAATCCAACCTCTGACCAAACACTTGACACTTACTAGTTGTGTGACCCTGGGGAAGTCAGTTAACCCCAATTGCCTTTAAAAAAAAAAAAAAAGCAGAGTCAATGGATGAAGAAGAAAAAAAGATAGACGACTCTCTAGACTTCTACACTAGGGGTCTACAACAATCACAACTATCATAGGGCTTTGCCTATAAGAGATATTCACGTAAGTTTTGAATGAGTGAATGGTGATACATTTGACAAAAATGAGATCCTTAGGAAAGGTGATCTAGTTTACTGAGAAAGATGATGCCCTTAACCCTTTGTGTGCTCTTCATGCTATCCTTTCCCATCTTCTCCATTACATTGCAACCTCAGTTGTCTCTTTGCCCCTTATAATCTTTGACTTCTCCCCATCTATTGGTTTCTTCCCTATTTCCTTTAAACATGTGAAATGTCTTTACTCTGGCCTCACTCTCTAAAGGCCAGGCCTGTTACATCAATCAGCCTGTCACAGTTCTAGGGCACCCTGAGGAGTTTGTTCTTTTCCACTGCATTGGCAGGAACTTCCACTGGCTGTGTTTTCCTCTATTATGAAGGGGTGAGGGGTGTCATTTCCCCTTGACCAGCACGCTAGTTAATTTTAACCACTTAACACAAGTAGCTTTTATGAAGGAATATTTACTTCACAGGTGTAACAAGACCAAATATGCAAACATATACTTCCAGCTTTGGGGGCATAAGCTCCTCTATAGTACTTTGGTCTTTGGGAGGGAATTAGGTTTATAACTTAGTTCATTTCTTATGAGCTAAGTGTTGGTCCCACCAAGTTCAAGTCCAAAAGTCACTGCTAGATGAGTCCTTTTAATGGGCTAGGGTCTCAAAGGTCTCCAATGCTAGGTGGCAGCATCCAGCCTGGATTCTGACTCCCAGACTCATGTGGCTCCCTCTGATGACCAAGTTGGAGGCTTGTACCTGGAACAGAAAAAAAGGAATTAAAAATCAAAAAGGTCCCATTTCTCAGGGGACCTTCTGGTCTCAGATGGGGCAAGGATCCATGGACCTTCACCTTAAAACATAATTTCTCTCTGGATACTGTCGCACCACCAGGATCTAGTTGAAGACAACTTTGCACAGATTAAGGCCCTTATCACCTCTCAGCTAGGTGATTTCAGTAACCCCTAATTATTCTCCCTGCCTCAGTTCTCTGTCTGTCCTCTATACTGCCACCAAAATGATTTTCCTTTAAGTACAGAACTGACCAATTTACTTTCCTATTCAATAAACTCCAGTGACTCTCAATTGTCTGTAGGATCAAGTTTAAGCTCTTCTGCTTAGTTTTTAAAGCCTTTCTTTCACAACTTGGTCCCAATGTATCTTTTCAGTTTTACTGGATATTCTTCCTCTTCCCAACTTTCTCTTTATTCCTCACTCACATCATTCTATTTTTTGTCTCCATGCCTTCGCACTGGTTGTTCCCAGTACCTGTAACATGCTCCCTTTTCACCTCCACCTTATGGAATCCTTCTCTTCTTTTAAGAGACAGTTCAAGTGCCATCTTCTTCATAATTAAACCTTTCCTAATCCTTCCCCCACCAAATGCTAGTGACTTTTCTCCCAAGCTACTCTGCATTTAACTAACTAATATTTATTGTGTATCTACTTACATATGTACTTGTTGTGTCCTTCATTAGAATGCAAATCTTTTGAATAGGGATTGTTTCATTCTTTGTATTTTTATCCCTAGAGTACAGTGACTGGTAGATAAGTAGATGCTTAACTAATGTTTGTTGATTAGTTGATGATGAAGTTAGTTTGGGACAAAATCAAGGTGCAAGTGACGAGAATGTATTTATAGGAGAAGATATCCAGTGTCAAGTTGATGGTTGGAAATATGGGAACTTGGGGCATGACTTGAAACAGTTGGAAAAAACCCTTTTATAGGCAATAGGAGGTCATTGAAAGTTTCTGAATGTAAGAGTGACTTGATGAAAACATTGTTTTAGGCAATTTAATGTGGCTTTAAGGTAGAGGATGATT
The DNA here is from genome assembly GCF_900497805.2 of Vombatus ursinus. NCBI lineage: Eukaryota > Metazoa > Chordata > Mammalia > Diprotodontia > Vombatidae > Vombatus > Vombatus ursinus. The sequence goes on from NW_020954585.1 coordinate 43,109,002, forward strand.
GGAGCAGGGAGAAACTGGTAGGAGAAAGAGACATATCAATTAGGAGGCTGATGTGTAATAGTTTGGGTGAGAGATAATGAGGATATAAACTAGAATTGCAGAATCTCGAGTTGGATGAGATCTTACAGGTAATTGAGGACAATCTCCCATCCCATGCAGCAATCCCCTTTATAGCATCCATGATAGGCAGTCCTTAGAAAGTTATGATTAAGAAAATGGGCTTAGAAAGAAATAGGTGGGTTCAAGAAACTTTATGAAAGAAGGGGGGGGGGAAGAGAAGGAGGAAAAGATAACTGAGCCTAAGAGACTAGGAGGAGGATACCATTAAAAGAAATAGGAAAATCAAAAGGAGGCTTAATCTTGATTAGGAAAAGTACTGGTGGAAGGCTGACCCAAGTGATTACCATTTCCTAGATGTGGTATCCTTAGCTTCTCTTTAGCACATTACATTTGAGCAATTAAGATATGTGTCTGGACAATGGCAGTGGTAGTAGGAGATAGAGAATATCTCTTAGGGATCACTCGCATCCTGCCCACAGGGAAGGAGGGTTATAATACTCTACTAAATCTGACTATTGGGCCACCCAACCAAGAATTTACCAAGAGTCTTTATGTAAGCAGGAGGAAAAGAGATGCCCTTGGGAGAGATGGAGGCCATATAAAAGATAGTTGATAATTATTTAGTGCTTTACGGTTACTAAATTTTTATGTCTGTTATCTCATTTAATCTTCACAATATCCCTTTGAAGTAGGTGGTGTATTTTATTTTATTATATTATGATATATTTTGCTGAGGAAACTGAAGCTCAGGTAGGTAAATGATGTGTCCAGGGTCTTATAGGTCCTAAGAGTCAAAGGCACATGAACTCAGGTTTTCTGACCCTAAATCAGTGCTCTGTTTCCTACACTAGGCTTCAGTGAACAGGGATTGTAAGAAAACATAGAAGGGAAGGAGAGTTATCATTGGGGTGAGTGGAGATATACAAAAACAAAGACTATTTTTGTCCATATAATTAGTTAAATGGTAATTAGGATTCCTGAGTATCCTACTGTCCTTTAGAAAGGAAATTCATATGGCCCTCTGAGTAAGAGAGTGGGGAGAAATATATTTTGAAATGAAGGTGATCTGGAAAGAAAAGATATCAATAAAACATTTTAAAAAGAAAAACTTTTATTGTGTGCTGCTGCCTTAGTCACCTAAATAACCAGAAGATACATAGCTAAGAGTATTATTGAGGACCTATTCTTTTAGGAATATGACTTCTTTTAAGATGTGAGAGTCTGGGGTGTAGGCAAAACATGATGCATAAAAATGTTTTGAGACAAGAATTAGAAAGGCAGAAGGACTTTAATTTTACAAATGGCCCTCTGTAAAGCTGAGAGGGAAAATAACTTCCCTCATGTCTCAGAGCTCCTTACTGGGGGAGCTGGGACCCAAACCCTCATCAGGTGCTCATTTATTTATTTATATTATCAGATTTCCTTTTCATATTTCTCATGCATTTAATTTGAACAACAATTTAATATTTAGAATATCCTCCTACACTGTCCTGTGTCTTTCTGTTTCCTGGTCCCTAGATCAACTCTCAAGCCCTATGCTGCCTTCTGATAATATAAGAATTTCTATCCTCTGCTCTTAGCTCCTATGCTCAGGCAGTCCATGTCCTTCTCCATGTTTGGACTCAGAACAAGGATAGGGTACTGCTAAAACATCTCTGGGAAAATCAGCACAGATGGATCAGATAACCAGTTTTCTGGAAAAGTTGCCATGCCCTGCTTAGAAATGAGAAGAATTGAATATGGAAACATTTTCGAATGTTTGAGTTTCCCCTTAAGCTCTATCTCCCACCTCTAAAGTCCTCAGGCTCCTGCCTCCTGACGTTACTCTTTTCTTACAGTGTAAGAGTACCGATTCCTAGCCCCCTGACTTCCACTGTTCCCCTTTTTTCTGGTGCTGTGGGCAGTGAAGGGTTAAATCCCATAGAGCTGGCGCTCTGACTCCAGGCTAGAGGGGCCCGGGAAGCTGGGGTCACTTCCTGCTCCGTCCCAGTCACCCTGAACTGGTCCCGGGTCCTCAGACTGGGATCGCCCCCTGAGAAGGACCCTAAAGTCCTCAGCATCTAACCAAAACCCTAAGGCAGGATACTTAAGGGGTTAAGTCCCCTGGGGCTGTATCCTGCCTTTCAGCTTTTCCCAGCCCCCAGAGCCGTGAGTCGGGGACACCTGGGTTCATGGGAAGTGGGGGCGGTCGAGAGTGGCCTGAGTGGCCCAAGGGGGAAAGACAAAGAACCTAGGAGGACTGGGAAGCTGGACACCTGGGTTCTGGAAGCTGTTTCCTCTCCTCATCCTGTTCCCCTGGGTGGGGGGCGGGGGCTGTTAGGGTGGAGGGAGAGAGGGAGAGTGCTAGAGGATTCTGGGTAGAGAGAGGGGGTCTAGGCTGTTGGGGAGGACTAGAGGCTTGAGCATTCTGGGAAAATGGAATTAAACCTAAAGAGGGACTAGGGGTTACAGGGCAGGAACCCTTTAGTGCTTCAATTCTGAAAGGAGACCTGGGTTCTGAGAAGGGAGCAAGGATTCTGGGTGGCATCAGGAGTTGTGGTTGTAGATTGGAAGATTTACTAGGAGAGAATTGGGTTGGGGGGCAGAACTCCTGAGTTCTGGTAAAAGAATCATGTGTATTGGGATGAGTCAGGGCCTGGAGGTTAGGGTGTCTGAATTTTCCTCTCTCTGTCCCTTTTTCAGGGTGACCCTGAGGATGATTCCTTCTCCTTTTTGTGTTTTGCATCCCCATCTTCATTTTGGGGCTTCCTTACAAATATAGAGGAAATCAACTAGGTCCTTTGGGATCTTTTAAGGGAAAAATCAGAAAAACTTTTGGGGCTCTGGTCATCCTCCTGCTCCTTTTTTGTTTTTTAAATCATTTTCTTCCTCAGGTGGACCTGGTGATTGCCCTGAGTCACCCTGACTTATTATTTAGGCCTATTGCTGCTTTCCACTAACGCTTTCATTTCCACTCTGGCTCACTGAGTCTGATAATTCCAATTCATGTATATGTGTATACATACATACATACCTATCTCCTGCCAGTCCATCCTTTGTATACAGATTGAACCCTTCCCTGTTCTTCCCAGAAATGCTTATATGCAGCAAGGCAATTAGAAAATCTTCTCTCCCCAGGTTTGTAGAGTACAAGAGTTGGGGAGAGTTGTTTTTTCTCTTCTCCTGTCTTCAGTTAGGATTACCCTTTCCCAAACATCCATCAGTTGGAAGCTTTTCTTAATCTAAGAAAAAAATCTTGAGGGATAAAAAATTGCTTATTAAAGCCTAACCTTTCTGCCTCCTACTTACTGTCCTTTGTAGTATTTCCCTTGGGGTCTGCCCTTTGTAGAGAAAAGAAAAAAAAATATGTAGTCAACATAGCTTTCTTTCCTTCCTCTTTAATCTCTCAGTTCTTTATTCATTCCTCTTCTTTGGACCCTTCTCCAAGATTTCCTTCCCCTTCCTATGCAAGCACAAGAACACTTATATGTATCCTATATCCAGGAGTATACTGGTAAATGTTTAACGGCTGGCTCTCTGAAAACAACAACAACAAAAAACTTATGCATGGTATGCTTTTACGTTTAATTTGCATTATTAACATTTTCTCCATCACTTTCTTAAGTCTAGACAACAGAATAATAAATCAAACCCGGATGTGAAGTACAGGCTAATTTCTGAGTTACAAATGCCCGCACTGAATATATAATAATAGGCATAGCTGATAGGAAGTGGCTCCAACATACCACTGCCTATGCCTAGCATTCTCTTCCCCCTTCTCGCCAAAACCTAACCTCACCATTTTTATACCATTTTCCCATTCTTATATGCCAGCACCATCATTTGTTTTGAGTGACAGTTGGCCATGTCTGTCTTTGGGGCCACTCTGACCCCCTTGATCTTTTTCTGCTATCCTCATATAAAATCTCTTATTCAAAGGCATTGAATCAGACCTATTTTGGAAAGTCTTAAAGAAAGAGCTGGGTGTATCTAGCTCCCTAAGTATCATAAAGAGCTAGCATCATACTTTCTTGACCTCAGAAAAAAATTTAAGAAGGGATATGAGGCTGTGAAAAGATTTAGGTGGATGTTACTTAATTTTTATCTTAGTTCTGGCTCTTCATATATAATTTAATCCTATATTGGAGCATAAAATAATTGAAATTATACCTAGTCGTGAAACACTTCTTTAGGTCATGCTGTCCTTTCTCTTGCTGCCAGGAAGGTCTATTCTTTCCCTAGCTGAGAAGTACACTTCATTCAGTCTATGGAAGGTGGTTCAGGAGCTACCATGGGAGTTCTCTTCTTTTTTTTGCCTTCCTTTGGCTGTGCTTAATAACCTCATACATCTACTTCTAAGTGGTATAATTGTACCTTCCTACGGCAACTTTTCCTGCTCTGCTTGAGACCAGCAAGCCAAACCCGAGTCTCTTCCTGAGGTTGTCCCAATACTTGAATAACGGGGAAGGGGAAGGTACTCCTATAACGTTGGAAAACTTGTTCTCCCCAAGGCAAGTGATCTTTTTTTTTAACCCTTTAAATGTCAAAGACAACCCCAGCTCTTTCCAAGCCTCATAAAGGTAGCATTTATTGGCCTTAATTAGCAGCTCTATTAAGGAAGAAAAATTAGAGCCTTAATGAGCTTCCCTGATTGGTGAAATAACAGGTTTACCTTGCCTGGTTTCCCAGCCCCTAGGCATCTATGTTGTGGGGTGAGAACCTCATATTTCCCCTTCCCCCACCCTACTGTGGGAGGTCTAATGCCTTCTAAGCCCAAAATAGAGTTCAAAGTATTTATGCCTAATGAGCTTTTAATTGGGCTTCTTAATTTACCTTACTGGTTTCTTGAAATACCAAAACCTAGATCAAGAAACACTCCCAGAGAAAAGAGGGGAGAATGAGAACCAAAGAAACGGGGAGGAAGGGTATTAAAACCAGAGGAAGGGAAAACTGAGCCTCAGAGAGAAAGAATATGACCAGAGAACCTAACTTTCACACCACAATTAAATCCTTCAATTGTCTTCAGTATGCAAAATCAATTCCCAGCCCTGTCACATTCTCATCTCTTTCCTTCCCTAGGGTCCCTTGAACCCCACACCGGCCCTGATCTCTAGGATGGAGCAAGGGGCAGAGTTATGGGGCCCAGATCTCCAGGGCCCCGAGGAGAGCCTGAGAGATGGTCATAAAGGTGAGGGGAATAAGAAGAGAATTGTGGTCCTAAGACAAGAGACAGACTGGGGAGTAGATTGTCAGGGTTCTTGGGAGGGGAACAGGTCTAGTGGAAAACCAAAGGGATATATTGGGTCTGGACACCTGGATTCCGAGAGGGACTGGAGTTTGGATTTTCCCTTTCTCCCATAGGTGCTAGAAGTGAAAATGAAGAGGAGAATCTTCAGCCAGAGGGGTCAGGGGATGAGATGCCTTTGGGAGACCCACCCCATAGTCCAGAACTCAAGAATCCCCCAGAGATGCCCCTGGAGGAGATTCCTTTGGATAATCCAGCCTCTGAGTCAGTTCCTGCCCCCTCAGATTGGACCAAGGCCTGTGAGACAGGCTGGCAATGGGGGGCCCTGACTACCTGGAATAGCCCCCC